>NC_140961.1:146737304-146742304 GCF_056783735.1 Eptatretus burgeri
TGAGATTTAAAGAAACACAACTTCCTTCAAAAGAAAGTTTCTATAATAACCTTTATGAAGAAGAGATAAGTGATAAGGAATATAAACATGCACAAGAAATTTGGAAAATATTTAAGATAAAGAACCTTGGAGAATATCATGATTTGTATCTAAAAACAGATGTTTTATTGTTAGCTGATGTGTTTGAAGCTTTTAGATCACTCTGTCATAATAAAAATTGTTATGGATTAGATCCTGCCCACTATTTCAAAGCTCCTGGTTTAGCTTGGAGTGCAATGTTGAAAATGACAAAACAAGATATAGATTTAGTCAGTGATGTAGATATGCTTTTGATGATTGACAAGTCTAAGAGAGGTGGAATATCACAAGTATGTTCAAAAAGATATGCTAAAGCAAATAATAAATATCTTCCAAATTATGAGAGTGAAAAAGATAGTAATTATTTGATGTACTTTGATGCTAATAATTTGTATGGATGGGCAATGTCTCAATCTCTGTCTTATGGTAAATTAGAGTGGGTGGAAGAAAAGGATTATGAAAAGGCTTTGATGAATATTGTTATTTCTTCTCAAGAGAAATTGAATGACAAAGAAGGTGGTTATTATTTTGAAGTTGATTTGAAGTTGATTTGAAGTACCCGAGTGATCTTCATAATAAGCATAAAGACCTTCCTTTTGCATGTGAGAAAGAAACCCCAAAGAAAGAATGGTTCAGTGATTATCATAAAAGTTTTAATATTAAAGGCAAATCAACAGAAAAGTTATTAACAACATTCTATGATAAAGAGGGATATGTTTTGCATCAAAGGAACTTGAGACAATATTTATCTGCTGGGTTGAGAGTAGCTAAAATTCATAGAGTTTTAAAATTTAAACAAAGTCCTTGGATGAAAAAGTATATTAAATTCAATACAGATATGAGAACAAATACAAAAGTAAAATTTGAAGGGGAATTCTATAAATTGATGAATAATGCTGTCTTTGGAAAGACAATGGAGAATGTTAGAAACAGGCAAAACATTAGATTTGCAACATCTTGGAAAGAAGCTTCTAGATTGATAAATAAACCAAGTTTTGAGAGAGAAGAGGTTTTTTCAGAGAACTTTTCTGCTATTCATATGAAAAAGGAAAGTATTGTCATGGATAAACCAATTTATATTGGAACAGCAGTTCTTGATTTATCAAAGATATTGATGTATGATTATTTGTATAATGATTTAAAGAAAGAGTATGGTGAAAATGTTTCATTGTTGTATATGGACACTGATAGTTTTATTCTAGATAGAAAAACTGATGATGTTTATAAAGATATGAAGAAAAACATTGGAGTATATGATACAAGTAATTTTAGTAAGAAGAGCGAGTTATTTTCAAAAAAGAATGAAAAGGTTATTGGCAAGTTTAAGGATGAGTTGGGTGGAAAAGTAATGAGTGAGTTTATTGGATTTAGAGCAAAGGCATATGCTTATAAGTATGGTGATCAGATTGATAAAAGGTTAAAGGGAATAAAGAAATATGTAATAAAGAAATCAATAACTTTTAGAAATTATTATAATTGTTTGATGAATAAGAAAGAAGAATATAGGAAAATGAATACAATAAGAAGTTGTAAACATAAGATATATAGTGAAGAAGTAAATAAAAAGGCATTAGGAGCCTTTGATGATAAGAGATTTATTTTAGATAATGGAATAGATTGTGTTCCATATGGATATTGTATGATAGAGTGTATAAAATAGATTGTGTTCCATATGGGTATTGTATGATAGAGTGAATAGAATAGATTGTGTTCCATATGGGCACAAGTTTTAACGATGGGAAGATGGGTTAGGGTTTTTAAGGGCTACCGCCGCGTTTTTCACAATATATAAATGGCCGAACCAAGTATTAGTCAAACTAAAGAGTGGAGAAAATCTCAGTCTTGGTATATAAATGGAAAACATAATGAATGTGAAAAATATCAAATAAGTCTTATTGAAAAAATATCTAAAACAAAGGTAAATAAAACAAATATGCGAATCAATTTAAAAACCAATAAGTTAGAGGATGTAAAGAAAATAATAAATATGTTTGAATGGACTGAAAAATTTGATGGTTATCAATTGAACAATGGAAAAATAATTTACTACAATATCAAAATGATATGCAACTCAGGAGGTGGTCAGATGAGATCATTAAGAGAAGCTTATCATTTCGTAATGGCACAAAAGGGGTATCTTAAAAAATATAAAGATTCAAATGTTTTGTTTTTCAATATTTTAGATGGGGATTATTGTGCAAAGAAAATTAAACTATTGAAGGAATTTGAGAATGAACAAATGTTTATAGGTTCAATGAGTGAGCTAAACAATATGCATTGGTTATTTGATAAAGAGTGCCCCGAGGCTTAGACGTTTCAGATATTTCTTTAGAATCACCTTTAACAAATCTTTATCTTGTTGTATGGGTTATTTGATAAAGAGTGTCCCGGGGCTTAGACGTTTCAGATATTTCTTTAGAATCACCTTTAACAAATCTTTATCTTGTTGTATGGGTTATTTGAATAGAGAGTGCCCCGAGGCTTCGACGTTTCAGATATTTCTTTAGAATCACCTTTAACAAATCTTTATGTTGTTGTATGGGCTATTTGAATAGAGAGCCCCTAGGTTAAAAGGGGAAATAAAAAAAATTACCGTTTTTACAGCCATTTTTCCCTGCTGTGCAGGGGTTTGGCTTTTTCTTGAGGCAATGTTTTATGGCCGGATGCCCTTCCTGACGCCAACCCTGGTCGCCTCTTACGACACACAGGGATATGGTACACCTATTCTAACCGGGGCATACACCGGGACCAGTACACTGGCACTCATTTCGCCGACCTCGGAAGGATGGCAGGCTGAGTCAACCCCCTGGTGTTAATTCAGCAGCAAACGGGGATTGAACTCAGGACCCTGGGATCCCAAGCCGCCACCCTAACCACTAAGCCAACACCAGGCTCCAGGTTAAAAGGGGAGACAAATAAATATACCTTGGGCTAAAAAAGGGGATTTATTTTTTTAGGGGAAAAAAAAGAAAAATTTCATGGCTGAAAATCCCCCATTCATTTACATGGGGAAAAGTGAGCCAGAACCAGTATTCTTACCCTACTTATAGATTTAATCAGTGATGTGATATGCTTTTGATGATTAAGAAGTCCAAGAGAGGTGGAATATCACAAGTATGTTCAAAAAGATATGCAAAAGCAAATAATAAATAACTTCCAAATTATGATAGTGAAAAAGATCATAATTATTTGATGTATTTTCATGCTAATAATTTGTATGGATGGGCAATGTCTCAATCCTGCCTTATGGTAAATTAGAGTGGGTGGAAGAAAAGGATTATGAAAAGGCTTTGATGAATATTGTTATTTCATCTCAAGAGGAATTGAATGAGAAAGAAGAAGGTTATTATTTTGAAATTGATTTGAGGTACCCGAGTGATCTTCATAATAAGTATAAAGACCTTCCTTTTGCATGTGAGAAAGAAACCCCAAAGAAAGAATGGTTAAGTGATTATCATAAAAGTTTTACTATTCAAGGCAAATCAACAGAAATGCTATTAACAACATTCTATGACAAAGAGGGATATATTTTGCATCAGAGAAGCTTGAAACAGTTTGTGAGAGAACGTTGAGAGTAGCTAAAATTCATAGAGTTTTAAAATTTAAACAAAGTCCTATGATGAAAAAGTATATTAAATTCAATACAGAAATGAGAACATATACAAAAGTAAAATTTGAAGGGGAATTCTATAAATTGATGAATAATGCTGTCTTTGTAAAGACAATGGGGAATGTTAGAAACAGGCAAAACATGAGATTTGCAACATCTTGGAAAGAAGCTTGTAGATTGATAAATAAACCAAGTTTTAAGAGAGAATAGGTTTTTTCAGAGAACTTTTCTGCGATTCTTATGGAAAAGGAAAGTATTGTAATGGCTAAACCAATTTATATTGGAACAGCTGTTCTTGATTTATCAAAGATATTGATGTATGATTATTTGTATAATGGGTTAAAGAAAGAGTATGGTGAAAATGTTTCAGTGTTGTATATGGACAATGATAGTTTTATCCTGGATATAAAAACTGATGATGTTTATGAAGATATGAAGAAAAATATTGGAGTATATGATACAAGTAATTTTAGTAAGAAGAGTAACTTATTTTCAAAAAAGAATGAAAAGGTTATGGGTAAGTTTAAGGATGAGTTTGGTAGAAAAGTAATGAGTGAGTTTATTGGATTGAGAGCAAAGGCATATGCTTTTAAGTTTGGTGATCATATTGATGAGGTTAAAGGGAATAAAGAAATATGTAAAAAAGAAATCAATAACTTTTAGAAATTATTATAATTGTTTGATGAATAAGAAAGAAAAATATAGGAAAATGAATTCAATAAGAAGTTATAAACATAAGATATATAGTGAAGAAGTGAATAAAAAGGCATTAGGAGCCTTTGATGATAAGAGATTTATTTTAGATAATGGAATATATTGTGTTCCATATGGATATTGTATGATAGTGTATAGAATGGATTGTGTTTTAATGATGGGAATATGGGTTAGGGTTTTTAAGGTCTACTGCCGCGTTTTTTCACAATATATAAATGGTCAAACCAAGTATTAATCAAACTAAAGAGTGGGGAAAATCTCAGGCATGGTATATAAATGGAAAAGATAATGAATGTGAAAAATATCAAATAAGTCTTATTGATAAAATAACTTAAACAAAGGTAAATAAAACAAATAAGCGAATCTATTTAAAAAAAACTAGTAAGTTAGAGGATCGAAAGAAAAAAAATCCTTGAATGGACTGAAAACTTTGATGGTAATCAATTGAACAATGGAAAAACAATTTACTATAATCTCAAAATGATATGTGGCTCAGGAGGTGGTCAAACAAGAGCATCAAGAGAAGTTTATCATTTCATAATGACACAAAATGGGTATCTTGAAAAATATAAAGATTCAAATGTTTTATTTTTAAATA
>NC_140961.1:146752304-146770304 GCF_056783735.1 Eptatretus burgeri
CATTTTACCTACGGATCCCTGAGTGCATCATTCATGGTATTCGTGTCCCCAAAACAAATAACCTAAGGGCTGCGTAACTACCTAAACAAACTCACTCACACGGACGACTTAAATAAAATTGCCGGCGCTAAGACAGACATGCCGGGGGCGCACTCATATTTACAGTACATCTTAACCTTAACTTACAAATTTTACACTAAACCATGGCCGAGGATCAATGAACTCTGCAAAAGAAAAGCAGTTAGCAGGGAGCCAGGCTGCCCACATGCAGTCTCTGGCTCAAACAATGCAGGTGACAGGGAACGTGGCTGGCTGCTCACACGCAGTCCAAGGCCTTCCCTTTTGAACTGAACGCAGTGAACCACAACGGTGCATGGGCTGCACAAACACAGTCTCCGTGCCAGCTCAAGTGGCACACGCAATGAACACAACGAATGGATGGGTGAATGGATGGACGCAAACACGGTGCACGGGCCGCCACTGCAGGCCCGTGTTGTAGCTGCCAACAGGGCAGTTCTCGCAGCTTGCAAACTGTTGCCTTGCGGATCCTGGCGCACATGGAAATGAACAGGGGGGGCAAAGCAAAATTGAACGGGGCTGGTGAACGTGGGCAGTGGGCATGGCATGGCAAAGGCAGCAGGCAAACACAGCCCGCAGAAGAAGGCCGCTGCAGGCAAACACAGCCGGCAGATGAACTGGCCGGCACAGGCCTTGCAGAAAAACAGCCAGCCGGCAGATGAAGTGGGCCGGCACAGGCCTTGAAGCAAAACACGGCCAGCCGATGACACAGGCCTTGCAGCAAAACAACAGCTGCCGATGAAGTTGGCCGGCCTCTGCCTTGAAGCAAAACACGGCCAGCCGATGAAGTTGGCCAGCCTTTGCCGTTCAGTGGAGGTTGGTTGAGGGAGTGCGGTGGTGCTGGCCACTTGGAAGGTGGGCTCGGACCTACCTACCTGTCTCCCTCCCAACCTATCGCCTTTGCCTGTCACTGTACATACCCACTCCCTTAATTTGTGAAAAACCAATTTAGCCCCAACTTATTTTTTTTATTTTTTTTATGTTTACTTCCCCTCTATAAATCGTCCCCAAACCCCCTTTATCGTCTTTGTTCGGCTAACCTATCCTGTCACCTAGCCTACTCCCAACCCCTACGTTCCCTTCCCGGAGGGGAACAAGGGAGAGCTAGCGTCCTGTGTCGAGGCCCAACGAAGCCTCAGAATGGCCTCCCCAGAGTTCGGCGATCTATAACCAAAGTGGGTCCAGCGGCCCACAACGACAGCGAGGGGATGGATGGTGCGGAGGGGTACATCTCCTAATCTACCCTATCCATTTAACTGTTAAACTACCCCGGGGCTTTCAACAAGCGCCTCACGCTTAAACTATTGGTTCTAACAACCCAGATTCCCGTCGCCTGTGTTGGTGTCCTCACAATTTCGGGCCTCGCCCCCCCAATTTTCTCTCCGTGCCCTCACACGGTCTCCTGGCTGGGACACGTGGCTCCCTTGGCAGGCACGACCTCTGCCGAATCTCCCGCTATGGCACCCCGGGCACTACACTGCCTCCGAGCCTACCAGCTCCCTAACACCGGGGAGTGCCCCCATGGCACCTCCCCTGAAACGCACACGTGGCAGGCCGGCCTCCCGGGCCCCTTTCCGAGGGTCACCCGTGCCCACAACACTGCCCACGCGGCCAATGGCGCCCGGGCCCCCGCACCGCGCAGGCGCACCCCGTGCCCACTACTCTATCCCGGCCCCCCATGGGCCCATGGCCTACCGCGGCCGACTAGCCTGGTGCCCGGGGTACCCACTCAGCAATACTCACCTTTCGCAGCCACGCTCCCAAGCCCGTCAACAGGGCTCCTGCACCCCTCCAAATGGGTCTCGAGCCTACTTTCCCACCAACAACAAAACAACCTCCATTTTTCAATTTGACTAACCCCCTAACTCACTTTATACCGACCCCGGGGTCCCTTGGGCGGGAGTCACTCCTCCCCCCAATCACTCATCGCACCATGCATTCCCCATTCGCTCCACTCACACAGACCCGCTGGCCTCACTCACTCACCAAGCACATGCTTCCACTTCACTCACCAACTCTTCAACACACTCACCGCTGAACTCTGCCATCCTCCTACTACATCCCCTAACTAACTCGTGCTCCCACGTCGTCCCTTAAACTACAGCACGTTCCTTTTAACACTACGTAGCTAAACTACGTCCCCTCTACACATCCACAAGTCTGTCACTGTCTCCTAACTCAAAAATTACTTTTATTTCCCAACCTAAATCTGGCTACAATCCCTCTAACTAATCCATTCCACGGACTCCATGAGGACTTACCCCTGCCCCATGGAGTCGGTCTAACTAAGCTAACCCTTCCCCCTAACTAGTTTCCATCCTGTGCCCAGGGAAGGGGGTCTTCCACCCCTTGCCCAGGAATCCTGTGCACCCGAAAGTGAGGCTTGCTTTTTTTTTTTTTTTTCCTTTACATGCGCAGCACCAGCGCGGCAACTCGCGCACTTTGCACCTGCCCGTGACGTCATGCAGCTGCACGTGTTCCTCGTCCCTCCTTGGACGGTACCATCCGGCAGAGATACCCCTCCTGCCGGATTCTAACCCCACGTGCAGCCATGGCGTCACAGTGCGCATAAAAAAAAAACAAGCCCCACGTCTCGAGGGGTTCCCCACGCGAACACATGTGCTTTTCCCGTTGGAGCTTAACACACACGATCGCGTGGAGAACCCGTCCGGTCCAAATCCATTTACCTGCCTAAACTTTGTCCGTCCGCGGGATCGGCAAATCCACCGCGTGCGTTTCCGGACCAGGACTTCACTCTCGCAAGCGAGCACGTGGTGGTCTCGTGCGTTGCACAGCACGAACCTCGTGCTCACTGCTGGGTGAACCCGGCACAGTCCCCGAAACAACTACAGCCGCTACTCGGCTTTCTTTCTTCTGTCGCCTTCGTCGTCGCCATTCCACACACGCATACCTGCGTGTTACGACGCACACAGTCCACTCCATCACATTCACACCGGGAGATGCGGCTGCGTGCTCCCGCATGCCAACCGACATATCCCTCACATACCGCTCTCTCACACACACGGTCTCCCTTGCACACGGCCGTTCACTCACGCGTGCCTCACTACTCACACAAACCATACTACTTACTCGTGGTGCTCCATTCACTCGCGCGGGGGCACTCACCCGCGGTGCCTCATCCACACTCCGTGCCTCACTCATACACGCGGGGGCACTCAACCGCGGTGCCTCATCCACACTGGCCGTTTCACTCACACACACGGCCTCTTCCACACACGGTGCCTCATCCACACACGGCGTGCTGGGAAGCACGTACTCCGGCACCATCGCCACCACACCACTCACACACGGGGTCGCTTCCACACACGGGGACGCACTCACGCCTTGCACCACACACACAGGGACAACCACTCTGGGGATTCGTGTCCCCACAAGGGTCTCCGGGGCCTCTATACCCCCCAAGCTTTCCGTGCACCCGTTCACAGCACCCGTCCCCTCAACCTCGCAAAGCACGACCGAACTCACCTGGTCGTGACTCGCCTCAAGGGGGCATACTCCCTCCCCTCGTTCCTGGAGGAGGCCACCCAGGTGCTCGCACTGGGTCCCCACTCGCTCCGTGAGCTCACCCCCATTATCCTCCACTACCTCCGTGTGTGTGTGTGCGTCACTTACCTTGTCATTATCGTGTAGTCTCTCCTCTATCGTTCCCTTCCCGGCTACCGTCACTGCCAACTCTTCACCCTTTACCTCCCTTGTCTCCACTATTATTTCCGTTGTCGTCACCTCGTGTCTCGTCTGACACGTTTTGGTCTCCCCATTTAATTTTTCCCTTTTGGTCACCGTCGATTCCTCTGTCACGACCCTTGCCCAACACGCCCCCCGAATTATTTTTTACCCGCCTCCACCGCGGGCCTGTCAGCCGCTGCACCCCCTCCCAGCTCGTTTGCTCCCACACGTGGAGTCGCCATTCTTATCTCCCCGGTCACGGCCTTCATGCCCGCCTGCAGGCTTCGGCCCATGTTCTGCGTCTCACCCCGCAGCTCTTTCATTTCTTCCCTCATTTGCTGTGTATTCGCATCCATCGTCGTTTTCACTTCATTTGTATTTGTATCCATCTTTTCGTTCATGCCTTTCATTTCGTTTGTATTTGCATCCATCTTTTCGTTCATTTGTTGTGTATTCGCATCCATCTTTTCGTTCATTTGTTGTGTATTCACATCCATCTTTTCGTTCATTGCCGCCAGCATGGCGCATCGCTGGGCCATGTCGGGTGCGCTTGGGTGAGCCGTTTCGGCAGGGATCGGGGAAGGGTTTTGGTGGAGGGGGGAAGGGGAGGTGTCATACACCGCGGCCGCTGCCGCTCCTATTTCGGGCTCTGGGTTCAGTTGGGCGAGTCCGTGTTCCTGCACAATCAACATTTATTGCTCGGGGATTCCATCCTGGACCATGGACTCTACACATTCTACATCCATTTCTAATACCCCCGGCTCCCGCTCGCCTTGAGACGCCATCTTGCTTCTCGTGAAGGGTTAATTTCGCTCGCTCGTAATTTGGAGGGAATCGGGGGTCGCTTCTCTCACCCCTGGACCGATTCCCGTGAATTTAGCCGGAGACAGGAGAGCCCGTTTTCCTGTTCTCCGATACCAGTGCCGCGAGGAGGGCGATGGATTTGTATCGCACGACCTGAAACCAGTGTTGCGGATTCGCGCCCGCCGGCGTGCTGACGGCCACGTAACTCGAATCGCGGCACGTCGCCCACCGGACGGACAATCCAGTCGTGACCCTCTCGGACTAACGCCGGGAACCAGTCACGGGTGGACCTTTCGGTCTCACCGCGATCGAGCCAATCAGCCCCCGCGTGGGATAGGGTTGCTCGCCAAATTCGACCTACCTAAGTACCCACGCGGAGGGTAGACCAGGCGATCGCACCTCGCCGCAGGTCGACTTCCGACAAGGGCCACTTAAGCGACCCGTTCCGTACTATCGGGATAACCGAGCGGTGTTATCGTCGACCTCGACGGTTCGATTAATTATCGGGCGTATTCAGCCCACTACCAACCCTTTACGTGAAGCAAGATGAGGATTCAATGAAGGAAATGACGAAGCGAAGCGGGAAACAGTTCAACACAAAGCACATTTATTCGCGCTGAACGGAAAGCACACATATTCAATTACACCAAAAGCACATGTAAAAGGAGAAGAAACACAATATTACACAAAAAGCAAATATAAAAGAGAAACACAATGCAGAGCTTTCCGACTACCGAGCACACGGCAACACTTATACAATTTTACTTCACAGACGGCGCCGACAACACATACCCAAAACCAAGGAAAAGAACAGAGAACCCTCAAAGATGAGGCGGGCCTGAGGCCGAGACCGGGTCGGGCCTACCCGTCTGGTGATGAGACGCGGAGCGGCGATGGTGCCTCAACTCCGCGGGCCTCGCGGGCAGTGTCTGGTAGGGGGTGGGAAAGGGGCCCCCTTGGTCGCACTATCTCAGCACGGGGGGAAACAGGAGGGGGTTGCTGATGCTCGGGGTATAGAGGATTCCTACTCTGCCTCGAGTCCCGCGACGAGCGTCTCCACCTCGGCCAGGTCGCGCTGTCGGCCTCCCTGGGGTGCAGCTCCCTGCACGACGCGAGCACCCCCTCGTCTGCCCTCGCCGCCTCTCCACAGCTCCGTCCCCTCCGCTCCGACTCCAACGCACACGACGACGACCAGCTCCTTCTTCCCAACTCCACCGCCCGCAAAGTCTTAACTCTCTGTTCCTCGACTGACGAACGCGGTCGCTTTTATAAGCCCCGTGGCTTCGCCTTCTCATCTTTGACCCTCTGCCTTCGACCTTTCACCTCGCTCCCCATTGGCCCGAGAAAAAGTGGGCGTGAATGCTTTTTGATCCATAAATTTGCATATATCGATCGCCCTCCAACGCCCTGGGGGCGGGGCCAAATCGCCCCTCGCTCACCGATTGGACGGAACAAAAGTGGGCGTGTGTCGTTTTTGATCCGTTTTTGAAGTGGAAAATCCGTGGTTTTGTACACGCTGTTTGGCGCGCGCCCTGCATGAGTCCAACACCGGTACCCACAAGCGGCGCAAGAACGGTGGCGATGCGAGGTTGCGAGGTGTGACGTGAAGCGGCGCCGCGGTGGGTGGTTGATGTTGTGGTTGTAACGATGGTGGTTGGTCCAAATTAAAGATAGTAAAAGAAAAACGGCTATCCTGAAGAGTCGCAGCACGCATAAATGACATGTATTCCCACTAGACAACGGGTTTGGGCCTAACTACACATATACTTACCGAGATATCTCACCTAAGGGACCTGAATGGTGGTTTGCGAATTTGGTAACCACAACACTATCAACTATATACTGGTGAAACAGTTGGTGACAACGCAAAATAATATTGAAACTATTTTGCCTGTGCATGACTCTGTATGCATAGTCATCATTCGCAGATACTTTTTTTCCAACATTCATAAATCCGGTCGTGGGAATGAACTGCCATATTTGGAAGCAATAGCCATCTTGTCCTTCCCAGTTAATCAACGGGTAGTGCAGGGCATCATAGGAGCGGTGTGTCTCACTGATTCTCTGCAGTTGGTCATTTCTGCAGTGTATGATGATGTCACGCCGATTTAATTATTGCCCAATGATGACGATGGGCACTTCATTTACTTGTGGGGCGTTGTATATTCTCTCATGCTCTCCAGCAGGAGTTCTATCAGCATGAATTACAACCCTCATGTCTTCACTGGGAGGGTGTTCTAAGGTTGTTTTGAAACTTCTTACGATGTTGTTAGTTTCATACAACATCGTTTGCAAGTCCAAAACCAACTCGAGACGGATATCTTCAACAACGCCACACCTACGTTGAGCTTCCTGATTGTGATCGCCCATGAAATAGATCTAAAGAAACTTCGGTTCTTCTCCGGGTTGTGGCAAAATGGCCCCGGCTCAATGATATATTTGCCCACAAACCTTAAACATGGGGAAGTAGCCTGGTAACCTAACTTCTTCAGCTCCAAATGATGTCATTTGGAAGCACGAGATATACCTCCTGATATTGCCTCGGAAATGTTGCGAGTGGGCAGATGTTCCATCCAACAGAGACTTCAACGGTTCTGGTGGTTCGTATATATCAGTGATTTTCACTTTCCCTCCACTGCAACACATACCAGGAGGTTCTTTCTTGAATTTTCTTGCCCCACAATGACGGGAGAGCTCATCCATCCCACCTATTTGAAGTATAGGGATCAATTGATACTGATTATGCGGTCTATAGTTAAAGGCTTCTCTTTCCATTTTCGATGATTTGAAAGGGCCGGTTCTCTTGGCAGCTGAATGCAACCGTTTGCTTCGGCATCGATCGTCCGAGACTTCAGGCAGCTCTGCTTCTCTCGCTGCTGCGGTTGCTTGGCGATCGCTTCTGCGTCGAGCGTCCGTAGCTTCAGGCAGCTCTGCTGCTCTCGCTGCTGCGGTTGCTTGGCGATTGCTTCTGCGTCGCGCGTCCGTAGCTTCTGGCAGCTCTGCTGTTCTCGCTGCTGCGGTTGCTTGGCGATTGCTTCTGCATCGAGTGTCCGTAGCTTCAGGCAGCTCTGCTGCTCTCGCTGCTGTGGTTGTTTGGCGAACGCTTCGGCGCCAAGCGTCCGTAGCTTCAGGAGTCTCTGCAAGCCGAGCAGCTGCCGAACGCGACCGGTCTCTTTGACGCCTTGATGTCGTTTTCTCTTCGGTCTCAACATCTCGTGACGCTCTCACAGTCTTCGCATGTGGCATTTTTCTCCCAATGCTGCTTCCTCGCTTCTTAGGAGGCATCATTAATTTAATAAAATGATCAAAATATTACTATTATGTATTAATGTGTGGATTAATTTTATGTGTGGTGGTTGTGCTCGGGGCAACTCGTCGGGGGACTATCCCCTACAACTCAGGTCGCGGGAGTCCTCGCAAGGGGATCCACTGCCAACTGGGGAGGTCAATTAGTCCCGAGAGCCCTGCGACGAAACGCACGGTTCCGGCTCAAAAAGTGCGGGAGTTCCAGCGATTTTCAATGGGGTTCGCGGGAATGAGCACAACCAACATTTTCCCACTATGCAAAAGTAAATAGTCACTCTATTTTAGCACGATATCCTGATAGAAGTACCGGTCCTATTGCTGAAGCAAATGCTTGATGATGAGGAATTGCTCGGGAAAAACATCTCCACTTCAACGAAAGTGTATATTAGAAGACCTCAATTGATGTCAGGCAGCATGTACTGATACTGTTGAACTATTGTTCTCAAGGAAATGTGTATAATAGACGACCTCTATAGGTTTTTGTTGATGTATATACGGCCTATGATAGTGTACCAAATAACAGGGACGCCGTATCGTCTCTATTTGGCGGTCTCTGCATCGCATGTGTATGTAGAATATGAACATATTGGGGTGAGGCAGCGTGTATTGATCTACTACTGTTCTCAACGAAAAGTGTATAATAGCAAACATAGTGAGCTTCATACTCAACGTGTGCTCATCAGAGAAAAGGAAACAACAACAACAACAACAACAACAACAACAACAACAACAACAACAACAACACAATACCTTGGCAATTTCAAATCCGTGTCTCAGCTATGACCCTTTTGCTTCCGGTGTTCGTCATGGGGAATGATGCATGCCGGGAGATCATGACCGGAAGTGTTTATTTATTTATTCAATTATTTTTTATTCGCAAGATAGAAATCAAACCCGATCGTGTTTATACACCGCACAGCATTTAATATACGCAAGATAGAAATCAAACCCGATCGCGTTTGTACACTGCACAGCGTTTAATATTCACAACAGAAATCCAACCCGATCGTGTTTATACACCGCACAGCGTTTAATATTCACAAGATAGAAATCAAACCCGATCGTGTTTATACACCGCACAGCGTTCAATATTCGCAACATAGAAATCGAACCCGATCGTGTTTATACACCGCACAGCGTTTGTGAATATTCGCAAGATAGAAATCAAATCCAATCGTGTTTATACGCCGCACAGCGTTTAATATTCGCAACATAGAAATCAAACCCGATCGTGTTTATACACCGCACAGCATTTAATAGCGAACGTAGTGAGCTTCATACTCAACGCGTGCACATGAGAGAATAGTAAACAACAACAACAACAACAACAACACAATACCTTGGCAATTTGGAATCTGTGTCGTCGGCTATGACCCTTTTGCTTTCGATTTTTGTCATGGGGAATGATGCGTCCCTGGAGATAAAAGCATCGTCGGAGACATGAACGACCCAAATATCAGACATGGTGTATATTTCCTCGACTGATTTTAATAAAGATAACTCCCGCATCATCAAAAAATAATTTTTAATCGTGATTTACATTATTTGATCCCTGTCCCGAATCCAGGCCGAAGTGACGTAAAAACGTTATACAGTAACAATAAAAATTGTTTTTATAACCATGGTTATAACAATAATGAACAAAGAAAATGTTAATAAAATATGACTTACAGATGATTATTATATCATTATACGGAATAATATACATACGGTCATTTTTGCAAGTGTGTCAAATGCATGTCATAATTCGGAAACCGGGAAGTCGGAAGTCATTGTCTTCAATTGACTGTTGTATTAATTTCTCATTCTCTCGCAAATTCCGTTGGTCCCATGTCAAATTGGCTGAACTTGAAAAATTAACGTTATGCAATCAGGTGATGATGTCATAATTCGGAAACCGGGAAGTCAGAAGTCATTGTCTTCAATTGACTGTAGCATTATTTTTTCATTCTATTGCAAATGGCGTTGACCCCATGTCAATCGGCTGAACTTGAAAAATTAACGTTACGCAATCAGGTGATGACGTCATAATTCGGAAACCGGAAGTCGGAAGTACAATTCTTTTACAGCGGGACACTCCCGGGTACATGTTCTGTCAGCATGTGAAGTTTGGTGAGGATCAGTTCAGTACTTTTCGCGTGCATAGGTCACAGAGAAACACACAGACACACTTTCATATATATATATATATATATATATATATATATATATATATATATATATATATATATATATATATATATATATATATATATATATATATATATATATATATATATATATATATATATATATATATATATATATAACCTGTATATACAGTCAACCCCCGCTTCTTCGCGGTTCACCTATCGCGCCCCCGGTTCATCGCGGGTTTTCCCTTGGAACATAACTAATTTTTTCTGCGGATTCCCCCGGTACATCGCGGTAATAATATATAAAATATAAATTATTTAAGCAATAAATTATAACGCGTGGTGCTCGACCAGTCACACAACACACGAGACAAAGTTTCGCTTGTGAACTTTGAATTTTTCGACGTTTTTTTCTCCAAGCCCCACGATGCCGCCCAAACGCCCTGCACATTCTAAGACTTCTGGCAAGGAACCGAAGCGACAGAGGAAGGTCCTGGGACGCTCCAGGAGAAGGTAAAGGTGCTCGATATATGCTTCGGGAAGGAAAAAGGTTTGCCGCCGTTGGACGAGCACTGCTCAAACCCAGCACCTCTAAACCGACCAGACCAGACTAGTCGATCTCCGGCACCTCAAACCCAATCACTGCCAAACCGACCAGACCAGACTAGTCGATCTCCGGCACCTCAAACCCAATCACTGCCAAACCGACCAGACAAGACTATTCGATTTTTGGGGGAGGCGTCGATTCATAGTTACGTGGAATTTCATTTAGCGCGGGGAGGTTTTGAACGTAACCCCCGCGAGAAACGGGGGATTACTGTATATATAGTGTGTGTGTGTGTGTGTGTGTGTGTGTGTGTGTGTGTGTGTGTGTGTGTGTGTGTGTGTGTGTGTGTGTGTGTGTGTGTGTGTGTGTGTGTGTGTGTGTGTGTGTGTGTGTGTGTGTTCTTCAGAAAGCGTAAAATTCTCTGCGAACTACCCCATCGATATCACTATCCCTATCCCTATCTCTCTGTCCAATCCTCCTACTAACCACTCCAAATACAGTGCAGCACCCTCCTCCCACACATCTCTCTCCCCTCCACACTCCCTGTCTGTCTCGATATGTATCTTGATGGTGGTTATGTCTGGATGGTGGTTATCTCCACACATGCCCGGAAGGTAGTTATATCCATATTTGTCCGGGCGCTGTTTGTGTTCAGGCAGTGTTAGTCTCCATAAGTGTCAGGGTGGTGTTTATCACATGAGCAGTAGAAAATGGATGTCAGACATTACTTTGTTTCCATCTTCATGGTTATTATATCCAGAATCATTTAGATGAGACAGCATGAATCATGTTACACTCCACTGCGTGTCTGCCTTCCCTTCCTTTTACCTCCCACTGCCTTCCCTTCCCCTGCCTCTCCTCACTCTCCCTCCCTCCTCACTGCCCCACCTATCCTCACTCCTCGCTCCCCTTTGCCCTCTCCTCTCTCCTTTCCCCTCCACACTCTCTCCACTCTATCTCTCTCTCTCTTCCCCGTCTTTCTCCCCCTCCTTACTATTCCTGTCAGCAAGGCAAAGGATGTTATTAACTCAGAGATTATAAAAATAATCTTGGGAAATTGAAAAAAATATTCGAAAAATGTGATTATGGAATCTTGGAACAGCTTAAAATGAAAATTTTGATTTTTAAAGAGATGATATGAAACAAATTGCTGTTGTCTCCAAGTTACCAAGTTGTTGAAAGGTTTCTTGACTTTTCACTTTTGGTAACAGTTCATGGAAGGCAATGCACACTCCTTTGCTTTCAACCTCATGAAGAAACTGATTTACACCAGCTCGACCAAAATCGTCATCAACAGCCAAAGCACCAACAAACTTCCATTCAAAATGGAGCACCAGACGGGCAACAGCATCAGCATGGTGAAAATCACTGGGTACAGTTCTCATGAAAGTGGGAAAAGATTGCTTATTACTTAACCACTTGCAGGCCGCTGCACCACTAATCTACACAAAAGAAGAAGTTTACATTTCCCATTAATCAGAAAAACAAGGTACAAATGCACACGATCATTGACTCCTGAAAATAATTCATACACTCTCAAAATATGGTCAATTTTTGAGGAGTGCTGTGCAGTTGCTCAGTGTTCATAGGCGCAGGAGATCAAGACAATTTATCAGCAAAGTTCAGTTAAAGCCACAAAATAATGTCTTGCTCCATTTAGCTTCATACCAAACATGGGATTAGGAGATTCAGCACCTGACATAGAAAGAATGCATGTTCGAAGAAAAGGAAATGAGATGAACTGATGAAAAAAATAATAATAATATTAATAATAATCAACCACATAACAAGGTTAAAATAGACTCTGGCTATTAGAACTCCATTTACTGAGTGATAAAGGAAATGCTAATTTTAGATATTACTAACGATGATTGTAATATGATGCTAGGCACCCAGTTCTTGAAAGTCTTGTGCCAAAAAATACAATTAAATATATTATTATTTTAAACATACAAATAAATAGAAATTACCACCAGAGTACCCACCATCTGGATGGGTAGAGTTTGTGCATTACTTGCTGAAAGAAGTATAGTTTGTGTTTTACAAGAAGACTAAATATGTTTAAATTGTGTGCATAAAATGTTCTCGATGATCTTAAGGTTTAAAGGATACGATAAAATAGTAATTAGAATATAAAGGTTTGAAAGGGTCGAATCTCTCAATTATGTAAAAAAGGGTCCAAAAATGTCTCAGTGGTCCAAAGTTCAAAATAGTCAAAGGTCTAAGCTTTGTTACATGTCTGAAAGTAAGGGTCGAAGTGGTGTTGAGGTCAAAGGGGTCTAAAGGGAGTCAAGGGACTTTTGCATTGTAAAGGTGTAAATGGTCTCGGGGTCAAAAAAGTGTTGTATAGGGTATAGGGTATAAAAGTATAAAGGGTGCAATTGTTTAAAGTGTCAAAGGGTCTTAAAGGTAAAAATAAAAAGGGATCATGGGGGGTGGGGTCTACGGGTTCAAAATGGTGTAATGGGGTCTTTTGGATGTAAAGGGTCTATGGAGTATTGAAATACTGATGGATTGATATGCATCTCAAGGGATCCAAAGGTATGTCGGGGTTGAAATGACGTAAATGTATAACGGTGTCTAAAGTGTCTTAAAGGGTTTTCAAAGATCTAAGGCAGGGTCTTGACTTTTTTTTCTCCATTAACCCCCCAGGACGGCAGTCGGCAACCCAAATAACAAAAATATCTATTTTTTTTTCAAATGCGGTCGAAAATACAATATCTTAAGAGCCGCAATGCATGAAAACCCCTATTTAAATATTGGAATGAGAAGGGTACTCTGTGGAGTGCATACCTCCACCATGCAATGCCTGATCTTGGGGCCCATTACATTTTTTTTTACGAGAACGAGAACATATTGGACCCATTACATTTTTTACGAGATCATATTGGGCCCATTACATTTTTCAACGAGGACACTCAGTAGAGTGCATATCTCTGAGACAGCCTGATACACGAAACCATATCAGGCCCCAATTTTTTTTTGAAAGATCATGCAATACAGTACTGTATCATTGTTGGCCCTAACTCTCAATGGTGAAGAATCACTTTAAAAATTCTAGTCGTCGGATCCGGATGCGGATCTTCACCAAAATCTAATCAGTTTGTCCTTTTAACACAACCTATTTGTTCGCCAAGTTTTGTCCGAATCCTTCAACAATTGTTTGAGATGACATGCTATATATCGCTTTTGGCCCTATTTCTCAATTGTAAAGAATCGCTTTCAAAATTCTGGTAGTCGCATCCAGATCTTGATCTTTACCAATATCTAATTTGTTGGTCCTTGTCACACACCCAAACTGTACACACAATTTCATTAAAATCGGAACACAACTTTTTGAGATATCCTGCACACAAAGACAAACAGACAAACAGACAAACAGAAATGGGTGAAAACATAACCTCCTTCATTGTCGGTGGTGGAGGGAAGAAGCGGTCATGCACAAAATACGTTACATTTTAGGAGGTGGGCGGGTTGTTTCCAGAAGCATCACAGAGTGTCACAGGGAGGGGGAGTGATATTCGGGCCAAGGCTCAACATATCCAGCCATTTACCCCCACCCCATGAGCTGTTAATACTCCTCCACTGGCCAAAGCAATTTTGGCAAAAAAAAAAAACATAGAAAAGCACAATATGTACTATCCCAGTGTTGTGGAATAATAAACTGATCAGAGAGACAAACATATTGCACTCATGTCACTGCAGACAAGAAAACAGCAGAGATTTCCCCACACACGTTACTGCAAGAAAAAATATTTTGAAGCCCATGGCATTTATGCGATTTTGCCGGCCCGAGACTATAAATTTTCAGTCACATTAATACGAATTT
The DNA here is from genome assembly GCF_056783735.1 of Eptatretus burgeri. NCBI lineage: Eukaryota > Metazoa > Chordata > Myxini > Myxiniformes > Myxinidae > Eptatretus > Eptatretus burgeri. The sequence continues at coordinate 146,766,691 of NC_140961.1, forward strand.
GCCAGTGAAAGGGTAAAATATTGCACAATTTAGGAATTGGTAAATTTACTCGCCGTGCCCCTCCACTCTTTGCCAACCATGGGATTTTTTTTTTTTACCCCTTGGGGTCAATTTATTCCCGAATAAACACTTCTGGTCTAAGGGGTCCCAGCAGTCTGAAGGATCAAAATATTTAAAAGGTACATTCCAATGGTACAGAATTAAGACAGTCACGTAAGTAAGATACATATAGTCACGTGGGTCAGTGGCTGGATGAACACTTGCTCCATTATGTATAGATTGGTGTGTTTTGGAATGCCATGTTTCATTGTTGGTGCGTCTTGCACTCAAACATTTTGAGTGGCCCGAGTAACGTGAGGAATTAATGAATGGTACAACCTTCATACGTGATGGAGTAGTTTTCATTCAAGGACAATACCTTGGTTTATTTTTTGCCTTTTGTAAGTAAATTATGAGATTTAAATTGCATGTTATTCTTTGAAGCACCTGCGGTGTGTGAAAAATCCCCAACAGTCGTGCAATTGCCACTGCATGCAAGGAGCCAGATGAAGTGATGACAATCTGGTAGAAACAAGGATTCTCATCTTTTGATATCGACTCGACATTGTCAAGCGATTTTTCAATTGAATTTGGCAGTCGTAAGCAATTGTCATGAATGACGTAGCCAAGTGTGAGATTGGAAAATAAGAACTCATTGTTATTAATCTCATTAATAGCAAATATCATGGCCATGGTGATTTGCAATTGATTAAACCTAAAAAGAAGAGGAACAATAAAATTATACACTTTACAGAGTGCTCCTCAGTCTTATTAAAGACTTGTATAAATTTTTTGGTTCATATTTATCTTTATTATGAAGGCTCAACAATTCAATGAACAATCCAACTGCAATCTGAATTTGTCCATTTAAGTTCCTTTTTCAGACCGTAATCATTGGATGAAGGAATGTAAAAAGTGGTGCAGAGTTAAGCTGTTTAAGCAGCATTGGCAGCAATAAGACATCAATCCTGTATCTGGTACATCAAGAATAATGAGATGAGTATAATTAAATTATTAAATCTGTTGTCATAATTAAATTGTATGTCATGGAATTACAAAGGCAGAAAGACCATTTGGATATTTTCATTGGAAGTACTGATTAAATACGTTGAGGAAGCAGCAGATGATGTTAATGTGGTTTTAGAGAATAGCCAAACACCTGACCAATGATTTGGACAAAAGTTTGCATAATCTTGCACAGAGGAGTAGGATGATAAGCAGTAGCACTTCCCCAAAGATGCAAACAATATTCTATACATGGCCAAGTGGGTTATTTCGTCAGAAAAAAATTATCACTTCAAAAAAGTAAAGTACAACAACAGCACAAGTACAATTTCAAAAATACAAACGAGAAGAAAAGTAAATTACATTTGCATCTGTTGAAAATAGTTTATAATCAATTCAGTGTAAAAACAATGATAGATGGCAGTGAAACTTCGGAAATTAAAAATATGAAGCAAAAATTATCATTGCGTAATTAACAATCAACATGTTGTCTCAGCACATTACAAAAAATAGGGACAATAAACCTGGGCGCTCATCTGCTCCTGGCTGGATAAGAAAACCAGGGAACCACTGATAGGCGTGTCTAACCCACAAAATATTTCATGGAGAAGAAAGTTAATAACTCTGGATTGTGTTTTTCTTATGCAGTGAACAAACTTTGGTACATCCTGGGTGATGAAAGTTGTGAGGTTTCATCAAAATCATGTGTGTAGTTTCAGAGAAGACGTTACAAGTAATTGTGGATGGATGGATGGATGGATGGATGGATGGATAGTCGATGCGCCCTCCCATAAGCTACCGGGAACTATGTTCCAGGTGAGTTAACAACACGACTTAGGATGAGACAGAGAACCAAATTTGAATCCTCTTGCCCAGAATCAAAATACATAAATGTGATTGGGCTCTGCACACAACAAGGATGGACAATGAATTAATGGGAGGAATCACAACCTGGAAACTGAGAGTGAGACCTTGAGGAAGCAGAGTTCAAATCAAATCGGGAAGATACAAAACCCATAAATTCTCCATGCAATTGAAGAACATAGCCAACAAGGGGTCTGCTGAAGCCTTCCATTTTATCCATAGATTTGTGAAGATGACAATTATTCACCTGTTATATTTGTAATAATTTTTTCTTATTAGTCTCATCATTGACAATTATTTGACAGGATAAAATTGAATGAAAAACAAAATGCCTGTAAAAAAAAACAAAAAAATAGAAAAAAACGAACAACTAACGTACCGTAAGCACTGAACAGCTCCTGGAGGTTCTTTGTAGGAATGTTCAGGTGTCACTACAGCGACGTGAATTGGAAAAAGTCCACCAAGCATGATATCTCCATGTTGTGCGATTCCATATTGTTCAACACGAGTCCGAGACATGCATGTCCTTCCGCTCACAGGAAGTGTGAACAGACAAAGCATGAATGTAAAACATAGTATGATATATGGCATACCATTAAATACATACATCATGTGCAAGTGAACGTAGCTGCAACTTCGAGAAAGCAATGTGTTCAGTCTGTCATGAACTTAACAAGTGAAACCACTTGAGCATTCACTGCTCACACTTCCATGATTTCTTTTAAAGGGAGCCCTTTTCTTGGTATTTAATTCAGAAAACAATTATTTTCAAATACTACAACTTGTCAAATGAAATACCAGAACCTAAATTCATTAAAAATTATGAAATTAAATTTCTCTGTTAGCCAGTTACACCAATTCCACTCAATGATTAATACGAGTTTCAAGTTTGGAAATTTCATTAATGACCAATTATACTTAAAATGTTGTATTGATTTAAAAATGAATGTGATTTTCCAGGTAACGCTGAAAGTCAGCGAGAATATGAAGTTTCAGAGAACCTGGCATATGTGCTTCTTGTTTGGATGTCTACTGGGATTGCATTGCAAGCAATGCATGTCTGAATCCTCTGATAAATATGGTTCGCTCAATATTTCTTTTCAATGTGTTCTGGCTCGTTGTTCAACACATGTCATAATGATTGCTGCACTGCACTCAATTCTTATAAAACACGACTCAAAAGTCACAATACAGCATGTAAACATTAGGTAACAAATCCATTTTAAAATGACACTTCTGAGCCTTTCTTTCTTCATCAAGGTGTATTTGGTTCTATTAGCATCCTTATGCTATCATTTGGTTCTATCCTTATGGATGGATACTCCCTGAAAATTGTGTGGCTGTATTTTTGTATTACCTGAAAAACCCTCTCCCACCGGGAGTGGTGGTATACAATACACATTTTCCTGGAGAGAATTGAGTGTCCTCCCCAGAGGATAAACCACTGGGACTCTAACTTTCTCTTTTTTTTTAACCACCGAAAACCTCCCCATGCACACTCTGAGTATAACCAGTATGTTTTTGTAACTCATTCCATCCAGCTGTTCAGGAGTGTATAAAAGTCGAACAATCAAACAAGCAGTCATAGACTGGTACTTACGAAATCGTCAACTTGACCTCTGACCTTGTCTAAAAAAGCTGTCTCTGGAGAAGGTAGCGACGCAAACCAGAAGTTTCTACGATGATTCTGTACCAAACCATCAAAA
>NC_140961.1:146770804-146820804 GCF_056783735.1 Eptatretus burgeri
TCCCACTCAAGCACAGTACAGCACTCCATTGTCAGAAAAAAAATTTTTTTAAATGGAGTCTGGGTTGAACATTTTTTGAGAAAGACCAGTGGGGGTGGTTTCCTTTGGAAATTTCTTGGGCAAGCCCAGGCAAGCCTTCGTTCGGAAATTTTTCAAAACCATAACATTGTAGAATTTTCTCGTGATTTATTTGAGAGTCAGAGATGAACTGGAAATTATGTAAGAGTAGGCAGGGCTAAGTGAAAGTGGGCGGGGACGAGGAAAAGTGGGTGTGGCTTATGAAAAATACCTCATCAGAAGTGGGTGGGGCTTAGGAAAAGTGGGAGGGGCTAATGAAAATGTGGGCGGGGCTTATGCAAAAAATTATCTGAGGCTCAGGAGGTGGTCAAACAAGAGCATGAAGATAAGTTTATCATTTCGTAATAGCACAAAAGGGGTATCTTAAAAAATATAAAGATTCAAATGTTTTATTTTTAAATATTTTAGATGGGGATTATTGTGCAAAGAAAATTAAACTATTGAAGGAATTTGAGAATGAACAAATCTTTATAGGTTCAATGAGTGAGCAAAACAATATGCATTGGCTATTTGAAAAAGAGTGTCCCTCGGCTTGCATTTTTCAAATATTTCTTTAGAATCACCTTTAACAAATCACATTACTACTTGAACAAATCTTTATCTTATTGCATTGGTTATTTAAAAAAAAGTGTTCCTCGGTTAAAAGGGGAGACAAATAAATATACCTTGGGATAAAAAGGGGGTTTATTTTTAGGGACAAAAATATGAATCGCTGAAAATCCCCCATTCATTTACATGGGGAAAAGTGAGCCAGAATCAGTATATTCACCCTACACACATATATATATATATATATATATATATATATATATATATATATATATATATATATATATATATATATATATATATATATATATATATATATATATATATATATATATATATATATATATAGTCAAAAGTAGTGCCCGATTTCTGTTTTTTTGGCTGTCAGATTCTTTCTGGGAAGTCATATTGTTAATAACCGTCTTGACTATTATTAATTTTATTCCAGTAAGTGTATCGGCCTCCGTGGTCCGATCCAGTGGCCGGCACGCTCCCCAGACCTTACACCTCCAGATTTCTTTCTTTGGGGGCTCATGAAAGACCTTGTTTATCATGAAAAGCCTCGTACGATTCAGGAATTGAAGGCTCAAATCACTGCAAAGTTTGAGGAAATTGATATTGAACTCTGCAGACGTGTGAGCCACTCTGTGCTTGCTTGGATGCAATTGTGCATCGATCACGAGGGACGGCACTTTGAAAATTGCAAGGAAAACAGCTTGGTACAGTTCCATCATAATTTTTTCTTGAATAAATGGTTAGATAAACATGTCATTCATTCATTTCGACTTTCTTGTACACTGTAATATAAATGGCAAACAAACAATCAACTGACATAAATTAGGCGCTACTTCTGACTCACCCTGTATATTTCATTTCACGGAATTCAACCACCAATTATTTTGGAGGTTCACACGGGCAAAAATGTCAACATAGGCCGAATTTCTAAAACAATCAAATTTGCATCCGGTTCACTTGAAATTTGAAGAGTTGCACATTTGGTCATTGAATTCAACCACCAATACACGGGCAAAAATGTCAACATAGGCCGAATTTCTAAAACAATCAAATTTGCATCCGGTTCACTTGAAATTTGAAGAGTTGCACATTTGGTCATTGAATTCAACCACCAATTATTTTACAGGTCAAATTTGGTTTATGGATTTTGCAAGTGTCATGCTCTGCACAAAGTCTTCTTCTTGTTACTTGGCGAAATCTTCGATTTGGTCAAGTATGGTGGTCTGTTCCGTTTGTTTGTTGGTTTGTTTGTTTGTTTGTCTGGTCGTCTACAGCCCAAACTGCTGGACCAGTCTTTCTTACATTTTTATTTGTTTGTTTGTCTGTTTGTTTGTCCACACAGAATTTTTGTGTTTTCTCTGCAACCGCTTGTCAGTTTCAGACGAAATTTTCACCAAAGGAGCGACTTCTCATGTAGAATATTTCAACGACATTTATGACATAATAGAACATGTGGTGTGGCAGCCATGTTGGAAATTCTTTGGACCTCTGTATGTTGAAACCACATCAAGGAAAAATTTGAAACTTGGAGTACATGGCAGGTACTCCTTCTGGGGAATGGTGTGATTTTTAGAATGTCATCAGTTCCTTCATGATGACATCATCATTGCATATGTAGAATGCAAATCTGAAAAGCGTGAAAAAATAGATGGTTATATAAGGATAAATTTGGAAGGTGTTGGAGACATTAAGGACCAGATGAAGAACGATTCAAACAAATACAAACTAATTTAAGGTAGTCAGCCAGGGTTTACCAAAGGTAGTTCCTGTTTAGCAAATAGTTTAGAGTTCTACTAAGCAGTATCTGATTGAGTGGATGATGGAAAGGCAGTGGACATAGTATATCTAGACTTTAAAAAGGCATTTGATAAGGGACCATATCAGAGGTTGTTAGCCAAAGTGAGGGTTTGTGGAGTGTCTGGTCAGGTAGCTAATTGGATTGCAAACTGGCTTCATGGTCAGAAGCAAAGAGTGGCTGTGAGTGGGAGGATGTCTTGCTGGGAGGATGTAAGTAATGGGGTACTTCAGGGATCAGTACTCAGACCATTACTATTCATTATTTACATGAATGATTTGGGGTAACGGGGTAAAGAGTAAGATTTCCAAATTTGCAGATGATGCAAAGCTTCGAGGTGAGGTGGAGAGCAGAGGGGGTGTTGAACAGATACAGGAAAGTATTTATACTTGTACAGATTGGGCAAAATATTGGCTAATGGAATTTAACCTGAGAAAGTGTATGGTGTTGGGGATGGGGAACAACAATGAAAATAGAGATTAAAGGATGTGAACGATAATTTTGGAGCATGTCAAACAGGAGACGGATCTGGGGGTGGTAATAGATATGGAAGGTAAGCAGGCAGCACAGTTCCAGGCAGCTATAGGTAAAGCAAATAGTGTTTTAGGTTGTATTCGGAGGGGGATCATTTATAAATCAAAAGAGGTGGTGTTAATATTGTGCAGGAATTTAGTGAGAGCCACATCTAGAATATTGTGTGCAGTTCTGGTCACCACAGTTCTGGAAGGGCATAGATGCTAGAGAAAGGGTTCAGAGCAGGGCTACTAGATTTATTCCGGGTCTGGCTCGACTCAGCTATGAGGAGCGGCAGAAGGAGACAGGGCTTTATTTATGAGAATGGAGATGGTTACCAGCAGATATGATGGAGATGTTTAAGATGATGAAAGGTATAGATAAAATAAGTGCAGATGAATTATTCAACAGAGTAGACAGTGATAGAACTCGGGGCCATAGCTTGAAAGTAAAGAAGGGGATAGTTAAGACGGTAGCAAGGCATGGAACTTTTACTCAGAGAGTAGTTATTGCACGGAAATGCCTCCCTGTAAAGGTCGTGGCAGCAGAAAAAGTAGATAAGTTTAAATTAGAACTAAATAGGTACCTGGAAGTTAAGGAGATATAGTGGTATGGGATGTTGATAAGATTTTTACGTTGTTTGAGCATTGATGGATGATTGTGTGCATGTGTTCGGAGTGCCGTTGGTGGAGGTCTTGTCAAGGGCGATTGTGTGGTTGATGTTGTGTATTTTTAACCAGGCCCATGCACCATCCCCTGAGGGGACTAAAAGGGGAAAAAAATAAAAAACTACAAAAACTTAAAAAAAAAAAAATACCAACAAAAAAACCCCAAAAATCCAATCAAACAAACAATATTTTTAATTTCATGAATGAATCACAATTTTTTCATTTTCTTCCTTAGATCTTGTGTGGATGGGTTGGTGTGGTGTTTGCGCAGGCATTATGGGCTGAATGGCCTCCACCTATGTTGGATTTTCTTGTTATTTCCTTGTTAAGTTGGTCCACAAAAGAGATGACATCGGTCATGTGATTAGGCAGCCTTTTTTTTAACCTTCAAAAATCTTCTTCTCTGAAATGGCTGACTTGATCGAGGCAACACTTTACTTGAATGACTGTCCATCCATGAGGAGCAAAACCTTCACAAACATGACATCATAGGCCACATGGTTTGGCAGCCATAATGGATTTACCCAAAAACCAATTACTCCCACAGATATGGGAATGGATTGTGCCTTTGATGATACAAGCATGAGCTTTGGAACACTGGTAGAGCATGACCTATTGAAGATATTTAGCTATAGGGCCATCACAGATTTGTCCTGTCGTCAAAATGGTGGCCACTTTCCAAAATGGCTGCCACCGGTTGATATTTTACCAGTAGCTCAGGTTCTTGACCAGCTAGGATATTGATTCTAGTGGCTAATCGTACATTTTCAAGGATGAGGAATGCAGTGGTACTATTTAAAACATGCTATAACTACTCTAACTACCTAACTACATATATCTAGCTTTCAGGGAAATGAATAATAGTAAAATTATAAACGCATTTAATATTGGTGGAGTTATATATGTACATGTTTTGAAACTGTGACATATTCATGAGAGTACAATGCAGTCTTCGCAATGTTTCCTTTATAATATCTGGTAGTTTATTTATATGAGCACACAGTTCATGAGATTATGCTGAATCTTGCAAATCGATGGTGCATGCCCCATTGTTGTTTGGCATGTCAGTGGTGAGGGCAAGTCTACGACAGTCTTCCATTATTAACCAGGTAAGGCCTTCCATGGTAATATTACAGGTTTTCATTGAAATGTAATGTTAGTTTCGAGAACACAGTCCACCATAGTGGCAAAAGGCAGTGCACTGAAGTGCTGTCTTGACACATTTTCACTGTTCTCTGCATCCCTTTTTGCATCCACAGCGCATGAGTTCTCGACAAGCCTGGGTCGCTTCTGGCAGTGTGGTCCAGTTAACTTCCCATCCACCTGTATCCTTCTTCTTCCACCCCCAGTCACCTGGGGATGTGAGTTCTGGGATTGCAAAAATCATCTGTCCCCAGCAGCGACCAGCTTGGTAGGCAGCCCTCTTTGTGTGCTGAATCAGTGCTGCTTGTGTTGCATGGAGTCCTTCAATGTCTCTACCTTTCTGGGTGAACAGCTGATTGCATGCCTGATTGACTGATTCCAGGCGGCTAGTGTGGTCATAGAGCAATACCACGAATCACTCCAGAGACTCTATCCAGTTGTCTATGGTGTCTGGGGTGGCAGCCAAGGCACAGAAGGCTCTTGTGACATCATCGAAGGTCGTCCATATATCCCACTCTGTCTTCTTTCCGCTGCCACAAAAAGATGACTCCGTGTCTCATCCTAGTTTGTGAGCATCCATGTCTGGGAAGTAATCCAGTATTCTGTTCTTGAGTTTTGGTGGAGTGTGCACACCCCGTCACGTGTGTCCCCAGTTGTTCAAGCCTGGTACTGTACAGATTCACCAAGTCTGTTACCTTGAACACTGGTGCAACCATATTGTCCATACGCACTTCCTCAATATAGGCGACAAGTCTTTTGAATGCAATTCTACGGTTAACAGTGTCTACATTAGATTATTGTGCCTTTGTGTTCCACACTTTGTAGTACAGAGAGGCAAGACACTGAGCATGGTACTTAGCCTCTTGGGAAATAAGATCTCCAACACTGAGTTTGGATAGGAGGTGTTTGTCCTGTAGTTTGAGGGCACACTGCCTCACACGAATGTCAAGTTCGAATGTTGATGCATTACGCAAAGCATCTCTTGCTGCATATTTTCAACAGAAGAAGCATGTCTATGTTGAATGAGTTTCACGTTCAATGCTCTGACGGGTGAACTTGTGGGTTTCTGGGCCATCATTGTGGTGTATTTTCCTCTTTTCAGCCCTCTGAAGTTTTGTTTTGTTATACTGCAATCTGCGGGAATCATGCCATTTGGCTTTGTGAACCCCGAATGCTGCCTCGATGCCATGACCCTCATCCAGTTGTGACAGTTTTAGTGTTCTTGGTAGGCAACTGATCTTGTCGAATGCTACAAGATGCTCAGCTATGGTCCTGTATCCTGCCCCATCTGTGCCACATGCTGAATTATATGGACATGTCAGCATCTCATCTGTGTCTTCCTGACACAGAACACATTTGTTCCAGTCTGTGGTCGGGTACTGTTTACATGAGGAGCTTGGCTTATCAGGGTCGATCACCTTCTATAGTTTGGCCATTGTCCCTCTACACTATGCTACTTCAGAACAGTAACTACAAGTTATAATATGAGAAAAGTATGTACTAGATATAACACCACCACTCTTCCATAAGCTGAAATCTCCAGGAAAATATTGTTGCGAATTCGCGCCCGCCGGCGTGCGATCGGCTGCTCGACTCGAATGGCGGCAGCCTCGCCCACCGGAACGGACAATTCTGTCGTGACCCTCCGGGAACTATCGCCCGGAGCCAGTCACGGGTGGGCCTTTCGATCTCACCACGATCGTGCCAATCGGACACCCGCGTAGGATAGGGTTGTTCGCCAAACTCGACCCACCTAAGTACCCACGCGGATGGTAAACCGGGCGATCGTACCTCGCCGCAGGTCGACTGCGGACACGAACTGCTTAAGCGGTCCGTTCCGTGCTATCGGGATAACCGAGCGGTTTTATCGTCGGCCTCGACAGTTCCGATTAATTATCGGGCGTATTAAGCCCACTACGAACCCTTTATGTGAAGCAAGATGGAGATTCAAATGAAGGAAAGGACTCAGCGAAACGGGGAACAATTCAACATAATGCACATTTATTACCCAGCCAACGAAAAGCACACATACAGTCAAACAATCAGAATGCACATATATCGATTTAAAACAAAAACAACAATGCAGAGCTACGACCAAATACGCGAACACACGGCAACACTTGTACAGTTTTACTTCACAGACGGCGCCGACACACATTTATTCAAAAGCAAAGGAAAGAAGCCACCCTCATAGGCAAGGGGGCAGATGGGCCCATTGGCCAATGTGTGCACGGGACCTGAAGGAGCGGTCAGGTCTGCGAGACCGGGTGGGTCCTACCCGCGTCCTCATGACGAGCCGCAACTGTGGCTGCCCGGCGGTGCCCCGACTTCGTGCTCATTCGCGGGTTTCGTTGGCACCGCTTGGAGTGGGGTGGGAACGGGGCCCCCTTTTTGCACTATCTCAGCGCGGGGGAAAGGGGGAAATTGTTGATGCCCTGGGGGAGGAGAATGGCTGGCTGGCTTGGGTCCCGCAACGAGCGATCCCACCACGACCTCGTCGCCGACCGCCATCTTCCCTGCCTCGGACCCGAGCTCCTTGGCCTCCTCCCACAATTCTCCTCAGCCGACTGCAGAAACCACCTTGACGCCTTCGCCTCCCGACTCCACTCTGCTTTACAATCCGACTTGACTGCCAAAACTCTCTGCCTTCAAAACTCTCTCTTTCTGCCTTGTGCTTGGCGCTTTATAAGCCGGCAGGCGAACCCATATGCAAATTTCCGGATCAGGATGAGCTCGGGGACGGAGCTACGCTCGCCCATTGGATGGAGGAAACGGGGCATGAACCTCCCCTGATCCTAGAATTTGCATATTTCGATTTCACACGGTCGTGCCTGGAGGCGAGGCCAAGCCGCTCCGTGCTTGCCGATTGGACGGATCAGAAGTGGGCGTGTAGCATTCTTGATCCGAATTTTCCCTCGGAAAGGCCGGTATTTGCACTCGCGACTCGGTGTGTATCGCTTGAACGAGCCCAAGACAGCCCGACGCTCAGTGTTCACAGGTGATCCGGCAATGGCCATAGAAGGAGAGAGGTGAGGGTGGTGGAGTGTTTTTGGTGGTGGTTTTATGGTTATGGCGGTTGAATCAAAATAAAGATAGAACAGAAAAACGCCCAACTCAAAGCGTCGCAGCCCGAATGAATCACATATACCCCTATAACAACGGGTTTGGGGCTAAATACACATGTACTTAGAGTTATCTCACCTACGGGACCTCAATGGTGGTTTGCGAATTTCCACAGCCGTAACAATATGTTGGCTGCCACCACAGTCACAGTCCAGGTCAACTGAAAGCATACAGATATGCATGCAGATTAGGCATTGTTACTAGGTGTACACAAGTACACAAAAGCTGTACTAACAACATAGATCATCATTGTGACGTTATTATGATGTTCTGTGTGAATATGCAGCAAAATATATGAATACACATAAACATAATTATGAGGTCGGCACACAACTCATGGGCTGATTCTAAAAATCCAGAAAATGTGCATAACTCCGCTAATATTTGATGGTTTTACTATTATTTAATTCCCTGAATGCTAGCTATATGTAGTTTGGTAGTTACTAGCATGTTATAAATAGTACCACTGCATTCCTCATCCTTGAAAATGTACGATTAGCCACCAGAATCAATATCCTAGCTGGTCTAGAACCTGAGCTACTCGTAAAATAACAACCGGCGGTGGCAATTTTGCAAAATGGCCGCCATTTTGGCCACAGGACAATTCTGCAATGGCCCAATAGCTAAATATCTTCCTTAGGGCATGATCTAACAGTGTGCCAAAGATCATACTTGTATCATCAAAGGCACAATTCCCCCAAATATTTCACTTATCTGCTGGACTATATAAGAAAAATCTCCAGAATGGCTGGACAGATCGAGGGAAACTTCACACAAATTTTGCATAAGCCTTGGGAATACCAGGGTATTCACAAATAATTGATGTCTGGTAGCCATATTGGATTGAGGAGAAATCTTTAAAAAAATTATTTCTCTTGAACTGCTTCATCAATCGAAGTGAAATTTCACAATTATAATCTAGTTGTGATATGAAATATTTGTTCTAATTTCAGCCTGATTGGACGCATTGTCTGGCACCCAGGATTATTTAATTTTTTGAATCTGGTTTGTTTTATATTATTATTTTGGAGCAAGGTTAATTTGGCTGTGCCTGGATGGGTTTGACGGTAGAGGAATCGTAGCTGAAATCCAAATCATATCGAGGTTCTTCCTGTTGACGTAATCTTTGATTTTTGCTTGGTCAGTTTCCTTCTGATGATCTCAATGCAGGAATGTACCGATTAAGTCTTCCATTTAATTTGAATTATATTTATTTTAATCCTATTCTGCATTAATTTGAGTAACAATAAACGTCATGGGTCAGGTACAGGTGTTCAATCAAAGTGTGGTTGCATGAAAGCGAGATGTCTTAGTACCTGTTCATCACTGCCAGCAGTTCTCCTAATTGTATAAAAATAAAATGTATAATATAATGCCAAATAAAGTCGCAGTTTTAGTTATGTCCATTCGTAATTAAGTAACACCAGGAGAAAAACGCCACACAAAATACACTCCACAAATCTACACAAACACCACACAAAACAAGTCCTGACGAGGGTCTTGCATCTCTTATTGCTCTTGTTCTCGTTTGTTTTAATGTGTTTGTCATTAATTTTAATGCACTTATTGCATTTGTATTTCAATTTGGCCAATAGAATCCAAGTTTACAGATTCATTCATTCAGCAATACCTCGGCATATCAATAGTCAAAAGATGACACTTCAAATCTCAAAACATGTCAATCATAGTCACTGAGGAATGTGAGCCAGAGGACATTTGAGCCGGAGTGCATATGAGCTGGAGTAGTTGTAAGCCTGATCCACCTCCATGAAACCTCAATTAATCTAACTTATTTTTGGATTGTCTTAAAGTATAGGCTAACTTTAAAACGATTGCCTTCCACATTTTGTAGTCTAACATTCATTTATTGTGTGAGTGAAGGAAAACTCGTAGCGGAGACGAGTACACGTGTCATCTTATTTTACTCAAGTGAACAAGATGCTTTTCCATTCATTGAGGAGCTTCTGTTACAAAATGTGTCAGGGAAAACATGGATAGCAACGTCATCATGGATCATATCCCAGCAGTTTTCTTCAGAACGGTATGCCAGGATCTTACAGGGCACCATTGGTTTTGTACAAAGGCTCGGAGATATTCCTGGATTTTATGATTTCCTCGTAAAAGTGAAACCACAACAACGATGGTCTAAAATCGATACTAGTTACTTCAGTAGCAGCAAGGTGAACTGCACAGAACAATTATTTTTTTAAATCAAATTTGTTTCATGATGAGATATGTTTTATTTAAATCAATTAACTGAAGATCAATGAATATCTTGCATGTATATCTGAATGTAGAACGTCCTTATATTTAAAAGAAACTTTTATTTCACACAAATAATACAATTAGGAGAAAATGGAAAAAAAAACAAAAAAAAAAACATCGTTATTTGAGTGATTTGGATCCAATCAAAACAGTAAAAATTTTGCTAAGACAGGAAGGCAAACAAGACCATCAAAATAAATTGTAATATAATGCTAAATGATGCTCAGTAAAATAATCCTCCACAGCAAGTGTAAAACTACGAAGAGAGCATCCAAAGTTGTTCTTGACTTTTTCTTCTAAAACCTCAAACTTTACAAAGTAATTGATGATACTTCACCTTAACCTCAAGTCAAGACATTACTTTTGTACAAACATACATACATTTTCCTCTCATGGGGAAGTGCATTGAGGTTATCAGCTTAGATATCCTTGGGACGACTGTCGAGCAATTTTCAGACGCATGCATTGCAAATGAACCGGCCATAGTAACCTGCGATTCTCGTCGTTTGTTAACTTCATTCGACGCAGAAGTTCTTTCAATGGTGAAAAGACAATAAAAGGACAAGCCGACAAGAATCATCTGCATGTAGAATGATTTGCTTTTACTTCCCTACTCGTTTCTGCTGGAGTACACATGTACTTTGAGTTATTTCAGAGTAAAGTTATTGAGTTAGTCATGTGCCGCATTACGACGTTTTGATCAACAACAGACAGCATATACGACGGTGGTCCCATAAGATTATAATGGAGCTGAAAAATTCCTGTCGCAGTCGTCGTAGCGCTGGCCAGTCGTATACAAGTACAGTATAGCACATACAATTATGTACAGTACATAATACTTGATAATGATAATAAACAACTGCAGTGTAGCCCCGTTATAACGCGAACGTTGAGGTCCATAAAATGTCATTGCAAAAAAGCGGAGTTGCGCTAAGTCGGGATTCAAGAAAATCAGCATTCAAACTGACCCAATGTTGACCTAACATCCTAAAACACCCCTATTTTCACCCTATTTGACCCGTTTTTTGCACGTTTACCTTCTGGCAAGTAAATTACCTTTGAAATAAATAATTCCGCAAATAAATCGTTGTTGTTACAGTAGAAATTAAAACACAAATTAATTTTTAGTGAAGCTTTTTATGTTGTTAAAACATTCGCACTGTTCCGAAAATATATTGTTGTGGGCCGGGGTTCGGCGGTGATAAAAGACCACCAGGGGGAGCAGTAGAGCCGTCTCCCACCGAACACCCGGAATTTAGGTCCTGACTCTCGGACAACCCCGAAAGGTCACGGGTCACTTAGAGGACCATGGTCACCAATATTTTGATGGCGTGAGGTAGGGTCCTCTTGTCTAATTCCAATTTACCTAAGTACCCATGTTGTCTAACTACCGGGGAAACCACACCCTCGGCCGACTTTGTCCGAACCGAGTCGCTATAACAGACTTGGACCCGGCGTAACCGAGCAGAAGTTACCAAAGCCACGCCAGACCAAATGAACAATTTACGGCACGAACCGCCTTACTAATTCTCAATACGCACCGTGCTGGGTCAATGGGAGAAAGCACAGAAAAACGAGATAGAACATTTAACACGGGGGTTTATTTATAATCAATAATCGGGGAAGGAGCACACAAAGAGCAGAGTTATCCGAATATGAAAATGTAATGTACAATGAACACAGGGCACTTAGTCAGTTTCTACTTGCAGGACAGTGTCAAACACACACACACACACACACACACACACACACACACACACACACACACACACACACACACACACACACACACACACACACACACACACACACACACACACACACACACACACACACACACACACACACACACACACACACACACACCAAAAAGAACTGGACACCGTCGGGTCTTTATTCGGTCGAGCCTGGCCGGGGTACCTTCCCACCTAGTGCGGTCTGGTCGAGCTTGTCGGGTGGCGAGACTCGAACCCACCGCCAACAATGCAGCACCAAGCACCAGGGACCAGGGACGATGCAACGGACGCCAGCCAGCATGGGAACGGACCAGACGAGCACCCGCGGGTAGACGAGAACGCCAGCAGGCAAGACGAGGCTTCTTCTTCTTTTCCTCTTTCTTTACGATGGGGCGAACCTTCTTCGAAGACAGCTCGCCACCTCATCTTATCCTTCCCCTCCCCTGCGGGTCGAGGGAAACGCTCTGAGGTACTCGCCTCCGGATTGGATGAGTGGTTGTCGGGCAACTCGTGGCCGCCGTTGATTGAACGAGCTCACGGTGGGCGGAGGGAACCTCACCCCTGTACGTGACATGCTGCACGTGGGCGATGGATGGCGATGGTGCAAAAACGAAGGATGAAGATTTAAAGATATAGAAAACCTGACTATAAAAGTAACTCGGAGCACACACACGAAATTCTCATTAAACAGAAGGATGGGGCCATCACTATAAACACATACTTATCGAAATAACTGAACTGTGGGGGCTGCTGTCTGTGTGCAAATGGCTTCCAGATTCATAACAATATCACACAACTTACAGGTGCTCGTTTCTTCATTTGTAAATTATAACATCGATGCAATGATTACATATATATAAAATCCAAAAGCTATTTATTCACCTTTCTATAATCGATGTGAGAGGAGATTGTAAGCAGCCGCTAACAACACTCATGGCTGTCATGAACAGCACAAAGGTAAAACTAACACATCTTCCGTCTATCTTGGATGTGTGTTACAATTGCCTACAGTATTCAGTACAGTAACATGCTGTACAGGTTTGTAGCCGTGGAGTAATAGGCTATACCATATAGCCCAGGTGTGTAGTAGGCTATACCATCAAGGTTTGTGTAAGTACACTCTCTGATGTTCGCACAAAGATGACATTGCTTAACGACGCATTTCTCAGAACGTATCCCCGTCGTTAAGTGACACATGACTGTATTGCAGAGTATTCATCCACAGCATGATGGAGTGCTGCTCTCCCCTTTGGGCTGGTGATCCTGCCTCAAACATTTCTCAGCTACACGTTGTGGAAACCAAAGCATTTAGATTTTAGAATCATTGGTATCTCCCGCAGTGAGGCTGAGTGTCTGGGCCTCTCACTCTCACCACAGGTCGGTGGTCTTTCTGTCTTCTACTGTCTCCTCTCCAGTCTCGCAATCCCCACCCCGCTCTGTCTGCGATATGTCCCCCCCCCCATATTTCCGCAGGGCGCTCAAGGTCTACAAGCAACCCCCTTCTGGTAAAACTACCAAGATCACAAATCACTATTCATCTTCACTCTTTCATTCCTCTTGTTTCTGCCTTTGGAATAAACTCCCTCACTCTATTCAATCCCATTCTTCCCTCTAGGCCTTCAAAAGAGCTGTTCACCCCCACCCCCACTCAAAACCTCGATCTTTTCTACCCTCGTTAATACACCCCAAACCCACCTCCTTCAAATTCCCTGCTTTCCTTCCTGAAAGTCCCCGTAATGTCCATCTTGTATTCCCCATGTTCCCCACCCCATCCCTCTTCCTTCCACAGATCTCCTAATATCTCTGTTCCCCACTGTTTGGTCCTTCCCTCTCCCACCCCTCTTGTCTCATGCCCCCATTGCTGTGCTTGTGTGTTCGCTCTCATATGAGCCTCGACAATGTATACAAAAAAAGGTTTCTTGGTAATCAAACTTGCATTAACCTTGTTGCACATCCACCTATAGTACAAGAAATGTACAAATTTGTGAAGAAACAAAGGTGAAATCCAAGACTAGATATTACAAAAAAAATCCAAAAGAAGCGTTGTTTCAACAAATATTTTTGAACTTTTTTTTCATTTTTACCTGCTTTGAATAAATATCTGATTCAGAGTGAATAAAACATTGCTAACTGTTAATTATACTTCTCTCAAAAAGAAAAGAAGTTGTTTTGGTGACAAAAATAATAAGATTATTCAAAATCAAAAACTAAAAAGAGAAGAAAACCCACTTTATGGGAATGAGAAATCATTGAATGATTATATTGTTGAATTGTGGGAAGATGTTTTCAGATGCACCTGGGATGGAGAAAAAATTGAACTTCGACCGTGCTCAGGCCAAGAATCATTAAACAAAGTTTACTCGCAGTTTACAGATGTTTCCAAATTATTTTTTTCATCCTATATCTACCAGGCTGTGTATGTTGTGGCCTATGCCTTGAGGGATATCCAATTGTGTACGTCCCAAAACAGTCCGTTTCAAAATGGATCGTGTGCCAGGATTTTCGATTTTCAACTGTGGCAAGTAAGGAGAAAACGATTTTTTTATATCATATTTTTTGTAAGTACAGTATGTTAAGTGATATTATCGAGTAGGTGAGAGGTTGAGACTCCTTTCTCACTTTTTTATTTAAAAAAAGAAGAGTTAAACAATTTAATAAATATCTTACAATTATTATCCACTGAAACATTTTTTTTAATTGTGTCTCAGCTGTTGTTGTATCTTCGGAATGTGCGATGGAAAACGACTACAGGATCTACAATGTTTTTTGATGAAAATGGAGACCCACCTGCCCCGCATGAGCTCATAATATGGGAAAGAGATACAAATGGAAAAATAACTTTCAAAACTATTGGACATTTTGACTCCATTGCTTCCCCTGCCAAAAAGCTTTCTGTCACTAATGATGGATTTTACTGGAGTGATGGAAGTACAAAGGTAATGCTGTATATTTGTATGTTTAGGAACTACATTGGCGTGAACTCCTTTTATTCCAGTGGATACGGGGAAGAATCGTGCACTTTTTTTTATAAAAAGCATCAAACTTGGAACACATAATTAGATAGAGTGATAGATAGATTTATTTTATAATTCTCTTTATTCATTCTCATTCTTCCTTTTTCTTCTTTCATCCATATATTCCTCTCTTTTATTATCTATCTCTCTAAGTGGAAGTGAATTCTTGCAGAATTTTTTTTTCTGTGAGGCTCACTTGGCTGCACCTGGATGGGTTTGAGGGTTGTGGAGGAGTGACTGGAACACAAATCCTATCCCGGTTCCTCCTGATGACTCCATCTTTAGTCTTTAATTCTTCGGGTTTCTTCTTAGTCTTTATTTTCATCATGGAATCGTGAAAGAAAAACCCACCCCTCCCCCCCCTTACCTGAGTAAGAAAATAATTCAAACTCAGTGAAGTGACTTCACAAACTTCTCTCCCATGGAATGCTTCTTCTTTTATCTCACTGCCATATCACACCAAATAGATCTCTTCTTCGTCATTCTCTCACTTTCGGTAACCTCTGTCTCGTAGTTCGCGTCTTTTATGCCCAATGTACCATGTATCAGCAATGCCATTCGCCCATCAGGGGCCATCACATGGCTGCCCTAGTATGATAGACCAAGCTCATCGAGGCATACTCAGTCTACCTGGGATTGTTCATCATATTGTTACGGATTTCAGAATCCGGTCTGATGGATGCATCCACACATCAGGGTCCTTCGACAGTTATTTCCTTAAATGCATGTCCATATTAGCCTCATCCCCATGTCTAATGGGATATTAAATGTGATGCGTTGAGAAGGGTAAAGAATAGATCCCCTCTCTTATGGGAAGCTTTTTTCTTGATGACAGACACATTTATGCACATATTTCTTTCGCGAGCGCTGATACCCGCCTTTTTTCATCAGCAACGTTTACACACATTTCTTTCATGAACGCCAAGGCCCGCCCTTTTTCGAGGAATGGGTTGTCATCGTAACCGTGTGCCAGTGGGCAGGGTGAGCTTGGGGGACTTTGTGCCCACCAAGATGGGCCACATATATAAAAGGAATTGGAGATCTGTTAAAAAAAAAAGAAAGCGAGAGAAGAAGCGAGCAAGAAGCTGGCAAACGAGCCAGAGAGGAAGCGACGAAGTGAGTGAGTGAGCGTGTGGTTGTCTGACCAGCGCCAACGAGACAATTCGTCTTTTCCAATGCTTGAGCAAGCGAGCGTGTGGTGCAGGTGTGGGTGCGAGCAGTGCCGACAACGAGTGAGGCACAGGTCAGTCACCAACGGACCATGTGGGTCACTGGACGTCACCAGTTTTGTGAAGTGTGAGGAGCTGCCCATGTCGTAGCACCAGGGTCTAAACCCACGATAGATGATTTCGGTGCCCCCCAGATGTCGACTGGCATTCAAGGCTGTTGGCAAGTGGGTGCACAGCAAGGCTGGGTGCTGGCGACGGACAAGACATGCACACACATTTCAGGACATTTTCACTTAATGGATGACTTCTCTCTGGTGAGCAAGATGACTCTCCCCCCACCCACCCCCACCCCTGAATGATCTGCTGGGTACCCTTGTCTGTGTTTCGTTGTGAGTAATTCGACCCCCAATAAGCATCATCTGCTCTCTGTCTCTTTCCTGTCATTTTGATTGATTTTGCCTGATTAATTATTAATTTCGATTGCTTTGGAATTTATTCACTTATTTACCTCAGGAAATAAAAAGTTATTTTTATTTATTTATTTTATTATTAATAAATCATTTGTTGACTTGCAACCTGTCCGTGTTTGTCCTTTCCTTCCATTAGTCCAGCATTGTCCGAACCTAGATAAACTAGGAGGTAATTACCACAGATTTGACCAAAAATCGTCAGCACGCACCAGCGGTTAAAACGCTCGGCCGCCCTAATTAAAATCTAATCGAGATAAGATTGGTGCTTTACCGAGGGTGTGCTCCTTACTCAGGTAACCACTGATCTCTAGTTAAATGGAATAATCAGACGGTGGGCACTGGAACTCGTGGTTAGCTGGGTGGCGTTTATGGTTCTAAAACAACTCACTGTACCACAACGTTAATTGTGAGCGGTGGCCACAGGTCCAGCTCTTCCGAGGACAACCGGGGATTAATCCCTCTGAGTGATAAACTGGTGTCTCGGTATCCGTGGCCGTAACAATATCATGGCTTGTCAAAAGTAAAATTATTAACCTCGTTCAAATTTCACGTCTCTTTACTAACTAACATTACAAATACTAAACAAGAAAAAGAGCAATCAGAGATTGCAGACCCTCGCCAAGACATGTTTGTGTGGTTTATTTTGTGTGGTGTATTGACGATGTAGATTTATGTTCATGCAGCACACAAACAGACCTGTTCGGTTTTATTGTATTGAGTCACACTACCATCGGGTAGCCTGGAGTTGGCTTCGCAGTTAGGGTGGACGTTTGGGATCCTGGGGTTACTGAGTTCGAGTCCTGTTGGCCTGTCATCCTGTCATCGTTGACTCATCCTGTCATCATTGACTCAGCCTGTAATCCTTCTGAGGTCGAAAAAATGAGCACGAGTACACTGGTGGGAACGAGGGGCACTGCATCAGTGGGAACATTCCAATCAAATGTATTTTATCGACGTAATCACATTCCAATCGTACATACTCTATATACGTATGCACATTCTAATAATACCTACTCTCAAGATGAAAAAAAAAACACGTCCCCAAAAGCACGTACTTTGGTGACATACTACCATTCTTCATTGATTTTGATGTACTATGCACTTTATCGAGTGTTGAATGCCAACAAAGCAGTTTCATGGCAAGGTTTGTACTGGGTGGTTTGCCATTGCCTTCCCAGCATTGTTCATGTTCTAGTCGTTTAAATACTGAACGTCAATCAAGGAAGCAGCTCTTACCATTTTGAAAGTATTTGTTATAACTCGGCTGGGGTTTGAACCTCAGACATCCCAGAATCTCGAGCTGATGCTCTCCTCATTATGTCACCGAGTAAGGGTAATTGCAAACTCCATTTGTACAAAATTTATAGACATACTCACATTCTAATTGTATGTGGGTCCGTAAAAAAGTAATGCCTCTTGTTTTATTTGTCACTAAATAGACTACAATCACAATGAGCAATATAAAAACGAGAAATTCTCATGAAATATAATTCCAATCACAAGTAAAACTCAGTCACCAAGTCAGGGTGATTGGAAACTCCATTTGTACATAATTTATAGACATAATCACATTCTAATTGTATGAGGGTCTGTAAAAAAGTAATGCCTCTTGTTTTATTTGTCACTAAATAGACTACAATCACAATGAAAACTCAGTTACCAAGTCGGGGTGATTGGAAACTCCATTTGTATATAATTTATAGACATTCACATTCTAATTGTATGAGGGTCCATAAAAAAGTAATGCCTCTTGTTTTATTTGTTACTAAATAGGCTACAATTACAATTAAAAATATAAAAACGAGAAATTCTCATGAAATATTATTCCAATCACAATGAAAACTCAGTTGACTGCATACCTCCACGAGGCTGAACAGTTTACGTTTTTTATCCCACTGATAGGCTGGATCTGGATTTGGATCTGGATTGTTCTTCTCACCTAACTAATTTATTCACCTCGTTTTGTCATAACTCGTCCACAACTTGTTGAGATTTCACGCAATACACGACTTTCAAATGACGTAATGCACCCCAGAATGTTTGGTGTGTATGCACAGAAACGCCAGGAAACGGTGGTGTTTCTGGCACGATGAAATATTCCATGTGTGTTAGAGAGGAATGTTTCCTAAAATGTGTCACAAAGCTTCTAAAATCAGCCAAAAGTACTTGGGGAAAGTACCTGGGAGAAAGAGCTGTGCCTCTGTAAAACGAAAGACTTGCATAACTTTCTCAGCTCAGTGAATGGCAGCTACCCATACTGTAAACCCCCGACCTTGTGGGTTTGGCTAATTCAAGGCCTGAGTGGACGGGCGTGTGTTACACAAACCCATGACGGATCACTACTGGACTGTGTATCTGGATTAGGTGTGTCTGTGCATCTGGGACTTGTGAATGTACAGGGTAAGTTTAATATGATAATATTTACTGTTTATTACGTTGGGAAGTGGGTGAGAGGTGGGAGCTACTGGAGCTGTGAGGGCTGTTAAAAATATACTGGTTGGTACACCCATGGGCATAGACATGTATGACATTTGGACATCTTGAGTTTGATGCTGGCAATGGAATTTAACAAAATGGGTGCTGGCAATTTTGTCAGATCCAAAAGTGACGTAATCCACACAATTTATTTCCTTCACATAACAAGTGAATACATGTGCAAGCACATATGAAATGCAGTTTGTTTATAATTCCACGATATTTGAAATCGCTGTGTTTGGTTCTTTGGTTTGAACCTGCACTTTAAGTATGTACTTTGGATGAAACTTTAAAATCTAGAAATAACCTCACTCAGAGATCAACATCGCCGTAATATTGTTGCGGACCCGGTGTCGGCGGTGAAGACCACGAGGGATGAACTAACTCAGGTTCCCACCAGACCCTCTGGAATCACCTTAGAGCCGTGCGGTTTTGTAGCATCGCAACAATATTATCAAGCGGTTTAAACTTTCTTGATCGGTGAATTATACAAGCCATCATCGTGAGATATTTGTTTGTTTGTTTTTCAAACATTTCAAGAATTTGTTTTTTCATCTGGCATTTGATTTTTATGATAGCATGACTAGGTACACAGGGAAACCAAGAAAACACAGAATGGCACAGTTTAATAAACAACTTGGTTTTAAGTTTAATGGTTACACATGTATTCCGTGATATACTCTGGATGTGTGAATGAATGGAACTATTGCATAGTTAAAAACATGACATATTTTTATATTGATTTTATATGTTGTGCAGATATGAAACTGAATATTCAGGGTGTCCCATAAGTCTGGAACCAGCGGGTAAAATGAGTATTTTATGATTTTTTTTTGTTGATTGCAGGTGCCCATGATGTTTCTGAGTAAGGAAGGACACATTCAGATTATTCTGCTTGTAGGAAATCGGAGTCATAGGGAGGTTGCTGACGAATTTAACAGATTGAATCTGGACCGCGTGCTGATAACACAGCTGTGTCAGCAAACTGGTCACAAAGTTCAGGGATACTGCATGTTACACCACCACTCGTGATGGCATTCACTGTGTTATTGCTCACTGGATATCTTTCCTGAAGTGTATAAATCATAATGGTGGACACAATGAACACATTCTGTGAATATTTCTTGAATAATATAATATTCTGTGAATACAAGCCTTTTCAATCGTTTTCACCTACGCTTCCAGACATGTGGGACACCCTGTAGATATATGAACTATGGATTTGGTATACAGTAGTGTTACAATGTCCAAAGTATCATGTTTTATATTATGCCATGCATTTTGCAAAGTGCATTCATCAACAAGAAATAAAGTTTAAGTTACGATTTTTATACAAGTCATTTCTTATTTATTTAAATGCTGCAGTTCAATAAACAATTAACTTTTTGGTTCTGTCATTACATGCACATTTTATTATCTATTTGCTTTGGACGTATGAATGAATTAAAATTTGAACGCAACCAAAAAAAAGATAATACATGTCACTGAATGATAATGAAATATACATGCCACTAACACAAAACAAATACACCAATATTTTACAAAAGTATGATAAGCACATGCAACAATAAAGTGATCACAAGTGATACAAAGTTATGTTCTGACAAAAAACGAGTCAAATAGTTTATAATGACCCATCTATCAGTGCGATACAAATCGTCAGCTGTTCAGCCTGGCCAAGGTGTGCTCTACAGAGTGCCCTTCTTGTTTATGATCTGACATTGTCATATTCTTGTCTTGGTAATGACACATCCCAATAAAGTGTCTGCATTTATGATATGTGCAAGGTAAAATATCAATACCCACACAGAAAATATTAACAAAGATGGCTGCCTAGTTTCAAATTTACTTGTAGTTGAAATGCCATCCTGAACTTCCATTGACAAGGGTTCTATTTTCGTCGAGGAGTGACATTCCCAAAGTCATAATCAGTAAAATAGCAATCGATAACTTCTATGTGAATATCCCAACCAAAGCAATTTCTGTAAACGTGATCCATGAGTGAACCATAAGCGGTGGTTGCCACAGTTGGTGAAAGCCAAACTGCTGCAATTTTGGGTCAGGTTGTTAGTTGTTTCTGCATTTGTATTGGACAGAAGATCAATGGTAAAATCTCCACAGATAAGTGTTGGTCCCGTTAAGTCAAAATTACCAAGGAGCAGCTGGAGTTCTTCCATGAAATCTCCATTACTGGTACTTGGTCTTACAGACAACGAGAATGTTCAAAGGATGAGTCTAAATGGTGACACTGGCTGAAAGATACTCCATTCCTTTGATATGAGAAGGCTGAGGCTTCCTTTCTGGTTGTAAGCAATCTTTTGCCATGATCATAATGCCACCTTTTTCTACTCCTATTGCAGGGGTTCTATCTTGTCGACGTGACACCATGTTTGGTTGCAGAAGGCTATCTTTTTGCAGGATATGTTTTGGTGTGAGAAATGTTTCATCAAAGCAATAACTGTCTGTGTATTGGAGTTCTTTAGTTGCTTTCAACTCAGGTATGTGGTTGAGATATGATCTTATGTTGAGAGGCACAAGTCTGAGATGTTGGTAAGAACTCCTGAAGTCAGCGCCACATGGGAGTTTATGGAGTGAGTCGTTGCAGTTCCACACACATGAGGGTTGGCCCGGATACCAGTGGTATCAAAATCAATGATGAGCAGTCCTTGAAGTATTTTTAACCCTGCTGAAGGCAACATATGCTTGGCCCGGCATAAATGGCCTCCTCTGCACTGTTTTTTGCATTGATACCACATTTACATCAAGTGTTTTGACCTGTACCTTGTGGATGGTGCAGGCCCACGTCTGTTATCAACAGCAAATGTTGCTTCATGTGTGATGATAGCAACTGCATAAGGATGTTGGTGGTTCTGGCTTCTGGCTGCAGCTTTTTGGCCAACATGGTCATTGTCAAACACCACGAGAATAACATCAACATTGCCATTAGTTGTGTCAATACTGACCACTTTTCCACGTGCACCATTCACAAGACCATCTGCTCTGTCAACGTTCATGAGCATTCCTTTAATGGCTCAAATTGCAATTCTGATGATGCCTTGCAAACCAGCACAATCTGATGCCTTCTTAGGAGCTGTCAAATTGGGCTGACCAGTGTGCCTGTCCTTTGCATAATCAACTGCTTTGATTTCTGCTATGGCGACTCTCAATTCATTAAGATGCCTCAAATTATGCAGTGCATTGGGTGGATATTCATGATTTGCTGCACGAGACTCCAGCAATGTAATGTTTTCCTTGGTGCACGAGTCAGAATGCACATGGTTAAGCAAATCTGCAAATTTTCGGTCTCCCTGTTGTCATGGTCTCATGCTTTCATGAGACAAATTTTCAGTCTCATGCTTTCAGGAAGCTCCACCATCAGGAAGCTTTCCAACCAGAGAGAGCCATGGAGCTTGGCATAATCTGATGGGAGACCAAACACAAAGTTCTGAACAATAGGTTGGAGCTGTTAAAAATCACCAATGGCTAAAATGCGAACTTCACCAAAGCGTGCCACCAGATGTGGTCATAATTTATTCGAGGCAGTGATGTATTTTATACAGCAAGTCTGCACCAACCATGGATACATCATCGATTGTAAGTAGTTTCAGTTTCCCGAGTCTTGAGTGGAGCATGTTCAGCTTCTCTGAATTTGAAGCCTGATTGGTGTGTTGTTTGGCACTTGCACCAAGGAGGAAGGTTGAGTGTAGCATCATTCCATATATGTTAAATGCAGCTACCCCAGTGAAAGCAGTGAGAAGGATTAGCACATCATCAGGCTCAAGATGGCTTGACAGTCTGAGGAGTCGATTGGTGTCATAATAGATTAGTTTGATGATATGGCATTTTCCAGTTCTGCCAGGGCCACTTATGAACAATCTATAGGTTGGTGGAGGTTTATCATGTTTCAGTGCACTTACAGTTTATTTGCACTACTTTTGGTGATAAGAAAGGACTTGTTTCTGTTGGGGGTTGAGTTGCCTCATCATGGCTGTGTACTCATGTGGGGTCAGAAAAGTTTTACTTGTTTGAGCGGTGTACCGGGCATGAAGCTCAGCATTTAGTCTAGGTTTCGATGATTGTCATTAAAATCAGGATTGTTGGCAATATCCACTGCATCAACTTGTCACTATGCCAAGTGTTGGCTTAATGGTTAGGGTGGTGAGCTTGGGATTCTCGGGTCCTGAGTTCAAATCCTGCTCAGCTGTTGAATTAATACTACATATGGTTAACTCGACCTGTCATCCTTCCGAGGTCGGCAAAATGAGTGCCAGCTTGCTAGTATCCTGTGTCGGAGTGGCGACCTGTCCAGGATTGTGCCCAATATCCAAGGAGACTGCTTCGGCAGCACCAACGCTCTGCACAGAGTATGGTCCCAATGGATAGAAATTGTCACACTTGGAGGTGACCTCCTTCTTCTTTATTTCCTTGTTGCTGTTCAGTCCCAGGTGCCAGCAGATTCCAGGCATGTATGAGTGGACCAAAGTCTTCCAGATCTCCAAGTGCTTCTTTCACTGAACGGCATCCTGAAATTCATTTTTTGTACGTTTGGTAGGTGTCATAATTTCCTTTATGGTCATGTTCATTTTTTCGATGGCTGATAAAGCATCAACAGGTTTCTATACTTGGACTTGGCATCTTCCTTCTCCTTTTGAAATCGAATGACACATCCCTTCTGGTGATTGTGCATTTAAGAGTGATTCTCTCAGCTTTGTGTGTGTTATTCATTTTCTATGTTGTTGTTGTTGTTGTTGTTGTTGTTGTTGAGGTCAGGCTGGTGGTCATTGTTGGGTTGATCTCGGGCATCGACACAATAATTAGCAGAAAAGGTAGCAAAGCACATGCCATCTAAGTTGTTTGGTTGTGCTGCATACCGACGTCAGCCCACTGAAAAAGTAGTTTTTCGAATTATCATCCATTTCCAATATGGCTGACATTGGCTTCATCATGCAAATGCGGCTATCTTTTGGACTGGTGTTGATAAATATCACCTGTCTGCTTGACTGCTTCAATGTAAGACAAAGAAGGTGGTATGCAGTCCCTTGGGCACTGACTTCTCTGTGGTTTAGAAACGTTGATCCAAGGTTTTGTAGTTGATGTCTGACATCAACTGAGTGAGTATCTTTGGCTACTTTACACAAAAGCTTAGTCATTGCTGAGATCATACATACATGCTCCATGCATATGGATCAACAATGTACCGTAGGTCCATGTTTGCCTGTCATGCTCGCAAGGCATCCAGGTTGTCGCTGTTGATCCACTTTGAATGTGTTTTTCGCTTGAGTATACGCATGCCAATTTTCAATGTTTTGGGAACCTGTGTATACTGATTGATTTCAACACCACCTTTTTTTTTTTAGTAGATCTTGGGTGGTGGTGTCATCTGGTGTCTCACCTTCAATCAGTACTTGTATGACTCTTCCAAATAACTCTTTTTTATCTTCGAGATATTTTAGGACATCAATATTGGGATCACATAAATATAGCAGATGGGCAATAAGTCTAAGCTAGTGGCATGAGGAAAACGTAATCTACAACTTTCATTGTGCCTGCAGGTGGCAGAATGCACATGGCTTTGAAGTTTGGATAACTCTTCCATGACTTCACATGTCTAATATCTGTCAATAAATTGACAGATTTCCTTATCAGTATTTGTGCCAATGTGTGGTGCATTCGTCACACAGATGATAATATGGGCGTGTGGATATCCTCTGGCCTGGAATTTTTTCCAGAAGAAGTAATCGCTGATGTCACCTAATGGCTAGCTTTTCCACACATGGAAGAATGTGTAAAGGCGGTATCGGAATTGTTTGGCTGCGGTAACTGGTTTAGTTTGCAACCACCTAGACTTCTCCTCCAAAGGCATTGTTGTAATTTCTTCATTGCTGTAGATCTTGCCATGTTGACGAGCAATGCTCTGTATAATTTCTGGCCACTGCATATCTGCTGTTGTCAAAGTCAAAAACCAGATTTGAATTCTGAACTGCTGCACCATGGTCAGAACATCATACAGTACAGAGACATGACTGAAGTAAATAGACACCATAAATTTCTTCATTTCATTTGTGTAATGTAATTTTACTCAGTGATTTGTTATAATATTCGACTATTTCTTTGCAGAAAGGATTTCCTGGATCATATATGATAATTAACTATGCCTCAAACCCAGGGAGCACACAAACTTTCCAATTTTCAAAGATTACAAATTGTTGGCATTTGTAAGGTGGAGTCAGCCTTCAGATTGAGCAGAACCTTGGCATTCCGCTTTCTATGTTCAATCGGGTGATTGTGCAAATCACCAGTGAAGGCAGGAATCCACAGATTCCCGTTCTGGTCGACCTGGGCTCTCAGAAAGGTGTCTTCAAGGTGTCAAGCAGTCCATTCATTAAACTTCCCATTGCAAGACAGCAGATGTTGCAGAGGAGGTTCCAAGTTAGCTCAAGAACTGCTGTGCGGTACCTTCATTAACTGGGCTACTATGGGAGAGCAGCTTGGAGAAAACCTCTTCTTAGACCAGACAACATTCAAAGGACAGAAGTTGGCTGAGATGACCAACAGACCCTTGGAGTTTTGGCAAACTGTAATTTTTTCAGATGGGTCCCAATTTTCTAAATTTTCTGACAGTGGACGTATATGGATCTGGAGACTTCCAAGTAAGGCAGTTTTCTTTGAACCGATTGCAGCCAACTGTCAAACATGGTGGTTTTTCAGTGATGGTGTGGGGAGCAATCTGGAGCACTGGTCGGTCAGAGCTTGCGGAGTGTGTTGGTGACATCAACACCACGACGCACATTTCTGTCCTTGAGGATGGACGTCTCCCTTTCTTCTCCACTGGTCAGATGGTCAAAACCAACACACTGTTCATGGAAGATGGAGCTCCATGCCACACTGCAAAAAAATACCAAAGAATGGCAGGACAGAAATGGGATCAAGCGCATTCCTTGGCCAAGTCAGTCTCTTGAGATGAATCCCATTGAACACCTCTGGGGCCATATTGGATCGATCTGTGTGGAAAAAGTCCAGGAAACCAACATCACGGGCAGATTTGCTAACCTGTTTGTGTGAAGCCTGGACAGAAATCCCACAAGAGAAAATTTCAAAACTTGGTAGTTCTATACCTAAATGAGTAAAAACATTGAAATCTGCAAATGGCAAGTCTACCAAATACTCGTGTATGTATGAAAATGGATCAAATATACTTCAAATGTTCAATAAATAAATTCTTCAAAAAAATTGTGGTGTCTATTTACTTCTATCTTGTTTCTGTACACATCGCCAGTAGCTGGCGCTCCCAGGACATTCTTTAAAAATTTAATTGCAGCATCAGTGCGTATCATGATTCTCAAATTCTTTGCATTTTTCAGCACACCGGCAGTCACTTTCTGGCCCTGCAATATCAGACCTTGTGTTTGACACATTGCTATTTGGGAGTCATCACGCACTTGTTTAGCCTCCACCACATACTGTGCAGCTTGAAAGTATTCAACAATCTTGGCAATGCGTCCATCTGCATCCAGTATTCTTTGATTGAAGAACTTACGAATGCTTAGTCGTTTGCCACGTGATGCAGAAAAACTATTGTTTCCATATGGGTATTTGTCAGGTTTGACAAGATTTCAAAGTTGGTATCTATTAGAAATGCTGTGGGATGTTGGTTTTCTCCTGGGGTGATACAAAGGATATCATCAGTATCTAAAGGAGTTAGGCTGCATGCAGGTTTCAGATGGAAGTCTGCAATTGCTGACAGCTTTTTCAAATGATGTCTGGTCCTCTGCCTCTTCAATTAAAGATACCGGTTCACCATCTTGAACATGTCCACTTGTTGTTGGAACATTAGGCACCAGATGTACTTTTTCCAATGCAACTTAGTGACTTTGGTCAATAAGGCCAACCACAACATATGGATTATCTGTGTGTTGGTTGTTAATGGGGTTCACTATTGTCAACCTATCTGGATTAAGTGTGGAGAGAATACATTGTTACGAATTTGGAATTCAATTGCACATAATATACAGGTTCCCTTAGTCAGCTATGTCGATAAGTGCATGTTCCCTAGATAGCTCACCTTTCATTGTTTAAATGTTCAGAGATAGATTAGATGCGCTGCGGATCGATTTAATAGTTAGGGAATGAAACTATGGAGACGTCCCTCCCCCTCTTCTGCGAAGAGGAAGAAGAACCTGCCATCCTGTGACGTCAACAACTCCCTCCCACCCGTGGATGAGCGGGGGGGGGGGTGGATCACAAGGACATGAGTCACGCCAGGTGCGGGGAGGGGGTGAAAAGGATAAAGAGGACATCTTTTCTTTGTTCAAAAAGAGTCCCGACAGAGTTCGTGGGAGTCCCGTGGTAGGGCTGAGTTCGTGGCCTGAGTTCATGGGAGTCCCGTTCTGAATCCCGTGGGCAGAGTCGTGTGCTGAGTCCCATGGGAAGAGTAAGCTTTTTTGCTTCAGAGAGAGCAGTCGTTCAGCCATCGGGTCCTGCTTGGCTTGCTTGGCTTGAGGCCTTCGGAAGCTTTTTGCTTCGGCTGGCTCAGTGAGCTTCGGCTGCTGCTTTGTTTTGCAAAGAACTTGAGCCGGTTGTTCGGCTCGAGCTGCGAGTGGAGGCTTCTTCCTCCTCTTCCTCTTCCTCTTGGTTCGTGCAGCTTGTCATTCTCCATTTTGTTTCCCAGCTTGGTGCGACGCGTCGGCCTCTTCTTGGAGTTGATTCCTTGGGGGAAGCGACGATCGACAGGAAGGATCAGCGCCTCATCTCACCGGCACATGTTGAGAAGCGCGGGAGGATTCGCGGGAGCTCGGGAAGGATCGCGGCGATTTGGATCCAGCTCGCTCTCGCTGGAGCCCGGGTCCGGACAAGTTGAAGACCACACGAGGTGGAAAGGTTCAAATCAACCTCTGAGTTCCAGCTCACCTGTCCTCCGAGCTGGAGTTTGTGATTAAAGGCTTCAGCCACCGTTTCTTGTGTGTGTGTGTGTGTGTGTGTGTGTGTGTGTGTGTGTGTGTGTGTGTGTGTGTGTGTGTGTGTGTGTGTGTGTGTGCGTGCGTGTGTCCGTGGGCCCGTATTATAAGTAGGAACTGCTGTTAAGTGAAAATGACTGTACATAATAAGTAGACGGTTGTAGTTCTTTTGTCGTGCTTTTGTTGCTTGTATAATTGCATACGTGTTTTGCCTTATTTAATTTCATACGTGTTTCATTATAATAAATGTCCTTGTGTGAATGTAAACCTGCTCGTTTCGTCCATTCCCTCATTGACTGAACATTTCGTGTGTTGGGAGTGAGAAAGCCGTTGGTTTGCCGTAATAGGGGGACATTTGGACCGACGGTTCTCGGCGATTACACCGCTTGGAATCGCGCACGGACAAGCTCGCCTCGGCGGTTTGTTCCGTACGAGATCCGTCGAGGGTGGAATATCACGGTAGTTGGATCACATGGGTATTTAGGTACATTAAAGATTGGCAATCGACCCTACCCCACGTGATCTGCCGATTGGCGTATTTCGGTTCTTGTACAAGGACCCGTCGCTCGGTGTTATCCGGGCGAAGATCTATATTCCGGGTGATCGGTCGGGCCAACTCGACTTGCGGCTCTGTTCAGAACGGTCGGTTGGCGGCTGACCCCCGGCCAGTAACAATATATTCCAATTTCCAACATATCTGCCAAGTCTTGAAAAGTTACATGGTCAGCCCAGGCAAACTCCTCAAGCGGGTTGACATATCTGTTCCACATCTCTGTTTGGCGGATCTGGGGATTCCTAGTATTGAAGCAATTGTGTAATCAACATCTTCTGATGCTGCTGCATCATGTCTGCATTTGTTGAGAAATGACCACCAGCAGGACTATATACAAAGTTCATAGAATGAGAAGAATTGCCAGAGGATTGAAAAAAAAGGAACAAACTGCCGTCACAGTGTTTCAGCATTTTCAATCGTCTGACAATGGCAAAGAAACAGCAATTGCCATCTGATGGTGCATCACACACAGAAAATCCAAACTGTGCAGCAAGAGTCTTCATGGTAAATCTGTTCTCACTGAAATTGACCACTTAACTGAATTTACAATTTGAAAGAGCTACAATTGTACCATCGAGGGAGTTTGAAGAATTTGAAGGGCTGCCATGACCACCAACATAGTGATTGGAATTTTGTTGTTCAGCTGGTATTTTGCTCAACGCCTCCCATAATTCACTGTCATTGTCACTCCACTCCTTTTCCAGGTCTTCACACACATTGACATCTTTGTAGTATAGGTTATTCTGTTTCAAGCATAGCAAGGCAAACCAATCTTTGTGGCCAGATGTAGTCATATATGTAGTGTCGCTTGTGGACTAACTCTCTCTTCAGCTTCATTAGAAGTATATGAGCATCTTCTGGTAGTCGAGGTAGCAGGAAGCACAAATGTTCCAATTTAGTTGGAATTTTCACAGCAGGGCCATGGATGGCTTTCTGTCACCACTTTGGTCGCCCCATCATTTTCATGAGTGGGATTCTCTGACTGATGAGGCGATGTTCTTTTGGAATATCCATCAAGTGTCGACCATTGGCATATGCTTGTGCAGACCATTGACATATAAAGTACCTGGCTCCTTTTCAATGATTGCCATGTTTTGCAGACCCAGAAGAGACCAAAAACTTCACACATAAATTCATCTTTAAAGACTGGATTTCTCTTCATCCGATAAGTGTTGATATTTTTTATCAAACTGAACACCAGATGTTCTACACATAAGTCGATGACATATTGTGCAAGGAAAAATTGGACCCTAATTGATTTTTGATTGGAAAATCAGTGGCTTCTTCAACTGAAAGTATTTCATCTGATTTTGATAGCACGTGCATGTGCCATGCTTACCCTGTCTCACTTTTGACCTTCGTCTTTTCTTATGTTCGGAGGTCACGGATGCACGTCCATCTGCTGTGTGCTGCATGTCTTTTGTCCTTCGTATTTCAATTTGTTCGGGGGGTCTCGGATGCACATGCATGTGCCATATCCTGTCTCGATTTCGACCTACGTATTTCAGCACTTGCACGGGTCTCCGTTGTACTTACATATGCCATGCGCTGTCTCAATTCAACTTGCGTTTTTCAGCTTCTTCAGTAGTTTAAGAAAGTGGAACTCGTTTGTTTCTCTCGCAGTCCTGAGCGCGTCGTTTTGCTTTTTTATTTTGCTAAATTGTGTTTTGCTTTTTTTAATTTCAATTTGTGTTTTTCAGTGCTTAAAATGTATAACTCCATTGAAACAGGATGATTAATATTCTAAAGTGTTTGATAATAATACAATTCAATTGAAATGAAAGACTGGCATGATGACATCATAGAATGAGAGAAATTGAAATGAAAGAAGTTTTAAAGGTCGAAAAAAAGATGAAGATAATGCCAACAATGAAATTGGAAGTTTAACGCTGTGTTTCGGAGCCATTCAAAAATTACCTAACTCTTGAGGGGTGGGGGGTACAGAGGGAAGGCAGTGAGGGGTTTTTATATAGTTGTTATCTAACAATGACAATAATGGTTGTTGTTTAATCAACAATGACAACACCCTTTAATCACATATATTTCTTTAATTTTTACATTTTATTAATTTATTTATTTAATGACCTTTATTCGGGTTCTTTTAGTTTTATGTACCTCTATAGCCATAAAACATAACCTATTGATTCAGGGTCCAGCTAGACTCATCTTTGAGGTGCGGCTGAAGGAGACAGGGCTTTATTCACAACAAAGGAGGCGGTTAGGAGGAGATATGATGGAGATGTTTAAGATAATGAAAGGTATGGATAAAATATATGCAGATTAATTATTCAGCAGAGTAGAGAGTGATAGGACGAGTGGCCATGGCCTGAGAGTAAAGAAGAGTAGAGTTAAGACGGTAGCAAAGCAGGGGACTTTTACTCAGAGAGTAGGTAATGCATGGAATGGTCTCACTGGAAAGGTAGTGGCAGCAGAAAAAGTACATAAATTTCATTTAGAATTAGATGGGTACCTGGAAGTTATGGAGATAGAGGGGTATGGGGATGTTGATAAGACTTTGAGGTAGTTTGAGCATTGATGGTTTGATTGTGTATGGAGTGCTGTTGGTGGGGGTCTTGTGTTGGATTTCCTTGTTTCCTTCTTCCCTTGTTTCCTACACTCTACACTAATAAAAAAACTAAAGAGTAAAAGTAATAAAAAAAGAGTAAAGAGTGAGATACATTTCCCACCTTTCGTTTGGAGGGACTTTGGGAGGAATATGTGTCATTAGTTAGAATGTTCGGTAGTTCTCTACACCCTCCATCTATAAATCCATCTTTGGATCTCTCTTTGGCTCCACTGACCCATCCATCGCCAGTCCTTCGCCATGTTCACCTTTCAAGCCCTTGGCTCCTTGTGGCCCATCGATCCTGTATAATGCCCTTCAACCCTCCCCCCTCCCTCCTTTTCCATTCCACATCTCGAACACCATCCCCCTACCAACAGGTAACAGATTCCCCCCTACCCCCATCGGAGTCCAAGTAATGCATCACCATTGCTTCAAAACAATGGACCACAATTAAATGCCATAAAAATTTACCCCCGTTGTATACGTGTCACACCCTCACAAACACTCTGCATATGTGCTTTGCCATTCTTAATAAATAAAACCTTTTCTGTATATATGTGCCACACAAACACCCCGTTTTACCCTTACAGTAAAGGCCAAAAATATTGGCACCTTTACACTTTTTTTCAAATAATGCATCATTTCTTCCAGAAAATTGTTGAAATTAAAATATATTTTTGTATCCACATATGTATTTCTTTGGTTTGCTGTTGAACAAAACAAAAAAAGCTGAAAAAAATTCGTAAATCCTAGTTTGTTCCACACAGAAATCCTCAAATGGCTTGGACAATCTTTTTGGCACCTTTAGGAAGTTGAAACAAATAATTAGATTTCAAGCAGGTGATTCTCCTTTACTTTGGAATTGAACTCAGCTGTGGTGAGTTGTAGATGCTTGCATTATAAAAATCACCCATTCAACCAGTTTGAATAGAAAAAAACGAGTCATTCTGCTGTTTCGTGTCACTGGGTGTACCACGCTGAGCATGGAAAAAAGAAAGAAAACCAGAGACTTATCTGAGGAGGTCAGACACAAGATGGCAGCGAAGCATGTACAATCTCAAGGACACAAGTCCATCTGCAGAAACTTTATTGTTCCTGTGTCAACCGTACGCAATATTATGGGAAAGTTTAAGGCCCAGGACACTGTAGCCAACCTCCCTGGACGTGACCGCAGGAGAAAACTTGATCAAAGATTGCAGCGAAGGATTGTTCGAATGGTGGAGAATGCACCTCGATCAACTGGCAAACAGATTCAAGCTGACCTTCAGACACATGGTGCGACAGTTTCAACTCGCACCACCCATCGCCACCTCAATGAAAGGAGGTTCGATGGGAGGAGACCCAGCAGGACCCCACTGCGGAGAGAGAGAGAGAGACATAACAAAGCCTGACTGGAGTTTGCCAAACACACCTGAACAAGTCAAAACCTTTCTGCAAGAATGTCTTGTGGACAGATTAAACCAAATTAGAGAATTTTGATAAAGCACATCGTCTTTAACTTAACAGAAAACAAAATGAAGCTTTCAAAGAAAAGAACACCTTCCCAACAGTCCAACATGGAGGAGGTTCAGTGATGTTTTGGGGTTGCTGTGCTGCCTCTAGCACTGGGTGCCTTGAATGTGTGTATGGCATCATGAAATCAGGAGATTACCAAGGCATTTTGGAGTGCAATGTTCAACCCAGTGTCAGAAAGCTGGGTTTCCGTCGAAGATCATGGGTCGTCAGCAGGGCAATGAGTCCAAATACACTTCAAAAAACATGGAAGAAGGTTCAAAAGAAATCACTGGACTGTTCTGAAGTGGCCAGCAATGAGTCCAGATATAAATCCCATCGAATGCCTGTGGGGAGATCTGAAAACAGCAGTTGGGAGAAGGCACCCCTTCCAATCTTGGGGAACCTAAATCCCATTGAACACCTTTGGGGAGATCTGAAAACAGCAGTTGGGAGAAGGCACTCCTTCAAATCTGGGGGAACTGGAGCAGTTTTCCCAAGAAGAGTTTGCCAAACTGTCAGTAGAGAGGTGTAGGAAGCTTATTCATGGCTATAGGAAGTGTTTGACTGCAGTTATTTTGTCCAAAGGCTGTGCTACCAAATATTAAGTCTTGGATGTCAATAATTTTGTCAATGTCATTTCTTTTTATTTTCTGGTTTATAAGGACATATTAACTTCTGAATCAAAAACAAAGGTTCTGTAATATTAACAGTGAAATAATGAATTGTGGCGACCAAATACTTTTGTCAATTTCAACTTATTTTTCGAGAAAATTGGGAGTTATTTGAAAAAAGTGCAAGGGTGCCAATATTTTTGGCCACAACTGCATATAAATAAACACATACATGCTTTATTTGAACCTGCACATGCTCTATTCAATAACCAATGCTGCACTCACTCATATTGTTACCGAGCGGAACAGTGTGCGCTGAGGGCGTGAGCCTCAGTTAGTTGGGCCACTTCACCCCAGGTAAACGGTGTGAGATGGAGGAATAATGAGAGATGTGGCCATCTGATTGACGTTTATGGTTGATTCACAACCCGATCGGCCATGGACTTATCCGTGGCCGTAGGCCTCAGGGTCGGTAGTGGTGGTGGGAACAACTAGGTACCCGATGGCATAAAAATACGCTTATGCCGATACCGTAACAACATCAATATTGAAATTTAGAAACTTTGGAAAGAAATTGAAATTTAGAAACTTTCATAAAATATGCAATTAGCGCTTGAACAATGATTAGAACTCCAAAATCAATTGTATTCACTCTTGATCTTTGAAGTTGCACAGTTGCAATTAAAAACATGATTGATATGTTTTCCAGGTTCCGCAATCAGTGTGCAGCGAGCCGTGTGTCCAAGGAACACGGAAGGTTGCACGTAAAGGGGAACCTTTCTGCTGCTTTGATTGTATGCCGTGCATGATTTATGAATACTCCAATGGAACAGGTTGGTTTTGCAACACTATTTTTATGTAGCATAAAGGACGCTTGAAAAAATGTTGCAGGATCTTTCCTTTGAGGTTGGTGTTTCCAGTGTCGTACTTCAGGACTAACTTATTAATTGGTAAAAATTAATATATTTCTCCGTTTCCCTAGACATTCCTTGGTACCATTTTGCCAATGGCACCAACATTTGCAGGACGGCATAGCATGCTTGTGAGAAGCAGGTTATCAGATTATATGGGTCTACAGACTTCGAACATAAAATAAGCCTGCAGTTAATTTGTCATAATACCACCCAGAGACAAACACCGCCTGCACATGTCCAAAGACAAATGCAGTCCAGAAACAAACACCACCCAGATATGTCCGGAGATAAACGCAGTCCGGAAACAAACACCGCCCGACATGTCTGGAGATAAACGCAGTCTGAAAACAAACACAGCAAGGAAATGTCCAGAGATAAACGCAGTCTCGAAACAAAAACTGCCTGGAAATGTTTGTGGATATACGCAGTCCGTATATAAACAGCCCCCAGACATGTAAAGAGACAAATACCCTCCCGACACGTCCAGAGACAAACACGCCACAGACACATCCGGAGACAAACACCCCTCTGATATGTCCAGAGCCAAACATCCCCCAACATATCTGGAGAGGAACACCCCAGGACATGTTTGGAGACAAACAACCCCCAGGTCACGTCCAGAGATGAACACTGGCCAGACACATCTGGAGACAAACACCGCCCGGACAAGTGCGAGACCACCACACCCTGGACACATCCGGAGACTAATACCCCCTGGACACATCTGGAGATGAACATCCACCAGACATATCTGGAGACAGATACCCCCCAGACACATCCAGAGAAAAACACCGTCTTGACATAATAATGACCCAGACAATTCCTGAGAGGAAGGAGAGAGGAGAGAGGAGAGGAGAGAGAGGAGAGAGAGGTGAGAGGAGAGAGAGAGGAGAGAGAGAGAGATGTGAGGGAGGGTGCTGCGCTGTTCAGTATTTGGCGGGGCAGAGCGAGGATGGGACGCAGTGAGAGATAGGTGGGTAGTGGGAGGGGGGAGGAGAGTTAGCAGAGAGAATATGTTATGCTTTACGAACAACACACACACATACATACACACACACACACACACAAACACACACACACACACACACACACGCACACACACACACACACACTGCAATAGTGCTTGCTGATATCGGCCATTCTTCAGGAATCAGCAGATTTGAGTGAGTGTGATTACAGACTACAGTATGCACTGGATACAACCCAAACATCGTTGAGTAGCTTTCACCCTTGATTTGGAGGGATTTCAATAAACAATTTATAAAATAACGTTTCATTATAGATGTTTTAGGGAAATGTGCATACATTCATCTTTATAAACAGCTGCCAATCATCATGTGACTGGTGGAAAAAAAAATTGGCTCTGTAATTTAGAAAACACGTAAATACAGCAAATGGCTTGGAAATCAGGTGTTATCAAATATATTTTGTTTTGAAACTCACAAAGAGAAACAATATAACATTTGTAAATCATGGACCTCAACCTTGGCACAATTGTCGAATCTCAGGACACATTCCGATCAGGATACAAACTGTACAAATATATGTATATATATATATATATATATATATATATATATATATATATATATATATATATATATATATATATATATATTGGGTGGTCGCTGGACTACCGTTATTTTCAGGTTTTCCGTTTGTCTGTATGTATGTAATGGATAGCTCTGGAGGACAGAGGAGTCAACCAATTTTGATGAAACTTGACTGGTAGGTTCATACCAGGATCTAGTTGTATGCTTTTGAATATGCTATAGTGCTATAGTGCTTATGTATGCTATAGTGCTTTTATGCGCACTATAATCAACCTTTTTGGCAAAAAATCTCAGCCCGATTCGTCAAAAACTTTATGACTAGTATGCAATTATATAGCGCCAACCCAGGTCGCCTACCAGCTTGTACATATATATATATATATATATATATATATATATATATATATATATATATATATATATATATATATATATATATATATATATATATATAAATATTGTTACGGGCCGGGCGTCGGCCGCCAACCGACCGCTCTGACGGAGCCGCAAGTCGAGTCGGCCTGACCGATCGCCCGGAATATATAGATCGCCGCCCGGATAAGTCCGAGCGACGGGTCCTTGTACAAGAACCGAAATACGCCAATGGGCAGATCACGTGGGGTAGGGTCGATTGCCAATCTTCAATGTACCTAAATACCCATGTGATCCAACTACCGGGGTATTCCACCCTCGACGGATCTCGTATGGAACAAACCGCCGAGGCGAGCCTGTCCCGTGCACGATTCTGAGCGGCTTCATCGCCAAGAACCGTCGGTCCAAATGTCCCCCTTTCACGGCAAACCAACGACTTTCTAACTCCCAACACACGAAATGCTGAGTCAATGAAAGACTCGACGCGACGAGCTGAAGACATTTAACAATTGCGATATTTATTAATAATAATGGGGAGCTAGGGAAGCACGTAAGAGCAGAACTATACCGACTTTACGAAATGCGATGCAAACATTTACAGCACACAAAGCACTTAACAGTTTCCTACTTATTACATGAGCCCAGGTACGCGCGCGCGCACACACACACACACACACACACACACACACACACACACACACACACACACACACACACACACACACACACACACACACACACACACACACCCAAGAAATGGTGGCAGAGGCCTTTAATAACGAGCTCCAGCTCGGAGGACAGGTGAGCTGAAACACAGAACCTATCTCGAACCTCTCCACTTCGTGTGGTCTTCAAGTTGTTCGGACCCGGGCTCCAGCGAGAGCGAGCTGGATCCAATCGCCGTGAGCCGCGATCCTTCCCCAGCTCCCACGAATACTCCCGCGCTTCTCAACATGTGCTGGTGAGATGAGGCGCCGATCCTTCCCGTCGATGCGTCGCTTCTCCGAGGAACCACCTCCAAGAAGAGGTCGATGAGTTGCACCAAGCCGGGAACCAAACGGAGAAGAAAGAGCTCCACAAACCAAGAACAAGAAGAAGCCACCATTCGCAGCTCGAGGCGAGGAACCGGCTCAACTCTCTGCCAAACAAAGCAACTCTCCAAGAAGTCTACCAAGCCAAGCAGAAGCCGAAGGCCCACTGAACCACCAATGCAAAAAGCCTCCTCCCGAGCCAGGCCGCAGCCGAAGCTCACTGAGCCAGCCGAAGCAAAAAGCTTCCGAAGGCCTCAACACTAACCCAAGCCAAATAGGA
The DNA here is from genome assembly GCF_056783735.1 of Eptatretus burgeri. NCBI lineage: Eukaryota > Metazoa > Chordata > Myxini > Myxiniformes > Myxinidae > Eptatretus > Eptatretus burgeri. The sequence goes on from NC_140961.1 coordinate 146,808,146, forward strand.
CCCGAAGGTCTGCTGAACGACTACCCTCAACTGAAGCAAAAAGCTTACTACTCAAGAACAAAGAAAAGATCTCATCCTTATCCTTCTCCGCCCCCCCTCCCCCACGCCCGTCATGACTCGTGCGCTCGTGATCCATCCCCCGCTCAACCACGGGTGGGAGGGAGTTGTTGACATCATGAATCACGGGACGGCAGGGTTCTTCTTCCTCTTCGCAGAAGAGGGGGAGGGACGTCTCCATTGTTTCGTTCCCTAACTATTAAATCGATCCGCAGTGCATCTGATCAATTTCTAAACATTTAAACAATGGAAGGTGAGCTATCTAGGGAACAAGCACTTATCGACATAGCTGACTAAAGGAACCTGTATGTTGTGTGCAATCGAATTCCCAAATTCGTAACAATATATATTTATATATGTAGATGCACATCATGATATTTCAAAAAGTTATGGACAGGTTAACACAAAACTCGGTGGATAAGTTGGGTTGGTGACAAGAAATGCTAATGACAAATGCAATAGAAAGTCTACACCCCCTTTCAAAATTTTCACCTTTGGTTGCCTTATTGCCAAGAATTAAATTGCATTAAACCAGGTGGGTTTTTTCCTCCTTTATTTACACACCATAACCCACATCCAAGTTAAAAACAAATTCTACAAATTTCAGAAAATTCATTTAAAATACAAAACTAGAATATCGTAGTTGAATAAGTGTCCACACCCCCTCCCCCCCCTAATTATAGCATTTGTAAATTAGCCAGGTGGAACCAATCACCTTCAAAATCACACACCAAGTGAATTGGCCTCCACCCATGTTAAATTGTTGTGCTTCCAATTATTTCAGAATAAAATCAGCTGTTCCTATCAGTTTCCTCTGCTGGGTAGTGCATTTCACAGCAAAGACTCAACCATGAATACCAAGGAGCTTTCAAAAGACATCCAGGATAAAGTTGTGGAAATGCACAGATCAGGGGATGGGTATGAAATATTTTGTTTCGTTCCCTTCCCATGCCAGCTCGACTATATTGAGATGGCTGTCATTGATTGATCTGTCCTTAATGATATGTTGATCGCTCTCCTTGGATCAACATGTCAGCTCGACTATATTGTTGTAGATTCCCACCCGCATGGCATGCGAACGACTGCGTCTAACCAATAGTGGTCGCTTCGCCCACCGAATGGACAATCCAGTTGTGACTTTCTGGAACAACGCCAGAAACCAGTCACGGGTGGGTTTTTAATCACACCACGGCCCAGTCCGTATTCTACCCGCGCGAAATAGGGTCAATCGCCGAATATCGATATACTTAAGTACCCGCACGGGTAACCTACCGAGTGTCCATACCTCGGCGAAGGCCTGCTTGGACACGAACCGCTTAAGCGGTCCATTCCGTTCTGGGATAACCGAGCGGGTATTATCTCCAGACCTCGCCGGACCCGATTTTATTTTTCGGCTATTTAAAAACCAACTATATTCCGAGTGCAAGATGGGGCAGTTCAATGATGGAATGGATGCAACGAACAGGTTCACATTCACACAAGGACATTTATTATAATAAAGCACGTATGCAATTAAACAAGGCAAAACACGTATACAATTATACAAGCAACAAAAGCACGACAAAATAACTACAACCGTCTACTTATTATGTACAGTCATGTGCACTGAACAGCAGTTCCTACTTATTAGACGGACCCACGGACACACATACGCACACACACACACCCAAGAAATGGTGGCAGAGGCCTTTAATAACGAGCTCCAGCTCGGAGGACAGGTGAGCTGAAACCCAGAGCCTATCTCGAACCTCTCCACCTCATGTGGTCTTCTGGTTGTTCGGACCCGTGCTCCAGCGAAAGTGAGCTGGATCCAATCGCCGAGCCGCGATCCTTCCTGAGCTCCCGCGAATCCTCCCACGCTTCTCAACATGTGCTGGTGAGACGAGGTGCCGATCCTTCCCGTCGATGCGTCACTTCCCCGAGGAACCACCTCCCGCGCTTCTCAACACGTGCTGGTGAGACGAGGCGCCGAACCTTCCCGTCGATGCGTCACTTCCCCGAGGAACCACCTCCCGCGCTTCTCAACATGTGCTGTTGAGATGAGGCGCCGATCCTTCCCGTCGATGCGTCGCTTCCGCGAGGAACCACCTCCCGCGCTTCTCAACACGTGCTGGTGAGACGAGGCGCCGAACCTTCCCGTCGATGCGTCGCTTCCGCGAGGAACCACCTCCACGAAGAGGTCGATGAGTCGCACCAAGCCGGGAACCAAAATGGAGAACAAAGAGCTCCACAAACCAAGAAGAAGAAGAAGCCACCACTCGCAGCTCGACCCGAGCGACCGGCTCAACTTCCAAAACAGAGCAGCTCGAAGCAAAAAGCTCTCCCGAGTCAAACATAAGGCGAAGCTCAATGAACCACCAAAGAAAAAAGCCTCCTCCCGAGCCAGGCCTCAGCCGAAGCTCACTGAGCCAGCCGAAGCAAATAGCTTCCGAAGGCCTCAGCCCTAACTCAAGCCAAGCAGGACCCGACGGTCTGCTGAACGACTTCTCTCTGCCGAAGCAAAAAGCTTACTAACCAGAACAAAGAAAGATTCTCGTCCTTATCCTTCTCCGCCCCCCTCCACCACGCCGGGCGTGACTCATGCCCTCGTGATCCACCCCCCCTCTCAACCACGGGAGGGAGGGAGTTGTTGACATCATGAGTCACGGGATGGCAGGGTTCTTCCTCTTCACAGAAGAGGGGGAGGGATGTCTCCATTGTTCGTTCCCTAACTATTAAATCGATCCGCTGCGCATCTAATCGATTTCTGAACATTTTAACAATGGAAGGTGAGCTATCGAGGGAACTAGCACTTATCGACATAGCCGACTAAAGCAACCTGTATGTTGTGTGCAATCGAATTCTCAAATTCGTAACAATATGTAGAGTGGGGTGCAACATAATGAGTCCAGCAGGAACTTTCTTAATTAAGACATTATTACCAAATAAATAATTCTAATATGAAACCAAATGCACTTTTAAGGGATTTTCATGAACACTTAAGGATATAAGCGATACAACACTTTTAACAAAAGGAAAAAAAAAATCAAATCTGTCTTTACGTATCATCAGTAAATAATCAGTCTGACCCCATTTTGCTTTGAGAAATGCCTCAACTCCATGTGGGACTGATTTAATTTGTTTACGGATTAAGTTTGATCCAATTTTTTCCCAACAGTATTGCAATTCACTCCATGCAAATTCAGATTGCTCACGTAAATTTCATCTTTCGCTCAAATGTATTCATCCTTCATTTCTTCTGTTAATACAGTCGGTCATTAATGTGTTTGTGTGTGTGTGTGTGTGTGTGTGTGTGTGTGTGTGTGTGTGTGTGTGTGTGTGTGTGTGTGTGTGTGTGTGTGTGTGTGTTCGTGTCAGCGTGTGTATGTCTTCCATAACTCCAAAACCATGAAACGTAACGGCCCCAAACCTTACATGTATATGAAGGAAATTCCAAGGGAGTGCATGAACTAAAACTGTGTGTGTGTTTGGAAGAATTTAAACACCCCTTTTGAAGATAATTTAGGCCTTGTTTAATTCCTTTCTTTTTTTATCAAGGCTTCATCCTTGGTTAACCACTTTTCAGCTTTCTGCATCTCGCTGGGTTCATAATTTGCCATTTTTTTGGCATGCTTATCAATGCCTTGCATTGGACCAGGCCATAAAGGTTTCTTAACCATAAAGTGCTCAAAATGTGTTTTTTCTTCACTTTTCTCACTCATATCATCGAATGCCTCATCTTCATACCTCAGAATAGCTGGAGACATCGTACTTCTTATAAATGCCCAGAGACACCAGTGTTTTTGGCTTTATTTAATTTCTGTACATGCTATAAATTCTGGAATTTCTTAACCTGAGCCAAATTTCAAAATTTATACTATGGAATTGACGTTAGCAGCAGTTCTGACTGCCAAGAAAGTGTTATTTTGTCCACTTCGGCCATTGTTTGACACTTAGCATATATCCAAGTCTTTGTGGCTTTCGTAATTTTCCTAACGTTTCCAATCACTAATCACTTTCCAATCCAGCGAGGTCATGTTAAACATCACCCAGAGATGACCAGCGTGTCAAGCAATGTGCGAGTTGGCCAAATAAACACTTTTTTTTTAGCAGTCGGAAGTGAATGAAGCCCACAAGCACAAATAGCATCAGCAGCATGACCCGCCGAACCTCTGCAACACACCTCGGACAGAATCAAGCCCATAAGCAGAAACAGCATAAGTAGTAGCACGAACCACTGATCCTCTCCACGACACAGCAGGCCAAATGAAGCTCATGAGCACAAATCACTGCAACAGCATGACAACCCCAATCCTCTCCACTGCGCCGTGGGCTGAATTAAGTCCACAAACACAAATAGCAGCAGTAGCACGACCCAGTGATCGTCTCCTTCTTGCTGTTTGCTGAATCAAGTCCACGAGCACAAATACCAACAGACACAGAATGAGCCACTGCTTCTTTCCAACACACTTTAGGCCAAATCAAGCCGACAAGCACAAAGAGCAATAGCAGCACGACCTGCCCATCCTCTTGGATGCACCATGGGCCAATTCACATCCACGAGCACAAATAACAGCAACAGCAGCACTACCTGCCAATCCTCTCCACCACACTGCAAACCGAATCAAGGCCACGAGCACAAATATCAGCAGCAGCATGACCCACTGATTCTCACCACTGTACTGCAATCTGAATCAAGCCCACGATCACAAATAGCAAAAGCAGCATGACCCGCCAAACCTCTCAACCGCACCACCGTCCGAATCAAGCCCATGAGCACAAATATGAGCAGCAATATGACCCACCGATCATCTCTACTGCACCAAGGGCCACATAACGTCCACGATCACAAATAATAGCAACAGCGCAACTCGCCGATCATTGATGATATGTTGATTTTTGTATTGCTGATATTGTTTTAATCCTGTTTGTATCTTACATCTATACTCTTTCATGATCTTCATGTTATGTCTTTCAAGTTGAAAAAAACATGACAAATTTGGTACTCTCATTACCAACCATACCCCTCACATGAAGCTTCCGAAAAGCACCATAAACACACCTTTCCCTTCCTTAAACTCTAATATATATATATATATATATATATATATATATATATATATATATATATATATATATATATATTTATATATATATATTCTTCCTCATCAAATATGTTTCTCTCTATTCCCTGTTCTACAATTCCCCCAGTTTTTCAAAATTAATTTCATTATTTTTCTCTCCTGAGCCGTGAAATTCAAATAAAAAACATCAATAAATGTCAAACTTTTGTCTTTCATGTGAATAGATTCCCCAGAGTGCTTCCATTGTCCGACTTACTATTGGTCCAATGAAGATAGAAATGGCTGCATGCCCATGCTTGAAGATTACCTTGCATTCACGAACCCTGCAGCCTTAGTTATTCTGAGCTTCACTTTACTGGGCATTGTGATCATAGTGATTGTGGGAATTATTCTGTTTCATGGTAGACATCTACCCGTGATGAAGGATACTGATGGACGTGTCATTGTGCTTTTCCTCTTGGCCCTAATGGTCACCCTGCTGAACTCTTTTATCTCCATTGGAGCTCCAGATGATGAGAAATGCCTGATACATGATCCACTAGTCTGCATGTGTCTCACACTCGCTATTTCATGTGTCTTGAACATGGCGTGGAAACTTAACATTGTTTCTGGTGAGTAATTTACATTATTGCATGAAATTTGTTCAATGAAGATTTTGTAAAATATCCAAGTTAAATGAAGAAGTCAGTTGACTTCTTATGTAGGGATGGCCCAGACACTCATTTGGCTCAATACAACATAAATCCTCAAAATAATCTCCCAAGACAAAACTTATAAACTTATAAATTACCCAGTAGTCATCTGCGGAGAATTTCCCATCCAATAACACTGATTAAACTTTGGGACATCACTGAACTAGAAAAATGAGAGAACCAAAAAGTACCCATTCGTCATTCTTCTGAATTATTATTATTATTATTATTTTCTTACAGCTAAACTAAAAATTGGTTAAAGCTATAAACTTAACTAAAGCACAATTCGACTGCATTTAATAGCCAGAAGTTGCAAACTGATCAATGTGTGTGTGTGTGTGTGTGTGTGTGTGTGTGTGTGTGTGTGTGTGTGTGTGTGTGTGTGTGTGTATAATTATATCAAGCACACACACACACACACACACAAACACACACACACACATCATCGGTGGAAACTTTGAGATCTGCTTTAATCTTCTGAAACCCAGCCACATAACAGCAACTTTCATGCATACACATATACTGATTAAACTTGAAAAAATTATTATCAATATAAACTTCATAATTGACTTCAGCACCAGTTCTGAAAACTAAAAAAAAAGTGTTCATTTGTTCAATTCGGGCATTGCTTGACATTCAGGCATCTCTGGGTGAATGGAGTGTTTTATGACCAATCGAAGATCGCTATTTGCTTGGCAAACCAACCATCCTTAGCACTGATTGAGTGCTTAAGCCACTTGGCGAGCACTCTACAAATTGCTTGGTTGGTCGTTTCCAAGCGATGGCCATACATGGCAAAAGTATTCACACTGTCACTGAATATATTGATCGACTTGAACAAAGTTCAGGCCCAACTCGCCTGTGTATGGCCACGTGTTGTTGTGCGTTTCCTTAGGTGGTGTCTGACCCATTGAAAATGTGCAATTTTATTTTTCATGACTTTTCCACTTTTTGTATGATCTTTCATTTTATGACCCGTCACGTCGACAAATATGAATACATTTAAAAAAACTAGTACGTACCCATAAAAAAAAAAAAATTCAAACCGCGAGCAACAAACAACAACCACGTAGGCCGTTTCTTCGCTCTCGAGTGCCCATACGTGCGTGGCCCAGAAGTTTGAATATTATTCGCAGTTACGATTATTCACAATTTAGTTTTAATACCCAATTATTCAATTAGTGCCAACGTATTTTTACCTTTTCGCAATGTCGTGGCAATGAAAAAAAAAAGAGAAGAGAGAGATAAAAAATTTACTTCCTGGTTTGGAGCATACCAGCACTCTGATGTTACTGAAATTTATGCACCATCTAATATGAAAACGATCATAACTTGGGGCATTGTGTTTATCTATAAATGCGCATAAGAAATCGAGAAATTATTAGAATACACGACGTCATCATTATCCGGACGTCTGTACTTTGTAACCCGTAATGGATCCGGAAGTCCATACGTGGTAACCCGTAATGGCGAACGCGGCTGAGCTTCCCTTTCCCATCGACCACGCCCACGCAACAACGTGTCTATCATTGGTTTGGTAAATGAATGGCCATAACTTGGGAAGCACTTGTCCGATTAATATCAAACCTTGAAAAGGCACATCCTCAGGTCCCCAGCAATATACCTGGCAAGTTTCAATTGGATCGGACCAGCGGTTCTCGAGAAACGGCAGTCACAGACACACACACACACACACACACACACACACACACACACACACACACACACACACACACACACACACACACACACACACACACACACACACACACACACACACACACACACACACACACACACACACACACACACATTGCTGGAGTTATAGATAAATAATAAAGGTTTCTTTTTTAAAGGTTTGTTCAACTGTTCCATTGGAGAGCTTGATTGAGTGCTGAAGGAAGTTGGTGAGCGGTCTTCAAGCTTCAGTGATGATACAGCTGTTTGGTTCATTTATTGGGACATCTACAGACTTAGGAAGGGGAAATAAATGCATACTTACATATCATACGAAGGGGACATAAAATTAGGAAAGCAAAAATTTTTGGAAGGACTTCCCTTCAATTCCGCTCATGCTGCCTTCCCTCCCTTCCCCTCACACTGCCTTCACGTTTTTTTGTCCACCTTGTCGAGGCTCGTATTAGAGCTAATACACAACGCACATCAAGGGGAAGGGGGGGGGGGGATGAGACAGCAGGCGAGGGAGTGAGAAGGACAAAATAGTGGGGAACAGAGACATTTGGAGATCTGTGGAAGGGAGAGGGATGGGACGGGGAACACGGGGAATAGAAGATGGACATTACAGGGATTTTCAGGAAGGAAAGCAGGGGAATTGAAGGAAGTGGGCTTGGGTGGATTATTGGGGGTAGAAAAGATCGAGGATTTGGATGGGGGATGATAAGAGGTAGTGGTGAACAGCTGTTTTGAAGGCCTGGAGGGAAGAATGGGAATGAATAGAGTGAGGGAGTTTATTCCAAAGGCGGGACAAAAGAGGAATGAAAGAGTGAAGGTGAGCAGTGATTCGTGATTTTGGTAGTTTTACCAGAAGGGGGTTGTTGGCGGACCTTGAGCGCCCTGCGGAAATGTGGTGGGGACAAATCGCAGAGAGAGCAGGGGAGGCAAGTCTGGAGAGGAGACGGTAGAAGACAGAAAGACCACTGACCAACCTGCAGTGATTGAGTGAGAGGCCCAAAGACTCAGCCTCATTGTGGGAGATGCCAATGATCTGAAATGCCTTGGTTTCCACACCGTGAAGCCGAGAAAGGTGGGAGGCAGGAGCAGCAGCCCAGAGGGGAGAGCAGTACTCCATCAGGCTGTGGACAAAAGCTTTGTAAGTGGTCAGGAGCTCAGGTGGGCCAAGGAAGGACCTTGCACCATGGAGGATTCCCAGTCAGCGACTGGCTTTAGAGGCGAGATTTGAAATGTGGCTTTCCCAGGAAAGGTCATAGCAGATAGTGAGACCCAGAAGCTTGAAAGAAAGCACTTCTTCCAAAGGATTGTTGAGAAAGTGGATGGGGGGTTTCTAAATGGTCCTTTCGAAGAGACAAAATGAGAGTGTAAGATTTTTCCGGATTGAAAGACACATTCCACTTGTTGGACCAGTTTGTGATTTTACTGAGATCAGGAGTGAGCGAAAAAGCTGCTGCTTGCCGGTCTGAGGGATGAGCGATGGTACGGCAGACGGTGGAGTCATCAGCGCAGAGATATAGAGGATTTTCCAGAGAGTCAGAGAGATCATTGATGAAAAGCAGAAAAAGAACAGGGCCCAGAACGCTACCTTGAGGAATTCCAGCCTGAACAGGAAGGGGGGATGAAAGAACTCCATTTAGGGCCACACATTGACTGTGACGGGAGAGGAAGTGTGCGAGCCATGAGTGGAGATGGCCTTAGATACCATAGGAAGAGAGTTTGGTGAGGAGGGTAGGGTGCCAGACTGTGTCAAAAGCGCGTGATATATCCAGGGATATGGCTCGGATTTCCTGTCTGACATTGAGGGCTTCCATCCATTGTTGGGAGAGAAGAAGCAGCATATCCAGGGTAGAGTGACCTGTTCTGAAACCAAATTGATGATCAGAATTCAAGCCATTGGAGAAGAGGAAGGATTTGATGTCTGAAGCGATGATGGATTCCATAACCTTGCTGATGATTGGGAGAAGGCTGATTGGTCTGTAGTTGCAGAGATCTGTTTTTGCACCTTTTTTGTGCAGGGCAGTGATGTTTGCTGATTTCCAAGCAGATGGCAGATGGCCTTGAGCAAATGAGAGGGTTAATAGAACAGAGAGAGAGAGAGAGAGTGAGCAAGAGCAGAAGAGCAGGCTTTGAGGACACGTGGGCTGATGCCATCTGGACCGGTTGCAGAATCTGAGTCGAGGTTTGACAGCAAGCTCTCCACCTTTTCAGGAGAAAAGGGCACAGAGTCCAGGGACAGTTGGGTGCGACTGGGTAAGGTGGCGAGAGAAAGTGATAGGTTTTGGACACAAGAATTAGTTGCAAACACCGAGTTTAGGCATTCAGCTTTTTCAGGTGCGGTATCAGCAGTGCTGCCATTTGAGGTAAGGGAGGGATGGAGGGGGAACCTATACCAGAAACAGATTTGATTAGACGCCACCAGGATTTTTGAGGAGGGAGAGAGGTTTGAGAGTTCAGACTTGAGATGAGAAAGATGTTGTTTTCTGGCTCTCCTGAGGGTAGATACACACGTTTTCTGAACTTTATGGAAGGAACTGAGATTGCTCTCAGTTGGGTTTGCTTTCCATGAGGCAAAGGCAAGTTGTTTCAGGACAACTGCCTCACCACAAGCTTCAGTGAACCAAGGGTGGGAGGAAGGGTAGGACAACTGAAGACGAGAGGGGATAAATCTGTGCATGAGGGAGAGCAAGTTTCTTTGAAAGAATTCCCAGGATGAGTTAATGTTGGAGAAAGTCGTGATAAGAGACCAGTCTATAAGTTTGAGGGCTGCTTGGAGAACTCGCCATTCTGCTTGAGTGAAATGCCAGACTCGACGGCGGTGAGGTGGTTCTCTGATAATAGCCAGAGAGATGCAGGGGGTGGGGGGGAGGGTAGGACAAGGGATGATGGGGGGAGGTAAGGAGTGTTGTTGAAAGAGTTTTGGGGATTGCAGAATAGCTAGGGGAGGGGCCGAATGAGGAGGAGAAAAGGCTCTGTGGTGCTGGGGGAGAGAGGGGACAAGAGAGGGGGAAGAAGGCAGTTGAGGATTTGAGGAGGTGGAGTGAAGAGATGGAGGTGAGAGGGCAGTGGAAGGAGGCAGCTTTGTGGATGGGAGGCGGGGCAACTTTGCGAAGGATGACTGAGGGAGATGAATGGTGGGAGAAACGTGAGGGAGGAGTTTTTGAGAGAGGTGAGAGGGAGGCTTGGAGGGAGAACAGTGGGTTGGTTGGTTTGAGAGTGAGGATGAGAGGATTGAGTTGGCACTGAAGTTGGAAAAAAAGAATGGTTGATGGAAAGCGAACATTCATTGCAAACTGGGGTTTTAAAAAGTTTTAGGTCAGTGATGCGATTAAACACATTTCTTGATGGATGCAATAAAGGCGAATTCAGAGAATGGAGAGAAGAAATGATGTAACAGTTGGATTGTTGGGCAAGGTAGGAAGGAAAGCTCGAATTTAGAGCAGTCTATTTAAATAGCAGAAGAGTAGTGCATTCTGATGCAGTAAAGAGTACCACACGTGCGAAAGAGGAAAATGAAGCATTCTAAGAGATGGTTTTTGTAGTTATTATTAATGTTTGAGAGAGTTTTCAACAGATTTGGTCATGGAAGTGTTGTGGAAACAATCGAGGAAGAAGAAGAGGAGGAAGAAGAAGAGAAGATGAAGAAGAAGAAGAAGAAGAAGAAGAAGAAGAAGAAGAAGAAGAAGAATCGGAGTAAGGTAGCGTTTTTTTTTTAATTTTAGATAAGAAATAGAGTGATTCGTTGGGATGGGGGACGTTAAGAAAGTGGGAAAGATAGAAATTGAAGATAATGGGGAGAAAAAATAAATAAACACAATCGTACACCAAGGGGAACAAAGGTTAGGCCTCAAGCCTCAAGGAAAGGCCTCAAGCCTCAAGGATAGGCCTCAAGCACCCAGTAAGACAAGTTCGACGAAATCTCACAAAATAGAACGATTTTTGAAACAAAACCGAACTAGGAACACACAGTAAGATGTACCTGAGAAAATAAACAGTTAAAACGGGACAGATAACCACCGGAAACTTAACTTTGAGCTCATCTGAAGGGAGCCCCCAAGGAGACCTGCCAGTGCTCCAAACCCAGAACCGGAACCGGAAACCCACTTCCCCTCATGCTGCCTTTCCTTCCCCTCCACTCACCACTGCCTTCCCTTCCCTTCCCTTCCCTTCCCCTCATGCTACCTTCCTTCCCTTCACTTAACGCTGCCTCCCATCCCTTCCTCCCACGTTGCCTTCCCTCCCTACCCCTCAAGCTTACCTCATTCCAAACCCCCTCCCCATTCCACAACCATGGACATCTCCTGGTGAGCATCGTGTTCTTTATCAATCTGCTGGTTTTTTTAATCAACGTCCCTCATCTCTCTCTCCCTTCCAAGCTCTTTCCCTCCCTTCCTTGATCTTTCCCTCCCTTCCCATCTCTCTTTCTCCTCTCTTTGCCTCCCCTCCCTCCTGCCTTACTCTCCCCTCCCTTTAGTAGGGGTGCCAAGGTGCATAAATGTGCTTAAAAAGAGATTGAGGTAGTCATGAAAGAATATACTTTTGTACTAGATGTTTTTTGATAGATTGGACCTTGGCACACATGAATGGGGTGGCCTGCTCGGCCAACTCTCTCGCGAAAGTGCTCATCTGCCTCGATTTATCATGTGTCACCATGATGAAATTCGGACCAAAAATTAGGGGTAGGGGAAATGGAATTCATTATTTGAAGATGTTCCTGTTGTTGTTTACCAACATTTTAGGTATCAGAGGAAAGGGTTTGGGCTAGGCTACAATTTGGTAGGAGAAAGATTTTGATGGGGTCATTGGGTGCAGGTTGAGGGGTCAAAGGGTCACGCTCGGAAGGGTCAGGTGAAAATCTAGGGGCTGTGGGTGTAAATGGAACTGCTGTACCCAAACCAATAAAGATAAATGAATGACACAAACACAAATTTAAGAGTACTTTATAACAAAGTTTTTGATAATCAAGCCATGTGATGTGGATACAGGGAATTTGAGAATTAACCCCTTTATGTCTTTGAGCAGAATCGCAAAAATAGGCTTTTTCTCATAAAAGTTATTATGCACGAATAAACAGGATTAGACATTGATAAAAGGTATAAATTGACCAATTTCAACCTATTTACCCCTTTAGTTGCATATATTAACCCCTTCTGGATGT
>NC_140961.1:146828304-146851804 GCF_056783735.1 Eptatretus burgeri
TATGTATGTGTGGAGACAAATCACACACAAAGGTGGATACTTCGAGACCTGGGAGGGCTCATTCCACCTTCTGAAACCGACATCTGGAAATGACAACCAACGACAAACACTTTTACAGTCAGCCATTATTCAAAGAAATGTAATGTGGGGATGGTTTCACATGATCATGTCTTGTGACCATTCCTCCCTCGTTTCCATACTTTTTGGAGTGACATCCCTACATCCTTTTGTCGAGATCAAGTTCCACCGCTGATTGAGATCGAGCAATGTCCACACTGATCATGGTAGAAAAAGAGCCTTTTAATTCACATCAAAAGAGTACATGACAAAGTGAGACAGAGACTACCGACAGTATCCGAGCTCAGTCAAAATCTGGCCCGCAAGCAGTTTGGTTTACTTCATATATATACTTTTCCTGCTCATCTGTTTTCATGATTTTCTCAACTCCATCAGGTTTATATTTCCTTTCTTAGATATTGTATTCTTTGAAAGTAACAACACCCCAGCACTGGTTCTCTCCTGGCCTGGCAAAGCATTGATCTTTTCACTAGCAAGAAGATCTGTTATTGGTCAGGCAGATCTTTATCACAATATATAATATCTTCTTATTCTACTGCAAGATGTTCCATTTTGAACTATAGCAAAACAGTGCAGATTTATGATCGGGCTTCTCCGAGCTCAAGGCTCAAAGAATGTTGTAACAAGGCCAGCGAGAAAGCCAGATGTTCAGCTGCGTGACAAAGATATATATATATATATATATATATATATATATATACATATACATATACATATACATATATATATATATATATATATATATATATATATATATATATATATATATACACACTACTTGCTTTAATTGCTAACAGTCAAGAACTGTAGTTTGCTGAGAGCATTTTATGATGCCAACAAATGCTTTGGCTTTTTCTTTTAAATGCCACATTCAATTTCGCAAAGGTAATCCTGGTAAAAAAAAAAATAGCTGTTCTTGATTGGGAGATGTACAACAGCACCACATTTGCCCCTCTATTACTTAGAAACATAGTGGAGAAGGAAGACCACAATCATAATAATTTTTTAGAGATGGAATCTCGATGGATCGGCAAGGTGGTAGACGGGAAACTTTTCTATTGGTGGCACACCCTTATGAGTAGCTCCAAGTGGGCCATAACGTCATGAAAGCTCCGCCCGCACTTTCTCGCCTCATAGAAAAGCACCCCCTCCACCATCCTGACCGGCCCACCAATACCCCACCCCTCTGTAGTATAGTGGATACATTTCAACAATTATGACTTGAATATAGGTCATGAGGAAGCAAAATTACTTTTCAAAAACAACTCACACAAAAAAAGATACATATATTTTTAACTAACTAGGGTTTGTTATAAACAACAAGTAAGAATATATTTTGGCTATCTATTGTGTTCTTTATGAACAACAAACAAGAATATAATTTTTATAAACTGCAAGCCAGAGTAAAAAGAAAGTTTAAAAAAAATCCTAATATTTTCCAACAAGGCAATGTTTTGATCATATTTCTTTCCATCCCCGTTCTTGGTCCAAGCAATTTGAGACACTCATCCAATGTGAGTTTGAGTAGAGTGATCTTTATGAACGACAAGTAATTAAAAAAAAGTTTTTGTCAATCCCAAAGCACTAGTGTCTATACTTTCTTATTTCCCAAAAAAATAATACCACAATCACGGTGTCTCGACTAAATTTTAAACTAGGTTTTTCTGGGTCTTCAAAGATGGTTGGTTGGAAACTTCATGCACCACCATTGTCATCACTGTGGTTAATATATATATATATATATATATATATATATATATATATATATATATATATATATATATATATATATATATATATATATCTCTATATATATATCTCTCTCACTCTCTCACTCTCTCACTCTCTCACTCTCTCACTCTCTCACTCTCTCACTCTCTCACTCTCTCACTCTCTCACTCTCTCACTCTCTCACTCTCAATCACTCTCTCACTCTCTCACTCCCTCACTCTCTCACTCTCTCACTCTCTCACTCTCTCACTCTCTCACTCTCTCACTCTCTCACTCTCTCACTCTCTCTCTCTCTCTCTCTCACTCTCTCACTCTCTCACTCACTCTCTCACTCTCTCACTCTCTCACTCTCTCACTCTCTCACTCTCTCACTCTCTCACTCTCTCACTCTCTCACTCTCTCACTCTCTCTCTCTCACACACTCTCACACACTCTCACACACTCTCACACACTCTCACACACTCTCACACACTCTCACACACTCTCACACACTCTCACACTCACACACCATTACTTTTATGCCATGATGACAATAACACTGAATATCATAAGGCCAACGATCAATATATGGAATATCCATGTTCCCCCTTCACCAAACACTTCAATTACCCATGATCTGAACCCTTCTTCCTTAAAATAGTCATGGTACTCTGCAGCTACCTTCTTTAGGTGTTCCGCTAGTTCACAGAAGAAAACCATTTAATGATGTCTGGGATTCTGCAAGATTATTTATTCGTATCCTTATCTCTATCCTTGTCCTAGTTATCCCTTCATGTAACAATATGCCTTGTTCCAGGCGTACAATGCCTTTGTCCCCTTCATGCTGTGGCACACGAGATGCATAATTGTATACAAGGGCCCTATAAGTGTTTTCTCATATACGCCTTCCTCATGCAATTGATCCCAATGTTTACCTTTTTCTTCCCTGTGCACCCTGTCACAACCCATTCCTTGTTTCCCCTTCCATTGACCTACCAAACATTCTAATCTCTAAGACATTCCCAAAATGTCCTCACTATCTGTTATTGTCCATATTATCATGATTATACACATGCTAATCAAAAAGCACTGCCAGATCTGTTATAAACCTCCAGTAACATTTCAACTCTTTGCGATTTCCTGCATCCTTTTGCAATGAGATGCGTGAATCTATGATTGGCTTACCTTTTCTTGAGAGCTCCTTGGGTAATCAATAATACCTGAAAAAGTCCAGTCCACTGCGTCTTCAGGACGTTCCTCCATTCGAACACCCTGTTGTCAAACTCTTTCACAATATTTATTAGCATCACAAGAATTAATATTCATTTATACATGTCCATATATTTTCCAGACATTTTACCAATAATTATATGTACTGTTTGGCCGAGCACTTACAGTGGTGACCTGGAATCCCAGAGCCCTAAGCTCAAGTTTAATTTACCACTTAACAAACCCCCGAGGGCTAAATCAGCCTGTCACTCCTTCAAGACTGGCAGTGCAAAGTAAACTACTGGTCTGAGCTCAAATACAATAAACAAATGTAAACAGCCCCACGGTCTACCCTTGTGACAAAAGTAAAATTGTCTGATTAAATCTCAAGAATTTCGGAGCAGGAAGTACAGTGCACGGAGAGCCTTCACACGTATGGTGGCCGCTATGATATGAAAAACGCGTTTTTAAAATACCAACCGATGCTGACGTCAGAAGACAACAAATGCAGATCTCAACGTATACAAAGATGGTGTGAATTCTTCCTGCCCGAACCGACCTGTGGGTTCACACCACTACCTTCACCACAGATGCATGTGATCACCTGCACTCACCACTTGCTCACCCACTGACCCAAACGATCCTGATGGTGCAATTATCCCAATCGCCCCATGGCGTCCTGGTGTTGCAGACTCCCCTTGCAGACCCCTGTCTCCCGCATTGCCATCCATGTTTCCCAGGTGTTCCTGGCCTACCCCCATCGCCACAAGGGCCAATCATGTCATCATGACCACTCGGGCCCGGAGGTCCGATAGGACATGAACCACCAACAGTTCCACTGCCTCCCGCTTCTCCAGGCGGTCCAGACAACCCAGTGGCTCCCTGGGCACCACCATGAAGCCCATGAGGAGCACATAATGGCAGAGTCATGAGAATATAAGATAAATGGAAATTTATATACAAGCACCCATACAGGTGCTGTTTAAGGACTAGCCCCCACCAGACACACACCTCCCCAAAAAAGGGACCCCGTCGGGTCTTTATTGATACCCCTCCCCCCACCAGACACACACCCCCCCTCCCCCCTCGGAGGGAAGGTGAGCTGGAGGTGAGAAGCTTCCTTGGACCTTCCTGCCTCGTGCAATCCTTGACAATCCGGCTCGATGGTTCTCGAACCTGCAACTCGATGCCGCTGCAAGCACCAGGTAGTTAGGTGGCGTTGATTGCCAATGGAACTCCCCCACAGGCGCTCGGCACGTATGCTCATCGAAAGGGCCGATGGTGGAAGGTAGCCAGGGAGGATGTCGTTGTTGTAGTTTTTCATTTTTGCTTCATATGTGCTCAATATATTACTATCGATTTAACTATTCTTGACTAGCACACTTTGCGACATTAAATATCCTCTTATTTCCACAGTTCCCCTACATTGTGTCATCTGTACAGTATACACATATCAGAAATATGCTTTCACCCTCGGCTAGATTGCATACCGCAATTAGCACAGAATCACTTTCCAAGATGTTATTCTCAGTGTACACTACATACCCTGACAGTTATGTCCAGTATCGGACATCTTTCGATTACCACATTTTACTCCAGCAGTGAGTCAACCAACACTGCATAATCAGATATCATCCATTCATCCATTTGGACCACACTTCTGCAAAGCATTTGGTGCTGCCCAAAATAAAATAAAATAAAATATTTTCCTCTGTTCCCGGCTGAGTTACGTATGGAATTATGTCCACAGCCCCAGTTGCGATTTTAACTCATTCTTCATTCAAACTTGTCATGGTAATTGTTTTTAAAATCTGTCAAATTCTCAATTATCTTTTACATGAGCCTAAAGTAAATCCCAACACACACTCCGCACCTCACTTGCACGATTTGCATTTCCTCTTACAAACTGTCAGAGCACACTGTCTATTGTTTGTGGCTCTTGGCGACTCCTGACTCTCAGTATCCCTGGTTCCTGAGGTTGACTCCGCCTGTCATTCCTCCCAGGTCGGCGAGATGGGCACCAATTCCAGTGAGTGCACTGGTCGAGGGACACTGCATCCGTGGCACTGCAATGCCCTTGCGACGATTGATACTAGTCTGTCGCCACGTGCTGCACAAGAATGACGACTCGAGTCCCGACCCATGCCCATCATGACAGCAGCTGTGCCCCTGCACGTTCGAGCAGCAGTTTTGTAGCTTAATGTTCAGGGTGCCTGCAATAACTTGCCAACTCTTCGCAAAAAGCATCGTGGGATCTTTAATGTCCACGAACCGATGTTAGCAAACTTTGCAGTGCATGTGAAACACCAGGATGGCAGTTTAGAGCTGCGTTGAGATTTGAACCGAGGCTGCACAGCTCAAAGGGCAGCGTCCATACCTCCAGACTCTTCGGAGGTGCAGGGGACTGTAGGGGGTTGGCACATTGTGGAATTTACTCAGGGTCCAGCACACAATGGTCTTGTCCATTTGCACATGTGTACTTGCAAACTTATAAGGCCAGGAGGAACTGCTTCAAAAATTTACACAGCACTCGTATTTTGACCTGGCCTGATATTAATACGACCCAGATGTTGTCTCCACTCGTGCTTCGTGCTCCATCTCCCACACCGTACAGCCCTCCCTCCTTCGAGGGCTTCACACACGGCTTACTACATACATTCAACCACAGATGCCTACCACCCTTGATTGTAAAACTGAGCTCCTCACAACAATGATGCAACCAACCGTGCTGATAATTTCCGTGTTTCATTCAGTTTCTAAAAAGATATTTCTTTGACAAAGCATCTCCCCCTCTTCAGGCAAGCTCCATGCAACCCGACTTCACAGCAGATCGCGCACAGATCGGCAAATCTCATACTTCACAGCAGGGTGTTACTACAACCAGTCTCGCTTAACCAGCACTTATGGTTAATTTTAATCCCATGAATTTATCCTGACAGATAGAGGCTCATATAAGGACAACAAACATGCTCCTCTATCCACTTTCGTACAAGGAGCTCGATCGTGCCAGCAGAGGATCAATGCTCCGTGACAAGGCCCGCACTGGCCACGTGGTCAAAGATCACGAGCAATTTACCCCCAAAAGCATTTCCATTTGATTGAGTGTGCAGCTTGTCTAACATCTTTTTCCTGGTTCTTGGATGCCATTGTTTAATTCATGATAAGCAAGGAATTCTTTGCCTGATTGAGTTGACTGAAAGGTTGCATTGGGTGGTCTACCATTGCCTTCCTCGCAGCAGTTCAGGCAACGTTAACATTCGTCCACCGATATCAATTCACACAGCCCAACTCTGGGCACAGCATGTGCAGTTCCACACAGCGGGGCACCATTCTCACAATGGGGCATCCTTCCCTCTGTGGGGAATCATTTCCTCCCACCTTCCATTTCCACACATCGTTTTCACGAGCAGCCGAGCTTCGTCCGCTGTTCTTTCAGCACCTAGCTTTAAATTTCCAGATATTATCACATCAGAATTAATGTCAATTCCTGTTCTTTTAATGGATATTATACTGATTTTGAGTTGGCTGCACTGTAACCTTCACTTCTGCCTGCGTTTTTCGGCCACCTCCTCACCGGGAAGGCAAAAGTCGTGGCCAGCAACCTCATACCTTCCAGGTTTGGACACAACCTCGACGGATTAACGAAACCCTCAGGTGGGTTACCTGGTATTCTCTCTTGATTGCCTCGCTCCCTGCGCTGAGTTGCACGGGTGGGGCAAGGTGTTTTCTCAACTTATTCTTTTAATCTTAACACTTACAACTTTTCTTTTTTTTCTTTTTTCAACATTATTTATTTGTCATGCTTCTTCCTTACACATCTTACAAGCTTCAAGTTTGGGTTGGGCTTATTCACATATGCATATCTTAACGAATCTTATTCTAGGAATGCATATGGGTACTTTTATATGATCATTCATTGCATGATTCTAATTGATCACATGACCTCGGTCCATATTTTCCGTAACAGCTTTATTTTTCCCCGTTTCATTGATCATTTCTAGAGTATTCTTGGACTGGTCAGTATTTTGCCCGGGTGTTCTCGGGCTGGGTCGGGTGTCTTTCACACCTTTCCACGAACCCTCACACTCCGTTGCACACCTTCCACGTCCTCAATCTCCCAAAGATATACCTTGTCTCTTGAAGATTTCTCAGGTTAGCTTTCCAGCATTTGCCCTCAATCTCCCCTTCAGACCTTTGTCCTGCAGAGGTTTCTCAGGTGAGTCTCCTGGCGTCTCCCCTTCAACCTACCCTTCGGACTTTAAAACCTCCTGGGGTACCCCTCTTTTGATGTGTATAAAAGCTCCCTCTTCCCGTTCTTTTAAGACAAGGACAGATCACAAAGAGGCAGCAAATCTGTATGCCCTGGTGCGAGAAAAGAGGCAGTTCTTACCTTATCTTTAAGCCGGCCGGCTTCTGTCCTCTTTTGTCTCACCAAGGCAGCAGTTCCCTCTCCCCCCTGGTCTGTCTTATCCTGTCCATGATGCCAAATGTCGAGATCAAGTTCCACCGCTGATTGAGATCTAGCAATGTCCACGCTGATCATGGTAAAAAAGAGCCTATTAATTCACATCAAAAGAGTACATGACAAAGTGAGACAGAGACTACCTACAGTATCCCAGCTCAGTCAAACTCTGGCCCACAAGCAGTTTGGTTTACTTTACATATACTTTTTCCTGCTCATCTGTTTTAATGATTTCCCCCACTCCATCATGTTTATATTTCCTTTCTTAGATATCGTATTCTTTGAAAGTAACAACACCCCAGCACTGGTTCTATCCTGGCCTGGCAAAGCATTGATATTTTCACTCGCAAGAAGATCTGTTATTGGTCAGGCAGATCTTTATCACAATATATATCTTCTCATTCTACTGCAAGATGTTCCATTTTGAACTATACCAAAACAGTGCTGATTTATGATCGGGCTTCTCCGAGCTCAAGGCACAAAGAATGTTGTTACAAGGCCAGCGAGAAAGCCAGATTTTAAGCTGCACGACAGAGAGAGAGAGAGAGAGAGAGAGAGAGAGAGAGAGAGAGAGAGAGAGAGAGAGAGAGAGAGAGACAGAGACAGAGACAGAGACAGAGACAGAGACAGAGACAGAGACAGAGACAGAGACAGAGACAGAGACACAGAGAGACAGAGAGACAGACTACTTGCTTTAATTACTAACAGTCAAGAACTGAAGTTTGCTGAGAGCATTTTAATGTGCCAACAAATGCTTTGGCTTTTTCTTTTAAATGCCACATTCAATTTAGCAAAGGTAATCCTGCTAAAAAAAAATAGCTGTTCTTAATTGGGAGATGTACAACAGCTCCACACTTTTACATAAAGAAAAAAATATAACGATTATGAGTTATATGTAGATTTACAGCTAAATTTCACAAGAAATACGAAGTTTTTCAAGTTAATAAAACTGACTGAGAATCGCCTGCTTTGATTATGTTAATATTAAGCTGGTGTTTTAAAAAAATAATCTCTCAGTGCTTCATTTTCTTTTCACATTTTTGTGATCCCAACAGACTGTTTTTTTTTTTGCTTTCTCACCTGCTCTGCAGGTGACGCATTGTTCAAGAAATTCAGTAAAATACTCAATGAACAGTTCATGGTTATACTTTTTATGATGCCACAAATCACAATTTGCCTTATGTGGGCTTTTGTGGGGAAACCAAGGCTCGTACGTAACACGGAGATCCGTCCCAATGTTGTAACGTTAGAATGTGGAGGGTCATCAACAGCGTGGCCAGTTGGTTCAATTTCATACCTCGTTTTTCTTGCCATTTCCTGCTACACTCTTGCTTTCAAGGCACTGAAGTTGGATTTTGTTCATAAGGAACCAAAGTTCATTACTTTCAGCATGACTGTTTGCCTACTCATTTGCCTGGCCTTTGTTCCAGCTTACAATAGCACCGAAGGAACATTCAATCTCATTACAAAAATATTTACTGTCATCGTTACATCATTTGGATTGTTGGCGTGCATCATGTTACCAAAATGTTATATGGTTTTCATTCAATGTGTAAAATAAATCCAGGATTTCCATTAAAATGTTTGTTGATAGCAATTTTGCATTAAATTCAAATGATTTACATTGAAATTTAAGAGAAATTTTTACAAGCGGTGAAAAGATATAAATGACTAAACCTATAAGTTGCAGTGCATGAAAAACACAAACACCCACTGCCAAATGTAAGCTGCTACATTGTAAGCTGTTACACACTGTAAGCTGCTACATTGCTTATGACACCATCAGTGAGTCCACAGGTTGGCCACAATGTGAGATATGATTGTGATTGATTGGCCACGGTCACCCCTTGTAAAAATTGTAACATTGCCTTTGTGTGCATACAACCAATTACACCATTGAACAATGCATTATTGCCAGTGTCTGGATTCACAAATGCTCACAAACAAGGAAAATAATGTCGTGGTGCTCATCGACTTCCAGCAACGATTCAGCCAAGAAGCTCCCTACAAAAGGTACACTTCTGTTTTCGGTGCATAAACTCTTTACAACAGGTAACCTAAAATGTATGCAAAGTACTGGAAGGACATCAACCAGAGGTCAGGAACGCGAATTGGTTGAATAATCTGTTGCCAGGTAACCAAAAAAGTCGACCCGTAAACGATCCGCAGAGCTTGGAATTTCGCGTTCAACATTGCTAAAACAAATGAAGATTCACATCAAATTGCACCCATATCATCACCCATGTTCGTCAAAAAGTTAACAATCAAAAATTATCGGGAAAATGTCCTGCAAAACTTGGCACAAACTAATTCTTTGTAATGGAAATGATAGAGCACAATCGGATCCACTGGACACTTAAGGCTTGTGTTATATGGTGTAAAATCTACACTAATGAAATTCTCTCTCATTCTCTCTCTCTCTCTCTCTCTCTCTCTCTCTCTCTCTCTCTCTCTCTCTCTCTCTCTCTCTCTCTCTCTCTCTCTCTCTCTCTCTCTCTCTCTCTCTCTCTCTCTCTCTCTCCATCTCTCTCTCCATCTCTCTCTCCATCTCTCTCTCCATCTCTCTCTCCATCTCTCTCTCCATCTCTCTCTCCATCTCTCTCTCCATCTCTCTCTCCATCTCTCTGTCTCTCTCTCTCCATCTCTCTCTCCATCTCTCTGTCTCTCTCTCTCTCTCTCTCTCTCTCTCTCTCTCTCTCTCTCTCTCTCTCTCTCTCTCTCTCTCTCTCTCTCTCTCTCCATCTCTCTCCACCTCTCTCTCTCTCTCTCCACCTCTCTCCACCTCTCTCTCTCTCTCTCCACCCTCTCTCTCTCTCTCCACCCTCTCTCTCTCTCCACTCTCTCTCTCTCTCTCTCTCTCTCTCTCTCTCCACTCTCTCTCTCTCTCTCTCTCTCTCTCTCTCTCTCACTCTCTCTCTCTCTCTCTCTCTCTCTCTCTCTCTCTCTCTCTCTCTCTCTCTCTCTCTCTCTCTCTCTCTCTCTCTCAGTAAATGGCAACTTTTTGTGAGGTGTTGCTCTCCCCACCTCCCACCTATCTCCCCCTTCTTCATCCTTTCTGCCTCTTGCTCCCCCTCTCATCCTCCACCTGCCTACTCACTCTCTTACTCTCCCTCTCTCTTTCTCTCCCCCCCCTCCCAACCTCCCTTTTGTTGGCCCAGTCAGTGAAGTGACAGGTTGTATTTGCTCGTATGTTATCAAGGAAAAGAGTACTGCAAATGTATTTTGCACAACATTTCGAACCCTTCAGTGTTTGCAGCTATGATAAATGGAAATGTCAATTTTTAAAAGGGGTTACAAGACATTGTGGCCACCCTGTCCATGGTCTCATAACCCTTTTGTGACACAATCATCACCCTGCCCACTTGGGACATCAATCAAACAATCCATGGATGTGTTTGTTTTTCCCAAGTTATCATCCCCTTGTGGATGAAGCCTTTTTATTTTATTTTTTTTAAATGGAAAACGAAAAAAACAACTAAAACATCAAATAATCGAAAAAAATCATCAATAACAAAGTGTCCCAAATAGCAAAGCCCGTCTGCATCCACTTTGTACTTGAACTGCTCTTGGTGAAACAACTGGTGAAAAGAGTAGTCATTTTTCTACTGGTGACAAAAGCAGAGATCGTAAAAAATACTTTCCTGCTTGGAGAGACTTAGTGAAGCTAAAATGGTGAACAAGAAAAAAATATGATGTCATAGCCCCCATGGTTTTCGTATTTTACTGTGTCTATTATAAATGGATGAAGTGCGTGTGTATGTGCATTCGTGCATGCATGCGTACGTGTCATACTTTTTCCATTAATTGCATACATGTATTAATTAATTACACGCAATTTAAATATACCTTATGACCCTTAACACTGTTGAGACCTCTTTGAACAATGAAGACCCCTTAAGACCCAGAAGACCATGAGGACTAAAAAGATGCACATAACCCAAAAAGACCACAAGGACCCAAAAGTCCCAAAAGTTCCCAAGGACCCAAAAGTCGCAAAAGTTCCTGAGGATCCAAAAGTCCCTGAAGACCCAAAGTCCAAAAAGTTCCCAAGGATCCAAAAGTCCCAAAAGTTCCCAAGGACCCAAAATTTGCCAAGGACCCAAAAGTCCCCGAGGACCCAAAACTCCTAAAAGTTCCTGAGGACCCAAATCTCCCAAAAGTTCCTGAGAAACCAAAAGTCTCAAAAAATTCCCGAGGACACAAAAGACCTAAAATTCACCGGGGACCCAAAAGACCCTAAAAGTCCCTGAGGACCCAAAAGTCCCAAAAATTTGTGAAGATCCAAAAGTTCCTGAGGACCCAAAAGCCTCAAAATGTTCCTGAGCACACAAAAGTTTCAGAGGACCCAAAAATCCCTAAGGACTCAGAAGTCACAAAAACCCCTGAGAAGCAAAAGTCCCCAAGGACTCAAAAATTCCAGAGGATCCAAAAGTCCCCGAGCACACAAAAGTTCCAAAATTCATGAGGACTCAAAAGTCACAAAAATCCCCAAGGATCCAAAAGTCCCCGACAACTCAAAGGTTCCTGGGGACCCAAAAGTCCACAAGGACCTGTGGAAGTAAAATAATTCCATCTTGTGAAATGTGAGCGTGGACATTTATGGTGAGAGAAAGCTCAATGGATCACATGACTATCGCAAAGCACTGGTGTTTCTGTATTGGTCATGCTGAAACACATTTTTCATGTTGAGATGTGTTCTTTGTCCACAAATTTTATATGCACTACTTTCTTTTTATTTTTTTTTAAATGCTTTTACAATATGGAAGTATGAAGTCTGTTGTAAAGTTTTGGTTAAAATCACTTCTGAAAGGAATGGTTCACGTGCACTGAGATAGAGTTGAGATATAGATTTAAATTGGCTATCAGGTCTATTACAATGTCAAAGTCATATCTCATTGCATTTGCAAATAAGGGCTGCTCATGGTGAGGGCTGCTCATGGTCATGAGTTTCTTTGTTTGCACAGAGCTCACTGTGATAGGCCACGGATAATTAGAATCTCTATTCAAAATGTACTATGGTCTTGTTAATTCCATATAACTAACATATACTTCCCAACATACTAATATACCATTTGATTTTCCCAAAGTTGAGAAAGTGCTCTCCTCATACTAAAAGTGAATACTTCAAAGCAGATGACTTTCAAAACATCTTGTTATAATAAAAACCAATATAATAATAAAGACTATATAATCCCTATGCTGGCCCAAGCACATCTGGGCCTGGTATGAGATCTTGTGATGAGTTCATGCTTTGTAAAAATGAAATATGTACCCCTCTGTTATGTTTGCTGCTTTGATTTTTTTTTTTTAAATATACTTACTAATGGATCATTGCATACTGATGGTTATTTTATAAATGAATATATATATATATATATATATATATATATATATATATATATATATATATATATATATATATATATATATATATATATATATATATATATATATATATATATATATATATATATATAGTGTGTTAGTTAACTGTGCAACAATATAATCTTTTCTTTATTTTATTTCATTTCAATGACAAGCGAAGCTGCTTCGGCTGGCGCCATTTAGTCGTGCAACAAAGGCATTACAGAGTCTCATTAACTCTGGTTTCCCATTCAATCGTAAATTTATACAAACACGAAGCTCATTAACTCTGACTTCACATTGTCCTCTTATTGTAAAGCAGGAGTCTTATTGAACTGCTGAAGTCATGGACCTCTCATTGTTCTGCAAACCTATGCGAACCAGATGCTTCACCTTCATGCTGCAATAAATGCGTATCGTTGCCTAAGTAAATGACGATTTTCTGTGCATGCATGCCCTGAAGGAAGACACGCATTCTTTCACAGCGCTGTCTTGTTTTATTAGACACAAAATTGTTTTTCCTATTTGCTTGAAGGACCTCATGTGTAAACAAAGCTTTCTTGTCATCTGGTATCGACTACCCACTACCCTTTGATGCTATGACCCCCACCCTCACTCCCTATTTTCCAATCATATAAAAGGAAATGTGTTTATATGTGTTTAGCCCAACGCAAACGTGAAATGTGTTTAGCTCAGTCAGAGATCTTTTTGTACTCTTGAAGCAAGCTTTTCTCTCCACATATGTGTTTTTATATAATAAACTTTCTGTTAAATTATAGGGCGTTTTCTCTTTGTCATACATTTTCACCACAGACCAAAAGTCCCAGAGGACCCAAATGTCCCCTAAATTACCAGAGGACCCAAATGTCTCAAAAGTCCCCAGGGACCCAAAAGTCCCCAAGGACGAAAAAGTCCCAAAAAGTCCCTGAGGATCCAAAAGTCCCTGAGGACCCAAAAGTATTCAAAGTCCCAGAGGACCAAAAAGTTGCCAAGGACTCAAAAGTCCCAGATGACCCAAAAGTCTCAAAAGTCCCTGAGGACCCAAAAGTCTCTGAGTACACAAGTCACCAAGGACCCAAAAGTTCCAAAAGTCCCCGGGGATCCAAAAGTCCCTGAGAACTCAAAAGTCACAAAAGGCCCCAAGGGCCTAAAAGTCTTAAAAGTCCCAGAGGACACAAAAGTCCCTGATCACACAAAAGTCCCAAAAGTTGCCACCCACCCAAATGTTCCAAAAGTCGCCTCAGACCAAAGAGTCCAAAAAGTCGCTGAAGACCCAAAAATCCTTGAAGACCCAAAAGTCCCCAAGGAAGCAAAAGTCCCAAAAAATCACCGAGCATCCAAAAGTCCCAGAGGACCCAAGTCTTAAATGTCACAAAAGTCCCCAAACACATAAAAGTCCCAAAAGTCACCAAGGACCCAAACATCCTAAAAAGTCCCTGAGGACCTAAGAGATTCCGATGACACAAAAGTCCCAAAACGTTCCCTAGGACCAAATAGTCGCAAAAGTCCCCGAGGACGCAGAAAACACAAAAGCTTCTGAGGACCCAAAAGTTCCCAAGGATCAAAAACTCTATCAAAGGAGGTGTACAACAGAATTAAACCTGTTGGAGCCCAACGCAAAGAATGTACGGCCTGCCGAAGATTCACAAGGAGAATATCCCTCGAAGATCGATACTGTCAATGGTGTGATCAGCACAACATGAACTTGCCAAGTGTTTGGGAGAGATACTGCAACCAGTGTTGGATTCACTTTGTCATTTCATGGTTCAGGATTCCTTCACATTTGCAGAATCAATTTGAGCAAAAACACCAACAAGTGAGGACAACATAATGGCATCCTTTGCTGCTAACAGCTTGTTCACGAATGTACCATTGACGGAGACGATTGAGATATGCGCACATTTGCTGTATCACACCGATCTGCAACAACCGATGATCTTGGAACACGTCTTCATGGAATTAATGAACACAGCAACAAGTGAGGTGGAATTCAATTTTAACAACATGATGTATGTTCAAACGGATGGTGTGGCCATGGGTTCTCCATTAGGCCCAGCTCTTGCAAATATCTTTGTGGGCTATCATGAAATGCAGAAACTGACTGGTCAGCAAGGGGTCGATTCCCCCATCGTATACTATCGGTACTTTGATGACATTGTTTTATTTGTTTGAGTCTCGGACGGCATGTGACAATTTCTAGGCATGTTTCATCACTCTCCATCCAGCGCTGAAGTTGACCACGGAGCTGGAATCGTCAAACACGTTACCATTTTTGCACATGTTGGTTGATAGATCCAACCTTGGTTTCACAATATCTGTCTACCGGAAGTCGACTTTCACAGGGCAGTATATTCGTTGGGACTCCTACAGCTCCACGAGATACAAAATTGCCTTGATCAACATCCTGGTTAACAGAGCACAGAGGATTTGTTCACCTTGTAATCTTCCTGCTCAAATTGATAAAATCATGAATATACTCAGTGAGAATGGTTATCCTGAGCATATAGTTAAGAGATACATGCACAAGTTTTTAAACACGACAAAAGATCGGAAGATTGGTCCAGACAAATGTCCAGTCTATATCAGGATGCCCTGGAAAGGGCAATCATCACGAAGGTTTGAAGTACAAATCAAACATATTGTATCCAACACGTTTCTGGCTGTGCAACCCTGAGTAATCTTTACCTCTCGCTGTTTGCCGACGTCAGTCAACAAGGATGTGCCACTCAAATCACAAACCAGCAATGATATTTATGAGTTTAAGTGCCGATGTGAAGCTCGGTACGTGGGCCGTACAACACTTGATTTGCTGATCGCATCAATCAACACATCCCCTTGGTGATTTGAAGAAAGATTAGAAGAGTTAGAACACAACCAGTGCGAGCATGTAGAAATATCCAGCTCATCCACCAGCCACTGTATCTGCTTAATCTGCCATTGCACAGCACCTGGTTACCAACCCTATCTGTGCAGACCAGTACAATGCAGATATGTTCAGGATATTGAGCCGAGGTCAGAGCTCGTTTCATTTATGTATGTTGGAAGCAACCTTTATCCTTACCACTGACGTGGATTTCTACCCTCGAACCGCGTCGTGATCGAAAGGATTCTTGATTGTTGAGGGATCTTGACCTCCTCGAGGATTCAACGTCTAGCCGACTCAGTGTTGCATGTATCGGGATAAAATAAACCACAGAATTCCAGTAATAATCAATGTCCACAAGGAGTTCTTTCCTCTATACCATTTATTTGCTCTCTCTCAAGTCATTCTTTTTTCCTCCCCATATATCCATTCCATTTTATAAGCAGAGAGGCCTTTGATCGCAAAAACAGAATGCACAGCTTATCAGCCCGGTCACCTTGTACTTTCAGAAACCCAAGCAATGTCCAAAGTGTCAAAGAAAGACAAGATTATAAGTAGGTGGTAGGCCTTAACAACTAAATAGTAGAACAGTAGAGGAAAAACACAAACACTTTGACCTACTCAGACTGAGGCAAAGGTTTCTTGTCTAGAGAGTAATAATTTCCCCAACACTCCCCCCTTGTTGCCTAATAAGGCAACACTAGTTAAGTTTAACGATATATATTTTCTCTTCACTTGAAAATTCATATACTCTTGCGTTTGAGTGTGCTCATTTTCTTGGGTAGTCACATCCCCCTTTTCCCCATCGTAGAGCTCAGTCCCTTAGCCTTTCCTGTCCCGCAAGCCAGGTGGCTTCATGTGGTTGTACAGCTTCGGACCTGGTTGAGGTTCCGGTAGGCCCCTAGGCCGATAGAAGATAAGGCTACCCGTTGGGCTGCACAGCTGATTTTCGACAACCTATTTCGGGAACAAAGCAGATGAGCAAGAGTGGATTGACAATTCCCGTGAATATTGAACACATTCATTTGCGCTACTTATGGATTTCCAAGTTCAGGTTCTATCTCAAAAGAGTCGTAGGACTCAGTGTCAAAACCAGGGTATGAGGGTGGTGCTTGGGCCACCATCACCTTTTTAGCAGTATTCCTCTTTAGACAAGAAACAATCAATGCCGGCATTGTAATTGTTGCACATCTAACAAGCACCACTACAATGATGATCCACAATAACCCAACGGAAATCCAATGCAATAGGGTAGTTCCCCAGCCTCCAAAAATCCCTTCAAACCAGGAATAAAGCCCATCTTTCGTAAAATAATTGTGATACTTGGCTCCTTCTTGCTTAATCTTGTCAGCTATGTTCGTGATTTTCTCCGAGTTATCAGGGATATAAGTACAACACAGAGTTAATTACAGCACACGTTCCTCCTTGAGCCGCGAGAATGAGGTCGAGTGCAACTCGGTTTTGCATTGAAACTGCACGTAGGGCGACGACCTCCGAGTTGATATCAACCATGCCGAGAGCAGTTTTATTTGCCAATAATTCAAGCGAAGCAGCTAACTCTGCCAATCCCACAGACGTTTGTCCAACACCGTAGTGAGGGATTAAAATCATGAAGAACAGTTCAGTTGACGTGAAACCCCGTTTACCCCGTTTCAAATGCTCAAAAGGTGACTTAGATAACAGGCGCATATGTGGCAAAATGAATGACAAGAAACAAGATCCACTCCAATTAACTGGAAGCCATGGGTATGCTCGATTTCCACACACGAAATAGGTATTATTTAAAGCGACTTGTGGTCCCATCGTGTGATTTTCATAAACATAATGACTGCATTCAGAATTCCCTAATCTTTTTTCTCCCCATGCCTCTTGTACCAAGCATAGTTCGGGTTTTTCTGTTGCCCGTTCAACCATAAAATGTGGAGGCATTTTACTTAAATTAAAATTTGGCCAAAACCAGTTACTGAAATTTCGTTGTCGGAGGCAATTTCCATTTCCATTGGTAACGATGTGGTCGTCAAGGTTATTATCTTGTTTATCCCAGTTTCTTTCCTTTGCCCAGTACCCACACCATTCACTCAGATTGAATGGTATAGCCAGAAGCGGTATCCCAGTAACTGCTGAATGAGGTATCTTAGTACAAACCCAGCAATTGGTTTTATTAAAAGCTTTCGCGTGTTTACGAGAAAGAGCCAGATAAGTGTTTATTCCATGTGGTGAACCCACTTTGCTCGTTAAGCTTCTTCGGTCTCTGAATGCCCTAGGCTTAGTTTGGTGGGTAGTCTGATAGGCCCATCTCCAAAGAACATGCAAATAATGTTGATCACAGACAGTACTTATCGGTTTAACAGACCAAGTACACATTGCACCACTTGCATTTAGTAGTACAAATAATCCTGCAATGGAAAGAATCATTAAAGTTATCAGGAAGCAATGTTCTCCTCGGGTTCTTTTCTGCCGTGTGCCAGTTTGCAGTGTGTGGCATGGATCCATGTTGCTCTTCCTTTACACTTCACAGCTGTATGGGTAGTTAGCAGTATTTGAAATGGCCCACACCAACGTGCCTGAAGAGAGTTCTTCCGTTTGTAAATTTTCACATAAACAAAGTCTCCGGGTTTGAAGTTGTGATGATCAGATGTGGCTGGTTCTGGCAGAGCTTGTTTCACCTGTGCATAAAAAGTTCTTACAGCATGATTCAGAGAGACACAGAACGTAAGCAACGTGTCGTCCATTTGCTGCACGTTCATGTCTTTTATAGTCAAAGGAGGTGAGTTCGGTAATCTCATTGGTCTTCCCATCAGAATCTCATGTGGAGATAAGCCAGTGTTTCGATTTGCGGTAGATCTCATAGTCATGAGAGCAATTGGCAGAGCATCTGGCCATTTTAATCCAGTTTGTTCACAAATCTTGGCCAGTTTTTTCTTCAGGAATCCATTTTGCCTCTCTACTGCCCCCGCAGATTGCGGACGATGCGGGCAGTCGAAATGTTGTTTTATTTGCAATACGCGACATAATTCTTTCACCACTTCGGCTGTGAAATGAGTACCTTGGTCACTGGAGATCCTACAAGGCATTCCAAACCTACAGATGAAATCCTTCATCAACAGTTTAACCACAGTAATGGCATCTGCTTTCCGACAAGGGTAAGCCTCAACCCATTTGGTGAACAAATCGACGATGACTAACGCAAATTCAAAACCGCAGCATTTTGGTAACTGGACAAAATCCATCTGGATATGAACAAAAGGTCCGAATGGAATTGGATGACCCCCCTGGGGCCATCTCCACCCCCCTTGCTGGGTTATGTTTTTGGCAAATATGACATGTCTTACAATACTGTTCTGCAATTGGACTAAACCCCGGGGCAAACCACTGTCTCCCAATTAAAGCACTCATGCCGCCTTTGCTAGTATGCCCGGCCCCATGTGCCAATCGGGCGAGCCAAGGTAATAGAGCTCTTGGTGCCACCACACGACCATCAGATGATCTCCATAATTTGGATTCATTATCGAATTCACATCCAGCCAGTATCCACAAATCTCGTTCTTTAGCACTGACAGCTGTCTGCAAAGTGTTTATATCGTCAATGGTTGGTGTTGCCTCTTGTCTCAATACACATTGTGATATTAAAAGAGCTCTGGTGTGGGCAGCAGATTTTGCAGCTGCATCTGCCCTGGCATTTCCCCGTGAGACGTCATCAGATCTCCCAGTGTGGGCGTCACATTTTACCACTGCAATTTGGTGAGGCAGAAGTATTGCTTCCAGTAGATTCGCAATCCATGTTCCATTCCTTACTTGTGTACCTGATGACGTTATAAAACCCCTTTCGCGCCAGAGTGCTCCGAATTCGTGTACAGCACCAAAGGCATAGCCGGAGTCAGTGTAGATTGTCACTATTTGGCCTTTGGCTAAATGGCATGCACGAGTGAGGGCGAACAGTTCTGCCTGCTGCGCGGAACAGCTCTCAGCCAATCTCCCGCTTTCGATTACTTCATGATCAGAGCAAACGGCGTAGCCTGTTAATAAACATCCATCAGGTGCACGCGATGATGAGCCGTCGACATATAGAACCAATTCAGAATTTTGGATTGGTGTGTCTTTCAAGTCAGGACGGGGTTGACACGTGTGGGCGATTATCTCTTCACAATTGTGAGGATCACCATCTTGTACTCCTGGCAACAAACTAGCAGGATTCAGCGGTGCGCATCTCCTAATCGTAATGTTCGTGGGTGCTGTGAGTGAGAGTTCGTATGTTGTTGCTCTTGAAGCCGACAAATGCTGTGTTTTCGTTTTTAACAATACAGCTGTCACTGCATGCGGTACCAGGAGAATCAAAGTGTTTCCCGCGACGAGCGCTTCGGTCGCCTGCACCGCGAGCGAAGCGGCTGCTACTGCCTTGAGACAAGGGGGGAATCCTTGCGCTACCGGATCCAATTTAGTACTGTAATATGCAACAGGCCGTAATTTGTTTCCGTGCTTCTGTGTCAGCACAGATTGTGCGAATCCCTGTCTCTCACATGCGTACAAATGGAAAGGTTTTTCATAGTTTGGTAAACCCAGAGCGGGAGCCGAAGAAAGAGCCTGTTTTAACGTTACAAAAGCCTTGTCTGCATTTTGTGTCCATGCAAGTGGGCTGGGCGCGTTTGCCGAACCAATGTCCACCAGGGGGCGCACTAAGGCCGCATAATCTGGTATCCACTGTCTGCAATAGCCGGTCACTCCGAGGAAAGACCTCATCTGTTTAGCAGTAGTTGGCTTGGGCAGGTTTAATATTGCCGCTATACGTTCAGGGGAGATGCGTCTTGTGTCTCCCTTCAGAATATGTCCCAAATATTTAACTTCTTCTTGGCAAAATTGCAATTTAGCTCTCGATGCTTTGTGTCCTTTCCTGGCTAAGGCCCTCAACAATGTCAATGTATCTCGTTCGCATGCGTCTTTTGACGCTGAACAGATCAGCAGGTCGTCAACATATTGAATCAGTGTGGATCCACAAGGGAAAACTACATCATCCAAGTCGTCTTTGAGGGCCCTCGAGAATAATGTTGGACTTTCACAATAACCCTGGGGCAATACAGTCCAAGTGTATTGCTTTCCCTGGTAGGTGAATGCAAAACAGAAACTGTACTTCTTGGGCTATTGGTATACTAAAAAGCTGAACAAAGATCCACAACACTAAAATAGGTAGTGTTACTTGGGATGCTTGATAGAATGGTAGTTGGATTTGCAATTACAGGAAAAGCTGGAATTACCGCATCATTCACTGCCCTCAAATCCTGTACGAATCTCCACGTTGGTTTCCCAGGTTTTCTCACAGGTAGGATCGGTGTATTACATTGACTAACAGTGGGAATAATTATCCCTTGTTTCAATAGTGCTTCCACGACAGGAGCAATTCCTACCTCTGCTTCTGGAGACAAAGGGTATTGCGGTTTTCGAGGCAGTTTCTTTTTTGGATCTATAGTGATCTTGATTGGATTCATACTTTTAATTTGGCTGACATCGTTGGCATGTGTTGCCCACAGACAAGTCGGGACTTGTTCGAGTATTTCAGGTAATTTTCCTGACCCATTTAATTCTGAGAGATCGACCACCTCAAACACAGCTTTTGCTGATCCTTGACATTCTGTCCAACAGAATCCCTGTTCCCCGATCTTCCAAAGTCCGTTTACTTGGCTCGATTCCATCAAAGTCGCTTGTGATGCTTTTTCCAAAGAGGTTACCATGTGACCAATGTCCGTTTCTTGGTAACCTTCTGCAATCACTAAAGTAACATGTGGTGTAACACTGGACGGTTGGTTCCACAATTTTAATTGTTCCTGCGTGAGATGCACCTCCAGGCCAATCCCTTGCTTCCCAATCCAAATTGTTCCCAACACTAAGTCAAAGGTCTGGTGTAATTTCGAGAGTGTTTCACTCGCATAGGACGTTATCTTTTCCCTTGATGTTGCAATCTGCAATGCAATGTAGTCGAGTCTGTAAGTACCGTCTGTCCATGCCGTGTTTACTCACCCAATCGAGCACCTCGGGTACGTTTCTCTCCAAATGTGATAAATATTCCTGCAAATGGTTAAATGCTTCACAATTAATCACAGTCCATTGATATACAAGATTTTCTGTATTTTCCTGTAATAAATTCATCATAGTTATGTGTGATTCGTGAGGTATTTCTAAATATACACCATTAGGGGTACACTTAATTGAACAATTCAGCTTGCATAACAGATCTCTCCCCAACAGATTAATTGGTGTATCAGTTGCCATCAAAAATGCATGGTTTGCAGACAATGGTCCAATTTCCACCCGGAGCTGCTCTGTCAGTGGAATCGTACTAGCAACTCCCGACATTCCCACTACTTTTACTCGTTCTCGCAATAACGGGGCGTCTGGGAAATCACTCCTTCTGAGCGCAGATTTGGTCGCTCCTGTGTCGACTAAGAAAGGAATCTCTTGGCCTTCAATTTTCAAAGTCAATTTCGGTTCGTCACATGGTTTCAAAGTCAGGAAGGGTAACTCAGACGAAGTCGCTTCTTTTCTTTGTCATAAAACGAATGGGTTTTGGGTTTGAAATGAACCTTGAGATGGAGGAGGAAGAAATGAGGGTGGAGGAGGAGGGAACGAGGCTGGAGGAGGAGGAGGAGGGAATTCGGTTTGAGGTGCAGTGGGTTGAAATGAACCAGCTTGCTCAAACTGTGTTCCCCATCTTTCCTGCTGTCTATAATATGGATTTTCATTCACTGGAGGCGTGGAGTGTCTGCGAGTTTCATCTCTGTATTGTGCCGCTGGTCTCTGTTCTACCGGTTCATACGAACTATAAGTTCGACTGTTTCTACGATTTCGGCATTCATTAGCCCAGTGCCCTTGTTTTCCGCATGTATAACAGAAATCTCTGCGCTGGTCTCTGTATTTTGGTCTCTGACGGTAATTGGTTTGCCCTCGGTTTTGTGCATTATATCTCACATTCCTTTCCCCGGGGCATTCACCTTGACCTTGAACCTGGGATAGCATTAATGTTGATTCGTTTTCCTCGTCAGAACGATGTTTCAACAATGAATTACAATGCGTTACATATTCCATCAAGTCTTTCACTTCCTTTAATTCCCAACCAATACATACTCGCTTTATCTCATTTTGTAATTTGGCCGTCAAACCATTAAGGTAGACATGAGCAAATGGTACCCCCTCTTCTTTCAGTCCAGAGTGACATTGGTATACACCCCGAAAACGCTCTAAGAACTCCAATGGGTCCTCGCCAGCGCGTTGCCTGCACACCTGTATTTTTGCCCAGTCGGTCTTAAGTGTTACCACCTATGTGACAGCGTCAATGAGGGTGTCAATATGTTCTTTGAGCTCCTCCCTGTCTCCAGGAGCTTCATCTGGCCATGCAGCGACCTGTTTCAATTGTCGGAGTAACCCTTCTGGTACCACTAATTTTAATAATATTTCCATGTCCATATATGTTGGCTGATGGCATGCCACCACCACGCGTAGTTCCGCCTGGATTTTTTTGGGTTCTCCCGTATCTTCGGCATCTCATTTACGATGGCTTTTAATTCAGAGCCCCACGGACGATATATTGCTTGTACCTCCCTTGCACCTGGGTAATCTCGCAATGGAAACGCGCCAATGAGTGCCTCATCATCTCCGTCCTTCGCGGTCTCCGGCATTATTTTTTTTGATCGAGTTTGTATTTTACCCTTGTCAGCAAGAGGAACTTTATTTTTGCTTTGTGTTCTTGTTTCTTTCTTAATTACTCGCCTGGCTCCCCGTTGAGCCTCTCCTTGCCCTGTGGCATCATCTCCCTCTGTCTCTCCCGC
>NC_140961.1:146852304-146889804 GCF_056783735.1 Eptatretus burgeri
GTGAAGAATCACTTTAAAAATTCTAGTCGTCGGATCCGGATGCGGATCTTCACCAAAATCTAATCAGTTTGTCCTTTTAACACAACCTATTTGTTCGCCAAGTTTTGTCCGAATCCTTCAACAATTGTTTGAGATGACATGCTATATATCGCTTTTGGCCCTATTTCTCAATTGTAAAGAATCGCTTTCAAAATTCTGGTAGTCGCATCCAGATCCTGATCTTTACCAATATCTAATTTGTTGGTCCTTGTCACACACCCAAACTGTACACACAATTTCATTAAAATCGGAACACAACTTTTTGAGATATCCTGCACACAAAGACAAACAGACAAACAGACAAACAGAAATGGGTGAAAACATAACCTCCTTCATTGTCGGTGGTGGAGGGAAGAAGCGGTCATGCACAAAATACGTTACATTTTAGGAGGTGGGCGGGTTGTTTCCAGAAGCATCACAGAGTGTCACAGGGAGGGGGAGTGATATTCGGGCCAAGGCTCAACATATCCAGCCATTTACCCCCACCCCATGAGCTGTTAATACTCCTCCACTGGCCAAAGCAATTTTGGCAAAAAAAAAAAAACATAGAAAAGCACAATATGTACTATCCCAGTGTTGTGGAATAATAAACTGATCAGAGAGACAAACATATTGCACTCATGTCACTGCAGACAAGAAAACAGCAGAGATTTCCCCACACACGTTACTGCAAGAAAAAATATTTTGAAGCCCATGGCATTTATGCGATTTTGCCGGCCCGAGACTATAAATTTTCGGTCACATTAATACGAATTTGCCAGTGAAAGGGTAAAATATTGCACAATTTAGGAATTGGTAAATTTACTCGCCATGCCCCTCCACTCTTTGCCAACCATGGGATTTTTTTTTTTACCCCTTGGGGTCAATTTATTCCCGAATAAACACTTCTGGTCTAAGGGGTCCCAGCAGTCTGAAGGATCAAAATATTTAAAAGGTACATTCCAATGGTACAGAATTAAGACAGTCACGTAAGTAAGATACATATAGTCACGTGGGTCAGTGGCTGGATGAACACTTGCTCCATTATGTATAGATTGGTGTGTTTTGGAATGCCATGTTTCATTGTTGGTGCGTCTTGCACTCAAACATTTTGAGTGGCCCGAGTAACGTGAGGAATTAATGAATGGTACAACCTTCATACGTGATGGAGTAGTTTTCATTCAAGGACAATACCTTGGTTTATTTTTTGCCTTTTGTAAGTAAATTATGAGATTTAAATTGCATGTTATTCTTTGAAGCACCTGCGGTGTGTGAAAAATCCCCAACAGTCGTGCAATTGCCACTGCATGCAAGGAGCCAGATGAAGTGATGACAATCTGGTAGAAACAAGGATTCTCATCTTTTGATATCGACTCGACATAGTCAAGCGATTTTTCAATTGAATTTGGCAGTCGTAAGCAATTGTCATGAATGACGTAGCCAAGTGTGAGATTGGAAAATAAGAACTCATTGTTATTTATCTCATTAATAGCAAATATCATGGCCATGGTGATTTGCAATTGTAATTGATTAAACCTAAAAAGAAGAGGAACAATAAAATTATACACTTTACAGAGTGCTCCTCAGTCTTATTAAAGACTTGTATAAATTTTTTGGTTCATATTTATCTTTATTATGAAGGCTCAACAATTCAATGAACAATCCAACTGCAATCTGAATTTGTCCATTTAAGTTCCTTTTTCAGACCGTAATCATTGGATGAAGGAATGTAAAAAGTGGTGCAGAGTTAAGCTGTTTAAGCAGCATTGGCAGCAATAAGACATCAATCCTGTATCTGGTACATCAAGAATAATGAGATGAGTATAATTAAATTATTAAATCTGTTGTCATAATTAAATTGTATGTCATGGAATTACAAAGGCAGAAAGACCATTTGGATATTTTCATTGGAAGTACTGATTAAATACGTTGAGGAAGCAGCAGATGATGTTAATGTGGTTTTAGAGAATAGCCAAACACCTGACCAATGATTTGGACAAAAGTTTGCATAATCTTGCCCAGAGGAGTAGGATGATAAGCAGTAGCACTTCCCCAAAGATGCAAACAATATTCTATACATGGCCAAGTGGGTTATTTCGTCAGAAAAAAATTATCACTTCAAAAAAGTAAAGTACAACAACAGCACAAGTACAATTTCAAAAATACAAACGAGAAGAAAAGTAAATTACATTTGCATCTGTTGAAAATAGTTTATAATCAATTCAGTGTAAAAACAATGATAGATGGCAGTGAAACTTCGGAAATTAAAAATATGAAGCAAAAATTATCATTGCGTAATTAACAATCAACATGTTGTCTCAGCACATTACAAAAAATAGGGACAATAAACCTGGGCGCTCATCTGCTCCTGGCTGGATAAGAAAACCGGGGAACCACTGATAGGCGTGTCTAACCCACAAAATATTTCATGGAGAAGAAAGTTAATAACTCTGGATTGTGTTTTTCTTATGCAGTGAACAAACTTTGGTACATCCTGGGTGATGAAAGTTGTGAGGTTTCATCAAAATCATGTTAGAAAAGACGTTACAAGTAATTGTGGATGGATGGATGGATGGATGGATGGATGGATAGTCGATGCGCCCTCCCATAAGCTACCGGGAACTATGTTCCAGGTGAGTTAACAACACGACTTAGGATGAGACAGAGAACCAAATTTGAATCCTCTTGCCCAGAATCAAAATACATAAATGTGATTGGGCTCTGCACACAACAAGGATGGACAATGAATTAATGGGAGGAATCACAACCTGGAAACTGAGAGTGAGACCTTGAGGAAGCAGAGTTCAAATCAAATCGGGAAGATACAAAACCCATAAATTCTCCATGCAATTGAAGAACATAGCCAACAAGGGGTCTGCTGAAGCCTTCCATTTTATCCATAGATTTGTGAAGATGACAATTATTCACCTGTTATATTTGTAATAATTTGTTCTTATTAGTCTCATCATTGACAATTATTTGACAGGATAAAATTGAATGAAAAACAAAATGCCTGTAAAAAAAAACAAAAAAATAGAAAAAAAACGAACAACTAACGTACCGTAAGCACTGAACAGCTCCTGGAGGTTCTTTGTAGGAATGTTCAGGTGTCACTACAGCGACGTGAATTGGAAAAAGTCCACCAAGCATGATATCTCCATGTTGTGCGATTCCATATTGTTCAACACGAGTCCGAGACATGCATGTCCTTCCGCTCACAGGAAGTGTGAACAGACAAAGCATGAATGTAAAACATAGTATGATATATGGCATACCATTAAATACATACATCATGTGCAAGTGAACGTAGCTGCAACTTCGAGAAAGCAATGTGTTCAGTCTGTCATGAACTTAACAAGTGAAACCACTTGAGCATTCACTGCTCACACTTCCATGATTTCTTTTAAAGGGAGCCCTTTTCTTGGTATTTAATTCAGAAAACAATTATTTTCAAATACTACAACTTGTCAAATGAAATACCAGAACCTAAATTCATTAAAAATTATGAAATTAAATTTCTCTGTTAGCCAATTACACTAATTCCACTCAATGATTAATACGAGTTTCAAGTTTGGAAATTTCATTAATGACCAATTATACTTAAAATGTTGTATTGATTTAAAAATGAATGTGATTTTCCAGGTAACGCTGAAAGTCAGCGAGAATATGAAGTTTCAGAGAACCTGGCATATGTGCTTCTTGTTTGGATGTCTACTGGGATTGCATTGCAAGCAATGCATGTCTGAATCCTCCGATAAATATGGTTCGCTCAATATTTCTTTTCAATGTGTTCTGGCTCGTTGTTCAACACATGTCATAATGATTGCTGCACTGCACTCAATTCTTATAAAACACGACTCAAAAGTCACAATACAGCATGTAAACATTAGGTAACAAATCCATTTTAAAATGACACTTCTGAGCCTTTCTTTCTTCATCAAGGTGTATTTGGTTCTATTAGCAAAGAACCCACCCTTATGGATGGATACTCCCTGAAAATTGTGTGGCTGTATTTTTGTATTACCTGAAAAACCCTCTCCCACCGGGAGTGGTGGTATACAATACACATTTTCCTGGAGAGAATTGAGTGTCCTCCCCAGAGGATAAACCACTGGGACTCTAACTTTCTCTTTTTTTTTAACCACCGAAAACCTCCCCATGCACACTCTGAGTATAACCAGTATGTTTTTGTAACTCATTCCATCCAGCTGTTCAGGAGTGTATAAAAGTCGAACAATCAAACAAGCAGTCATAGACTGGTACTTACGAAATCGTCAACTTGACCTCTGACCTTGTCTAAAAAAGCTGTCTCTGGAGAAGGTAGCGACGCAAACCAGAAGTTTCTACGATGATTCTGTACCAAACCATCAAAAATCGAATGCTTGACCTCACTGTGACCTTGACCTTTGACTGATTTTGACCAAAATCTAATCAGCATGAGCCATCACCCTCCTGAATCACGTGGTGTAATTTGACATTGGTAGCTTCTTCCGTTCTCGAGTTATCGTGCCTACAAGCACACGCGCGCACGCACACGCGCGCACGCACACGCGCGCACACACACACACA
This sequence comes from Eptatretus burgeri, assembly GCF_056783735.1. Classification (NCBI taxonomy): domain Eukaryota; kingdom Metazoa; phylum Chordata; class Myxini; order Myxiniformes; family Myxinidae; genus Eptatretus; species Eptatretus burgeri. The sequence goes on from NC_140961.1 coordinate 146,856,892, forward strand.
CACACACACACACACACACACACACACACACACACACACACACACACACACACACACACACACACACACACACACACACACACACACACACACACACACACGCACACACGCACACACGCACACACACACACACGACGGAAGTCATCAATATACTTACGAAATCTTAAGCTCTCGTCAGTAATAAACAAGAAAAAGGTCATGCAGCTCAAGATACTTGTGAAATCCCAAAAACAAATGGGACCTTAAAAATAATTAAACAGATGTTTGGTACTACATAACTTCAAGATGGATGCAGACAAACACGACATAATAGTGACCAAAGCATTTCGTGCTGCACTCCTCAGGGCAAAAACAAAATCACAACAAGTGAAGGAGGAAGTGAATTGGTGTGCTTATATACACAAGTCTCAATAAGGTAGACACTGATTGGTTCAACCATAATGACGTCACGGTTAATCCGAACGCCCATTGGTCGGCTCATCATATTCACCTTGAACTCTCATTGCCTGGAGCAGAGTTCGCCGATGATTGATGTTTGCAACCGCATCCTGGAGAGAGGGGGGATGGGTTTCTCCAAAGGTCCATTCACCATTTGTTACCGTACTTCCCTTGATATTTCCATGCTGAATGAGAAACAGAGATCCGTACAAATTCCTTTTGACGACATAATATTGTATCGGTGGTAAGGATAAAGGTTGCTTCCAACATACATAAATGAAACGAGCTCCGACCTCGGCTCAATATCCTGAACATATCTGCATTGTACTGGTCTGCACAGATAGGGTTGGTAACCAGGTGCTGTGCAATGGCAGATTAAGCAGATACAGTGGCTGGTGGATGAGCTGGATATTTCTACATGCTCGCACTGGTTGTGTTCTAACTCTTCTAATCTTTCTTCAAATCACCAAGGGGACGTGTTGATTGATGCGATCAGCAAATCAAGTGTTGTACGGCCCACGTACCGAGCTTCACATCGGCACTTAAACTCATAAATATCATTGCTGGTTTGTGATTTGAGTGGCACATCCTTGTTGACTGACGTCGGCAAACAGCGAGAGGTAAAGATTACTCGGGGTTGCACAGCCAGAAACGCGTTGGATACAATATGTTTGATTTGTACTTCAAACCTTCGTGATGATTGCCCTTTCCAGGGCATCCTGATATAGACTGGACATTTGTCTGGACCAATCTTCCGATCTTTTGTCGTGTTTAAAAACTTGTGCATGTATCTCTTAACTATATGCTCAGGATAACCATTCTCACTGAGTATATTCATGATTTTATCAATTTGAGCAGGAAGATTACAAGGTGAACAAATCCTCTGTGCTCTGTTAACCAGGATGTTGATCAAGGCAATTTTGTATCTCGTGGAGCTGTAGGAGTCCCAATGAATATACTGCCCTGTGAAAGTCGACTTCCGGTAGACAGATATTGTGAAACCAAGGTTGGATCTATCAACCAACATATCCAAAAATGGTAACGTGTTTGACGATTCCAGCTCTGTGGTCAACTTCAGCGCTGGATGGAGAGTGTTGAAACATGCCTAGAAATTGTCACATGCCGTCCGAGACTCAAACAAATAAAACAATGTCATCAAAGTACCGATAGTATACGATGGGGGAATCGACCCCTTGCTGACCAGTCAGTTTCTGCATTTCATGATAGCCCACAAAGATATTTGCAAGAGCTGGGCCTAATGGAGAACCCATGGCCACACCATCCGTTTGAACATACATCATGTTGTTAAAATTGAATTCCACCTCACTTGTTGCTGTGTTCATTAATTCCATGAAGACATGTTCCAAGATCATCGGTTGTTGCAGATCGGTGTGATACAGCAAATGTGCGCATATCTCAATCGTCTCCGTCAATGGTACATTCGTGAACAAGCTGTTAGCAGCAAAGGATGCCATTATGTTGTCCTCACTTGTTGGTGTTTTTGCTCAAATTGATTCTGCAAATGTGAAGGAATCCTGAACCATGAAATGACAAAGTGAATCCAACACTGGTTGCAGTATCTCTCCCAAACACTTGGCAAGTTCATGTTGTGCTGATCACACCATTGACAGTATCGATCTTCGAGGGATATTCTCCTTGTGAATCTTCGGCAGGCCGTACATTCTTTGCGTTGGGCTCCAACAGGTTTAATTCTGTTGTACACCTCCTTTGATAGAGTTTTTGATCCTTGGGAACTTTTGGGTCCTCAGAAGCTTTTGTGTTTTCTGCGTCCTCGGGGACTTTTGGGACTATTTGGTCCTAGAGAACGTTTTGGGACTTTTGGGTCATCGGAATCTCTTAGGTCCTCAGGGACTTTTTAGGATGTTTGGGTCCTTGGTGACTTTTGGGACTTTTATGTGTTTGGGGACTTTTGTGACATTTAAGACTTGGGTCCTCTGGGACTTTTGGATGCTCGGTGATTTTTTGGGACTTTTGGTTCCTTGGGGACTTTTGGGTCTTCAAGGATTTTTGGGTCTTCAGCGACTTTTTGGACTCTTTGGTCTGAGGCGACTTTTGGAACATTTGGGTGGGTGGCAACTTTTGGGACTTTTGTGTGATCAGGGACTTTTGTGTCCTCTGGGACTTTTAAGACTTTTAGGCCCTTGGGGCCTTTTGTGACTTTTGAGTTCTCAGGGACTTTTGGATCCCCGGGGACTTTCGGAACTTTTGGGTCCTTGGTGACTTGTGTACTCAGAGACTTTTGGGTCCTCAGGGACTTTTGAGACTTTTGGGTCATCTGGGACTTTTGAGTCCTTGGCAACTTTTTGGTCCTCTGGGACTTTGAATACTTTTGGGTCCTCAGGGACTTTTGGATCCTCAGGGACTTTTTGGGACTTTTGCATCCTTGGGGACTTTTGGGTCCTTGGCGACTTTTTGGGACTTTTGGGTCCTCTGGTAATTTAGGGGACATTTGGGTCCTCTGGGACTTTTGGTCTGTGGTGAAAATGTATGACAAAGAGAAAACGCCCTATAATTTAACAGAAAGTTTATTATATAAAAACACATATGTGGAGAGAAAAGCTTGCTTCAAGAGTACAAAAAGATCTCTGACTGAGCTAAACACATTTCACGTTTGCGTTGGGCTAAACACATATAAACACATTTCCTTTTATATGATTGGAAAATAGGGAGTGAGGGTGGGGGTCATAGCATCAAAGGGTAGTGGGTAGTCGATACCAGATGACAAGAAAGCTTTGTTTACACATGAGGTCCTTCAAGCAAATAGGAAAAACAATTTTGTGTCTAATAAAACAAGACAGCGCTGTGAAAGAATGCGTGTCTTCCTTCAGGGCATGCATGCACAGAAAATTCGTCATTTACTTAGGCAACGATACACATTTATTGCAGCATGAAGGTGAAGCATCTGGTTCGCATAGGTTTGCAGAACAATGAGAGGTCCATGACTTCAGCAGTTCAATAAGACTCCTGCTTTACAATAAGAGGACAATGTGAAGTCAGAGTTAATGAGCTTCGTGTTTGTATAAATTTACGATTGAATGGGAAACCAGAGTTAATGAGACTCTGTAATGCCTTTGTTGCACGACTAAATGGCGCCAGCCGAAGCAGCTTCGCTTGTCATTGAAATGAAATAAAATAAAGAAAAGATTATATTGTTGCACAGTTAACTAACACACTATATATATATATATATATATATATATATATATATATATATATATATATATATATATATATATATATATATATATATATATATATATATTCATTTATAAAATAACCATCAGTATGCAATGATCCATTATTAAGTATATTTAAAAAAAAAAAAATCAAAGCAGCAAACATAACAGAGGGGTACATATTTCATTTTTACAAAGCGTGAACTCATCACAAGATCTCATACCAGGCCCAGATGTGCTTGGGCCAGCATAGGGATTATATAGTCTTTATTATTATATTGGTTTTTATTATAACAAGATGTTTTGAAAGTCATCTGCTTTGAAGTATTCACTTTTAGTATGAGGAGAGCACTTTCTCAACTTTGGGAAAATCAAATGGTATATTAGTATGTGGGGAAGTATATGTTAGTTATATGGAATTAACAAGACCATAGTACATTTTGAATAGAGATTCTAATTATCCGTGGCCTATCACAGTGAGCTCTGTGCAAACAAAGAAACTCATGACCATGAGCAGCCCTCACCATGAGCAGCCCTTATTTGCAAATGCAATGAGATATGACTTTGACATTGTAATAGACCTGATAGCCAATTTAAATCTATATCTCAACTCTATCTCAGTGCACGTGAACCATTCCTTTCAGAAGTGATTTTAACCAAAACTTTACAACAGACTTCATACTTCCATATTGTAAAAGCATTTAAAAAAAAATAAAAAGAAAGTAGTGCATATATAATTTGTGGACAGAGAACACATCTCAACATGAAAAATGTGTTTCAGCATGACCAATACAGAAACACCAGTGCTTTGCGATAGTCATGTGATCCATTGAGCTTTCTCTCACCATAAATGTCCACGCTCACATTTCACAAGATGGAATTATTTTACTTCCACAGGTCCTTGTGGACTTTTGGGTCCTCAGGAACTTTTGAGTTGTCGGGGACTTTTGGATCCTTGGGGATTTTTGTGACTTTTGAGTCCTCATGAATTTTGGAACTTTTGTGTGCTCGGGGACTTTTGGATCCTCTGGAATTTTTGAGTCCTTGGGGACTTTTGCTTCTCAGGGGTTTTTGTGACTTCTGAGTCCTTAGGGATTTTTGGGTCCTCTGAAACTTTTGTGTGCTCAGGAACATTTTGAGGCTTTTGGGTCCTCAGGAACTTTTGGATCTTCACAAATTTTTGGGACTTTTGGGTCTTCAGGGACTTTTAGGGTCTTTTGGGTCCCCGGTGAATTTTAGGTCTTTTGTGTCCTCGGGAATTTTTTGAGACTTTTGGTTTCTCAGGAACTTTTGGGAGATTTGGGTCCTCAGGAACTTTTAGAAGTTTTGGGTCCTCGGGGACTTTTGGGTCCTTGGCAACTTTTGGGTCCTTGGGAACTTTTGGGACTTTTGGATCCTTGGGAACTTTTTGGACTTTGGGTCTTCAGGGACTTTTGGATCCTCAGGAACTTTTGCGACTTTTGGGTCCTTGGGAACTTTTGGGACTTTTGGGTCCTTGTGGTCTTTTTGGGTTATGTGCATCTTTTTAGTCCTCATGGTCTTCTGGGTCTTAAGGGGTCTTCATTGTTCAAAGAGGTCTCAACAGTGTTAAGGGTCATAAGGTATATTTAAATTGCGTGTAATTAATTAATACATGTATGCAATTAATGGAAAAAGTATGACACGTACGCATGCATGCACGAATGCACATACACACGCACTTCATCCATTTATAATAGACACAGTAAAATACGAAAACCATGGGGGCTATGACATCATATTTTTTTCTTGTTCACCATTTTAGCTTCACTAAGTCTCTCCAAGCAGGAAAGTATTTTTTACGATCTCTGCTTTTGTCACCAGTAGAAAAATGACTACTCTTTTCACCAGTTGTTTCACCAAGAGCAGTTCAAGTACAAAGTGGATGCAGACGGGCTTTGCTATTTGGGACACTTTGTTATTGATGATTTTTTTCGATTATTTGATGTTTTAGTTGTTTTTTTCGTTTTCCATTAAAAAAAATAAAATAAAAAGGCTTCATCCACAATGGGATGATAGCTTGGGAAAAACAAACACATCCATGGATTGTTTGATTGATGTCCCAAGTGGGCAGGGTGATGATCGTGCCACAAAAGGGTTATGAGACCATGGACAGGGTGGCCACAATGTCTTGTAACCCCTTTTAAAAATTGACATTTCCATTTATCATAGCTGCAAACACTGAAGGGTTCGAAATGTTATGCAAAATACATTTGCAGTACTCTTTTCCTTGATAACATACGAGCAAATACAACCTGTCACTTCACTGACTGGGCCAACAAAAGGGAGGTTGGGAGGGGGGGGAGAGAAAGAGAGAGAGAGAGAGAGAGGGAGAGAGAGAGAGGGAGAGAGAGAGAGATAACGAGAGAGACAGAGACAGAGAGAGAGAGAGAGAGAGAGAGAGAGAGAGAGAGAGAGAGCGAGAGAGAGAGAGAGAGAGAGAGAGAGAGAGAGAGGGAGAGAGAGAGAGAGAGAGAGAGAGGGAGAGAGAGAGAGGGAGAGAGAGAGAGGGAGAGAGAGAGAGGGAGAGAGAGAGAGGGAGAGAGAGAGAGGGAGAGAGAGAGAGGGAGAGAGAGAGAGAGAGAGAGAGAGAGAGAGAGAGAGAGAGAGAGAGAGGGAGGGAGGGAGGGAGGGAGGGAGGAGAGAGAGAGAGAGAGAGAGAGAGAGAGAGAGAGAGAGAGAGAGAGAGAGAGAGAGAGAGAGAGAGAGAGAGAGAGAGAGAGAGAGAGAGAGAGAGAGAGAGAGAGAGAGAGAGAGAGAGAGAGAGAGAGAGAGAGAGAGAGAGAGAGAGACACTGAATTTTATTAGTGTAGATTTTACACCATATAACACAAGCCTTAAGTGTCCAGTGGATCCGATTGTGCTCTATCATTTCCATTGCAAAGAATTAGTTTGTGCCAAGTTTTGCAGGACATTTTCCCGATAATTTTTGATTGTTAACTTTTTGACGAACATGGGTGATGATATGGGTGCAATTTGATGTGAATCTTCATTTGTTTTAGCAATGTTGAACGCGAAATTCCAAGCTCTGCGGATCGTTTACGGGTCGACTTTTTTGGTTACCTGGCAACAGATTATTCAACCAATTCGCGTTCCTGACCTCTGGTTGATGTCCTTCCAGTACTTTGCATATATTTTAGGTTACCTGTTGTAAAGAGTTTATGCACCGAAAACAGAAGTGTACCTTTTGTAGGGAGCTTCTTGGCTGAATCGTTGCTGGAAGTCGATGAGCACCACGACATTATTTTCCTTGTTTGTGAGCATTTGTGAATCCAGACACTGGCAATAATGCATTGTTCAATGGTGTAATTGGTTGTATGCACACAAAGGCAATGTTACAATTTTTACAAGGGGTGACCGTGGCCAATCAATCACAATCATATCTCACATTGTGGCCAACCTGTGGACTCACTGATGGTGTCATATGCAGTGTAGCAGCTTACAGTGTATTTGGCAGTGGGTGTTTGTGTTTTTCATGCACTGCAACTTATAGGTTTAGTCATTTATATATTTTCACCGCTTGTAAAAAATTCTCTTAAATTTCAATGTAAATCATCTGAATTTAATGCAAAATTGCTATCAACAAACATTTTAATGGAAATCCTGGATTTATTTTACACGTTGAATGAAAACCATATAACATTTTGGTAACATGATGCACGCCAACAATCCAAATGATGTAACGATGACAGTAAATATTTTTGTAATGAGATTGAATGTTCCTTCGGTGCTATTGTAAGCTGGAACAAAGGCCAGGCAAATGAGTAGGCAAACAGTCATGCTGAAAGTAATGAACTTTGGTTCCTTATGAACAAAATCCAACTTCAGTGCCTTGAAAGCAAGAGTGTAGCAGGAAATGGCAAGAAAAACGAGGTATGAAATTGAACCAACTGGCCACGCTGTTGATGACCCTCCACATTCTAACGTTACAACATTGGGACGGATCTCCGTGTTACGTACGAGCCTTGGTTTCCCCACAAAAGCCCACATAAGGCAAATTGTGATTTGTGGCATCATAAAAAGTATAACCATGAACTGTTCATTGAGTATTTTACTGAATTTCTTGAACAATGCGTCACCTGCAGAGCAGGTGAGAAAGCAAAAAAAAAACAGTCTGTTGGGATCACAAAAATGTGAAAAGAAAATGAAGCACTGAGAGATTATTTTTTTAAAACACCAGCTTAATATTAACATAATCAAAGCAGGCGATTCTCAGTCAGTTTTATTAACTTGAAAAACTTCGTATTTCTTGTGAAATTTAGCTGTAAATCTACATATAACTCATAATCGTTATATTTTTTCTTTATGTAAAAGTGTGGAGCTGTTGTACATCTCCCAATTAAGAACAGCTATTTTTTTTTAGCAGGATTACCTTTGCTAAATTGAATGTGGCATTTAAAAGAAAAAGCCAAAGCATTTGTTGGCACATTAAAATGCTCTCAGCAAACTTCAGTTCTTGATTGTTAGTAATTAAAGCAAGTAGTCTGTCTCTCTGTCTCTCTGTCTCTCTGTCTCTCTGTCTCTCTGTCTCTCTGTCTCTCTGTCTCTCTGTCTCTCTCTCTCTCTGTCTCTCTCTCTCTCTCTCTCTCTCTCTCTCTGTCTCTCTCTCTCTCTCTCTCTCTCTCTCTCTCTCTCTCTCTCTCTCTCTCTCTCTCTCTCTCTCTCTCTCTCTCTCTCTCTCTCTGTCGTGCAGCTTAAAATCTGGCTTTCTCGCTGGCCTTGTATCAACATTCTTTGTGCCTTGAGCTCGGAGAAGCCCGATCATAAATCAGCACTGTTTTGGTATAGTTCAAAATGGAACATCTTGCAGTAGAATGAGAAGATATATATTGTGATAAAGATCTGCCTGACCAATAACAGATCTTCTTGTGAGTGAAAATATCAATGCTTTGCCAGGCCAGGATAGAACCAGTGCTGGGGTGTTGTTACTTTCAAAGAATACGATATCTAAGAAAGGAAATATAAATATGATGGAGTGGGGGTAATCATTAAAACAGATGAGCAGGAAAAAGTATATGTAAAGTAAACCAAACTGCTTGCAGGCCAGAGTTTGACTGAGCTGGGATACTGTAGGTAGTCTCTGTCTCACTTTGTCATGTACTCTTTTGATGTGAATTAATAGGCTCTTTTTTACCATGATCAGCGTGGACATTGCTAGATCTCAATCAGCGGTGGAACTTGATCTCGACATTTGGCATCATGGACAGGATAAGACAGACCAGGGGGGAGGGGGAACTGCTGCCTTGGTGAGACAAAAGAGGACAGAAGCCGGCCGGCTTAAAGATAAGGTAAGAACTGCCTCTTTTCTCGCACCAGGGCATACAGATTTGCTGCCTCTTTGTGATCTGTCCTTGTCTTAAAAGAACGGGAAGAGGGAGCTTTTATACACACCAAAAGAGGGGTACCCCAGGAGGTTTTAAAGTCCGAAGGGTAGGTTGAAGGGGAGACGCCAGGAGACTCACCTGAGAAACCTCTGCAGGACAAAGGTCTGAAGGGGAGATTGAGGGCAAACGCTGGAAAGCTAACCTGAGAAATCTCCGAGAGACAAGGTATATCTTTGGAAGATTGAGGACGTGGAAGGTGTGCAAGGGAGTGTGAGGTTTCGTGGAAAGGTATGAAAGACACCCGACCCAGCCCGAGAACACCCCGGGCAAAATACTGACCAGTCCAAGTATACTCTAGAAATGATCAATGAAACGGGGAAAAATAAAGCTGTTACGGAAAATATGGACCGAGGTCATGTGATCAATTAGAATCATGCAATGAATGATCATATAAAAGTACCCATATGCATTCCTAGAATAAGATTCGTTAAGATATGCATATGTGAATAAGCCCAACCCAAACTTGAAGCTTGTAAGATGTGTAAGGAAGAAGCATGACAAATAAATAATGTTGAAAAAAGAAAAAAAGAAAAGTTGTAAGTGTTAAGATTAAAAGAATAAGTTGAGAAAACACCTTGCCCCACCCGTGCAACTCAGCGCAGGGAGCGAGGCAATCAAGAGAGAATACCAGGTAACCCACCTGAGGGTTTCGTTAATCCGTCGAGGTTGTGTCCAAACCTGGAAGGTATGAGGTTGCTGGCCACGGCTTTTGCCTTCCCGGTGAGGAGGTGGCCGAAAAACGCAGGCAGAAGTGAAGGTTACAGTGCAGCCAACTCAAAATCAGTATAATATCCATTAAAAGAACAGGAATTGAGATAAGTTCTGATGTGATAATATCTGGAAATTTAAAGCTAGGTGCTGAAAGACCAGCAGACGAAGCTCGGCTGCTCGTGAAAACGATGTGTGGAAATGGAAGGTGGGAGGAAATGATTCCCCACAGAGGGAAGGATGCCCCATTGTGAGAATGGTGCCCCGCTGTGTGGAACTGCACATGCTGTGCCCAGAGTTGGGCTGTGTGAATTGATATCGGTGGACGAATGTTAACGTTGCCTGAACTGCTGCGAGGAAGGCAATGGTAGACCACCCAATGCAACCTTTCAGTCAACTCAAGCAGGCAAAGAATTCCTTGCTTATCATGAATTAAACAATGGCATCCAAGAACCAGGACAAAGATGTTAGACAAGCTGCACACTCAATCAAATGGAAATGCTTTTGGGGGTAAATTGCTCGTGATCTTTGACCACGTGGCCAGTGCGGGCCTTGTCACGGAGCATTGATCCACTGCCTGGCACGATCGAGCTCCTTGTACGAAAGTGGATAGAGGAGCATGTTTGTTGTCCTTATATGAGCCTCTATCTGTCAGGATAAATTCATGGGATTAAAATTAACCATAAGTGCTGGTTAAGCGAGACTGGTTGTAGTAACACCCTGCTGTGAAGTATGAGATTTGCCGATCTGTGCGCGATCTGCTGTGAAGTCGGGTTGCATGGAGCTTGCCTGAAGAGGGGGAGATGCTTTGTCAAAGAAATATCTTTTTAGAAACTGAATGAAACACGGAAATTATCAGCACGGTTGGTTGCATCATTGTTGTGAGGAGCTCAGTTTTACAATCAAGGGTGGTAGGCATCTGTGGTTGAATGTATGTAGTAAGCCGTGTGTGAAGCCCTCGAAGGAGGGAGGGCTGTACGGTGTGGGAGATGGAGCACGAAGCACGAGTGGAGACAACATCTGGGTCGTATTAATATCAGGCCAGGTCAAAATACGAGTGCTGTGTAAATTTTTGAAGCAGTTCCTCCTGGCCTTATAAGTTTGCAAGTACACATGTGCAAATGGACAAGACCATTGTGTGCTGGACCCTGAGTAAATTCCACAATGTGCCAACCCCCTACAGTCCCCTGCACCTCCGAAGAGTCTGGAGGTATGGACGCTGCCCTTTGAGCTGTGCAGCCTCGGTTCAAATCTCAACGCAGCTCTAAACTGCCATCCTGGTATTTCACATGCACTGCAAAGTTTGCTAACATCGGTTCGTGGACATTAAAGATCCCACGATGCTTTTTGCGAAGAGTTGGCAAGTTATTGCAGGCACCCTGAACATTAAGCTACAAAACTGCTGCTCGAACGTGCAGGGGCACAGCTGCTGTCAGGATGGGCATGGGTCGGGACTCGAGTCGTCATTCTTGTGCAGCACGTGGCGACAGACTAGTATCAATCGTCGCAAGGGCATGGCAGTGCCACGGATGCAGTGTCCCTCGACCAGTGCACTCACTGGAATTGGTGCCCATCTCGCCGACCTGGGAGGAATGACAGGCGGAGTCAACCTCAGGAACCAGGGATACTGAGAGTCAGGAGTCGCCAAGAGCCACAAACAATAGACAGTGTGCTCTGACGGTTTGAAAGAGGAAATGCGAATCGTGCAAGTGAGGTGCGGACTGTGTGTTGGGATTTACTTTAGGCTCATGTAAAAGATAATTGAGAATTTGGCAGATTTTAAAAACAATTACCATGACAAGTTTGAATGAAGAATGAGTTAAAATCGCAACTGGGGCTGTGGACATAATTCCATACGTAACTCAGCCGGGAACAGAGGAAAATATTTTATTTTATTTTATTTTGGGCAGCACCAAATGCTTTGCAGAAGTGTGGTCCAAATGGATGAATGGATGATATCTGATTATGCAGTGTTGGTTGACTCACTGCTGGAGTAAAATGTGGTAATCGAAAGATGTCCGATACTGGACATAACTGTCAGGGTATGTAGTGTACACTGAGAATAACATCTTGGAAAGTGATTCTGTGCTAATTGCGGTATGCAATCTAGCCGAGGGTGAAAGCATATTTCTGATATGTGTATACTGTACAGATGACACAATGTAGGGGAACTGTGGAAATAAGAGGATATTTAGTGTCGCAAAGTGTGCTAGTCAAGAATAGTTAAATCGATAGTAATATATTGAGCACATATGAAGCAAAAATGAAAAACTACAACAACGACATCCTCCCTGGCTACCTTCCACCATCGGCCCTTTCGATGAGCATACGTGCCGAGCGCCTGTGGGGGAGTTCCATTGGCAATCAACGCCACCGAACTACCTGGTGCTTGCAGCGGCATCGAGTTGCAGGTTCGAGAACCATCGAGCCGGATTGTCAAGGATTGCACGAGGCAGGAAGGTCCAAGGAAGCTTCTCACCTCCAGCTCACCTTCCCTCCGAGGGGGGAGGGGGGGGTGTGTGTCTGGTGGGGGGAGGGGGTATCAATAAAGACCCGACGGGGTCCCTTTTTTGGCGGAGGTGTGTGTCTGGTGGGGGCTAGTCCTTAAACAGCACCTGTATGGGTGCTTGTATATAAATTTCCATTTATCTTATATTCTCATGACTCTGCCATTATGTGCTCCTCATGGGCTTCATGGTGGTGCCCAGGGAGCCACTGGGTTGTCTGGACCGCCTGGAGAAGCGGGAGGCAGTGGAACTGTTGGTGGTTCATGTCCTATCGGACCTCCGGGCCCGAGTGGTCATGATGACATGATTGGCCCTTGTGGCGATGGGGGTAGGCCAGGAACACCTGGGAAACATGGATGGCAATGCGGGAGACAGGGGTCTGCAAGGGGAGTCTGCAACACCAGGACGCCATGGGGCGATTGGGATAATTGCACCATCAGGATGGTTTGGGTCAGTGGGTGAGCAAGCAAGTGCAGGTGATCACATGCATCTGTGGTGAAGGTAGTGGTGTGAACCCACGGGTCGGTTCGGGCAGGAAGAATTCACACCATCTTTGTATACGTTGAGATCTGCATTTGTTGTCTTCTGACGTCAGCATCGGTTGGTATTTTAAAAACGCGTTTTTCATATCATAGCGGCCACCATACGTGTGAAGGCTCTCCGTGCACTGTACTTCCTGCTCCGAAATTCTTGAGATTTAATCAGACAATTTTACTTTTGTCACAAGGGTAGACCGTGGGGCTGTTTACATTTGTTTATTGTATTTGAGCTCAGACCAGTAGTTTACTTTGCACTGCCAGTCTTGAAGGAGTGACAGGCTGATTTAGCCCTCGGGGGTTTGTTTAGTGGTAAATTAAACTTGAGCTCAGGGCTCTGGGATTCCAGGTCACCACTGCAAGTGCTCGGCCAAACAGTACATAATTATTGGTAAAATGTCTGGAAAATATATGGACATGTATAAATGAATATTAATTCTTGTGATGCTAATAAATATTGTGAAAGAGTTTGACAACAGGGTGTTCGAATGGAGGAACGTCCTGAAGACGCAGTGGACTGGACTTTTTCAGGTATTATTGATTACCCAAGGAGCTCTCAAGAAAAGGTAAGCCAATCATAGGTTCACGCATCTCATTGCAAAAGGATACAGGAAATCGCAAAGAGTTGAAATGTTACTGGAGGTTTATAACAGATCTGGCAGTGCTTTTTGATTAGCATGTGTATAATCATGATAATATGGACAATAACAGATAGTGAGGACATTTTGGGAATGTCTTAGAGATTAGAATGTTTGGTAGGTCAATGGAAGGGGAAACAAGGAATGGGTTGTGACAGGGTGCACAGGGAAGAAAAAGGTAAACATTGGGATCAATTGCATGAGGAAGGCGTATATGGGAAAACACTTATAGGGCCCTTGTATACAATTATGCATCTCGTGTGCCACAGCATGAAGGGGACAAAGGCATTGTACGCCTGGAACAAGGCATATTGTTACATGAAAGGATAACTAGGACAAGGATAGAGATAAGGATACGAATAAATAATCTTGCAGAATCCCAGACATCATTAAATGGTTTTCTTCTGTGAACTAGCGGAACACCTAAAGAAGGTAGCTGCAGAGTACCATGACTATTTTAAGGAAGAAGGGTTCAGATCATGGGTAATTGAAGTGTTTGGTGAAGGGGGAACATGGATATTCCACATATTAATCGTTGGCCTTATGATATTCAGTGTTATTGTCATCATGGCATAAAAGTAATGGTGTGTGTGTGTGTGTGTGTGTGTGTGTGTGTGTGTGTGTGTGTGTGTGTGTGTGTGTGTGTGTGTGTGTGTGTGTGTGTGTGTGTGTGTGTGTGTGTGTGTGTGTGTGTGTGTGTGTGTGTGTGTGTGTGTGAGTGAGAGTGAGAGTGAGAGTGAGAGATATATATATTATATATATATATATATATATATATATATATATATATATATATATATATATATATATATATATATATATATATATATATATATATATTGTTGTGGTTACCAAATTCGCAAACCACCATTCAGGTCCCTTAGGTGAGGTATCTCGGTAAGTGCATGTGTAGTTAGGCCCAAACCCGTTGTCTAGTGGGAATACATGTCATTTATACGTGCTGCGACTCTTCAGGATAACCGTTTTTCTTTTACTATCTTTATTTTGGACCAACCGCCATGATTACCACCACAACCACAGCATCAACCACCAACCACAACGCCGCTTCACCACAACCGCCACGACCTTCACGTCACACCTCGCAACCGGAGCATCGCCACCGTTCTTGCCCCGCTGTGGGTACCGGTGTTGGACTCGTGCAGGGCGCACGTTGAACAGCGTGTGCAAAATCACGGATTTTGTGCTTCAAAAACGGATCAAAAACGACACACGCCCACTTTTTGCCGTCCAATCGGTGAGCGAGGGGCGATTTGGCCCCGCCTCCAGAATGATCGATATATGCAAATTTGTGGATCAAAAAGCCTTCACGCCCACTTTTTCTCGGGCCAATGGGGAGCGAGGTGAAAGGTCAAAGGGAGGGGGTCAAAGGCGAAGCTACGGGGGGATAAAAGGACCGTGTTCGTCAGTCAGAGCAGTGTGGAAGTCTGGAGCCCGAAGCCTGCAGTAGCTGGAGAAGCTGAAGAGAGTCGAACGAGGAGAGCCCAAAGAAGAGTCCAGGGTGGAGAGTCCAGAGGCGGAGAGGCGGCAGCGGCGAAGGCAGACGAGGGGGTGCTCGCGACGGTGCCGGGAGCTGCACGCCCGAGGAAGGCCGGCAGCACGACCTGGCCGAGGTGGAGACGCACACCAGGGATAATAAAGATCCTCTATACCCCGAGCATCAGCAACCCCCTCCTGTTTCCCACCCGCGCTGAGATAGTGCGACCAAGGGGGCCCCTTTCCCACCCCCTGCCAGACACTGTCCGCGAGGTCCGCGGAGTTGGGGCGCCATCGCCGCTCCGCGTCTCATCACCAGACGGGTAGGCGCGACCCAGTCTCGGCCTCAGGCCCGCCTCATCCTTGAGGGTATTTCTTTTCCTTGGTTTTGGGTATGTGTTGTCGGCGCCGTCTGTGAAGTAGAATTGTATAAGTGTTGCCGTGTGCTCGGTAGTCGGTATTAGCTCTGCATTGTGTTTTCGCTTTTATATTTGCTTTTTGTGTAAATGGAATTGTGTTTTTTCTGTGTGCATTTGGTGGAATTGTATATGTGTGCTTCCCGTGTGCCGCGAATAAATGTGCTTTATTATTGAACTGTTCTCCCGCTTCGCTTCGTCTTTTTCTCCCATTGAATCCTCATCTTGCTTCACGTAAAGGGTTGGTAGTGGGCTGAATACGCCCGATAATTAATCGAACCGTCGAGGTCGACGATAACACCGCTCGGTTATTCTGATAGTACGGAACGGGTCGCTTAAGTGGCCCGTGTCCGAAGTCGACCTGCGGCGAGGTGCGATCGCCCGGTCTACCCTCCGCGTGGGTACTTAGGTAGGTCGAATTTGGCGAGCAACCCTATCCCACGCGGGGGCTGATTGGCTCGATCGCGGTGAGACCGAAAGGTCCACCCGTGACTGGTTCCCGGCGTTAGTCCGAGAGGGTCACGACTGGATTGTCCATCCGGTGGGCGACGTGCCGCGATTTGAGTTACGTGGCCGTCAGCACGCCGGCGGGCGCGAAATACCGCAACACTGGTGTCAGGAGTGGGATACAAATTCATCGCCCTCCTCGCGGCACTGGTATCGGAGAACAGGAAAACGGGCTCTCCTGTCTCCGGCTAAATTCACGGGAATCGGTCCAGGGGTGAGAGAAGCGACCCCCGATTCCCTCCAAATTACGAGCGAGCAAATTAACCCTTCACGAGAAGCAAGATGGCGTCTCAAGGCGAGCGGGAGCTGGGGGTATTAGAAATGGATGTAGAATGTGTAGGATCCATGGTCCAGGATGGAATCCCCGAGCAGGAAATGTTGATTGTGCAGGAACACGGACTCGCCCAACTGAACCCAGAACCTGAAATGGGTGCGGCAGCGGCCGCAGTGTATGACACCTCCCCCCCCCCTCTCCACCAAAACCCTTCCCCAACCCTTACCGAAACGGCTCAGCTGAGTGCATCCAACATGGCCCAGCTATGCGCCATGCTGGCGGCAATGAACGAAAAGATGAATGCGAAAATGATCGAAAAAATGGATGCAAATACAAACGAAATGAAAGACATGAACAAGCAAATGAATGAAGTGAAAACGACGATAGATACAAATACAAACGAAATTGGGACTTCCGGTTCCGGTTTTGAGCGGCAAGAGGTCTCCTTCGGGGCTCCCTGCTGACATTCTCAAAGTTAAGTTCCGGTTGTTATTTGTCCCGTTTTAACTGTTTAATTTTCTCACCTACATGTTAATGTGTGTTCCTAGTTCGGTTTTGTTTCAAAAATCGTGCTATTTTGTGAGTATTTATGTCGACGTTCTCACCTGGTGTTTGAGGCCTAGTCCTAGGCTTGAGGCCTACCGGTTCCACTTGGTGTTCGATTGTTTTTTTTTTTTGTTTGTTTGTTTGTTTTTTCTCCCCATTACCTTCAATTTCTATCCTCCCCATTACCTTCAATTTTCATCCTCCCCACTTTCCAAATATCCCCCATTCTCCCAACTAATCTCTTTCTTATCTCAAAAAAAAAAAATAAAAAAAAATAAAAAAAAATAAAAAAACCCAACAACAACAACAACAACAACCTTCTCCCGATTCTGCTACTTCTTCCTCTTAACTTCCTCCTCGTCTTCCTCGATTTCTTTTTTTTTTTTACACTTCCATGACCTAATCTGTTGAACTCTCTCATACATTAATATTAACAACAAAAACGATCTTATAATGCTTCATCTTCCTCTCTCACACATGTGGTACTCTTTACTGTTTCACAATGCACTACTCTTCTGCTATTTTAACAGACTGCTCTCATTTCGACCTCTCCTTCATTCCTTGCCTAAAAAATCCAACTATTACAGCGCTTCTTCTCTCCATGCTCTGAATTCGCCTTCATTGCATCCATCAAGAATTGTGTTAAATCGTATATCTGACCTAAAACTTTTAAAAACCACAGTTTGCCATGGATGCTCGCTTTCCATCAACCATTCTTTTTTCCAACTTCAGTGCCAACTCACCCCCCTCACCCCTCACTCTCACTCTCAAAGCAACCATCCCACTCTTCTCCCTCCAAGCCTCCCTCTCACCTCTTTCAAAAATTCCCCCCTCACCTTTCTCCCACCTTTCATCCCCCTCACTCTTCCTACTCTAAGTTGCCCCCCCTCTCATCCACCAACCTGCCTCCCTCCAATGCCCTCTCACCTCCATCTCTTCACTCCACCTCCTCAAATCCTCAACTGCCATCTTCCTTGTCTCTTGTCCCCCCTCTCTCACAGCACCACAGAGCCATTTCTCCTCCTCATTCGGCCCCCTCCCCTCGCTATTCTGCAATACCCCACACTCCTTCAGCAACCCTCCTTACCTCCCCCCCCCGTCCCTCGTCCGACCCTCCCCCGCCCCCTCCACCTCCTGCACCAAAAGCCTCCTCCCCTACCTCTTCATTAAAAGTGTGGACCTCAAATATCCGGGGCCTTCGCTCAAACCTTTCAGATCTTTCCATGCAGGTTGCCACTGACAAACCAGACATTATCTGCCTAACAGAAACTTTCCTCTCCCAAGACGTGTCTGACTCCCAAGTATCTCTCCCTGGTTACTCCCTCTTACGGTATGACAGACCTGAGCCTCGTCCTGGTGGAGGTGTTGCTCTCTTCATCAAAGACTCTATTCCTCACTCTCCCTGCACTGCTCTCACTCCCCCACACCCCCAGGAATACCTCTGGCTTCGGCTTCCCCTCCACTCCCACCTCATGTTTATATGTGTACTGTACCGTCCACCGAACAGTGATGACTCCATCTACACCTCACTCTCCGAAAACATGGACCATCTTCTATCTTCTCATCCAAACTCTCTCTTCCTCTTATGTGGCGACTTCAATTGTCATCACGCCAGTTGGCTAGGTGTGGGTACCTCTCTCACCTGCCATGGGACATCAGCAAAAGCTTTCTGTGACTCATTGGGACTGACTCAATCGGTCAACTTCCCGACCCGGATCTCAACCAATGGTACTCCATCTCTTCTGGATCTGATTTTGACAAATTTCCCTGACAATATCTGCTGCTCTTCCTTCGCTCCAATTGGTTCTTCTGACCACGTCCTTATTAAAGTGGACATCTCTCTGGCTGTTATCAGAGAACCACCTCACCGCCGTCGAGTCTGGCATTTCACTCAAGCCGACTGGCAGGGTCTCTGAGCAGCCATCAAACTTACAGACTGGTCTCCTATCACTACTTTCTCAAACATCAACTCATCCTGGGAATTCTTTCAAAGAAACTTGCTCTCCTTCATGCACAGATTTATCCCCTCTCGTGTTCAGTTGTCTTACCCTTCCTCCTGCCCTTGGTTTACTGAAGCTTGTGGCGAGGCAGTTGTCCTGAAACAACTTGCCTTTGCCTCATGGAAAGCAAACCCAACTGAGGGCAATCTCAGTTCTTTCCACAAAGCTCGGAACAAGTGTGTATCTACCCTCAGGAGAGCCAGAAAACAACATCTTTCTCATCTCAAGTCTGAACTCTCAAACCTCTCTCCCTCCTCAAAATCCTGGTGGCGTTTAATCAAATCTGTTTCTGGTGTATGTTCCCCCTCCATCCCCTCCCTTACCTCAAATGGCCGCACTGCTGATTCCACACGTGATAAAGCTGAATGTCTAAACTCGGTGTTTGCAGCTAAATCTTGTGTCCCAAACCCATCACTATCTCTACCCACTTTACCCAGTCGCACCCAACTGTCCCTGGACTCTGTATCCTTTTCTCCTGACAAGGTGGAGAGCTTGCTTTCAAACCTCGAGTCAGATTCTGCAACCGGTCCAGACGGCATCAGCCCACGTGTCCTCAAAGCCTGCTCTTCTGCTCTTGCTCACCCTCTCTCTGTTCTATTCACCCTCTCATTTTCCCAAGGTCATCTGCCATCTGCTTGGAAATCTGCTAACATCACTGCCCTGCATAAAAGGTGCAAAAACAGATCCCTGTAACTATAGACCAATCAGCCTTCTCCCAATCATCAGCAAGGTTATGGAATCCATCATCGCTTCAGACATGAAATCCTTCCTCTTCTCCAATGGCTTGATTTCCAATCATCAATTTGGTTTCAGACCAGGTCACTCTACCCTAGATATGCTGCTACTGCTCTCCCATCAATGGATGGAGGTCCTCAATGCCAGACAGGAAATCCGAGCCGTATCCCTGGACATATCACGTGCTTTTGACACAGTCTGGCACCCTGCCCTACTCACCAAACTCTCTGCCCATGGTATTCAAGGCCATCTCCACTCATGGCTCGCAGACTTCCTCTCCTGTCGCAGTCAACGTGTGGCCCTAAATGGAGTTCTTTCATCCCCTCTTCCTGTGCAGGCTGGAGTTCCTCAAGGTAGCGTTCTGGGCCCTGTTCTTTTTCTGGTTTTCATCAATGATCTCTCGGACTCTTTGGAAAATCCTCTATTTCTCTTTGCCGATGACTCAACCCTCTGCCGTACCATCTGTCATCCCTCAGACCGGCAAGCAGCAGCTTCTTCGCTCACTGCAGATCTGGATAAAATCACAAACTGGTCCAACACGTGGAACATGTCTTTCAATCCAGACAAATCTCACACTCTCACTATGTCTCTTCGAAAGGACCGTTTACAAACCCCCTCCATCCACTTTCTCAACAATCCTCTGGAAGAAGTCTTTTCTTTCAAGCTTCTGGGTCTCACTATCTGCCATGACCTTTCCTGGGAAAGTCACATTTCCAACCTTGCCTCAAAAGCCAGTCGCCGAATGGGAATCCTCCGTCGTGCAAAGTCCTTCCTCGGCCCTCTTGAGCTCCTGACCACTTACAAAGCTTTTGTCCATAGCCTGATGGAGTACTGCTCTCCCCTCTGGGCTGGTGCTCCTGCCTCCCACCTTTCTCGACTTCACGCTGTCGAAACCAGGGCTTTTAAGATCATTGGCATCTCCCGCAATGAAGCTGAGTCTTTGGGCCTCTCACTCAATCACCGCAGGTTGGTCGGTGGTCTTTCTGTCTTCTACCGACTCCTCTCCAGCCTTGCCCCCCTGCTCTCTCTGCGATTTGTCCCAACCACATTTCCACAGGGCGCTTAAGGTCCGCCAACAACCCCCTTCTGGTAAAACTACCAAAATCACGAATCACTGCTCATCTTCACTCTTTCATTCCTCTTTTTTCCCGCCTTTGGAATAAACTTCCTCACTCTATTCTTTCCCATTCTTCCCTTCAGGCTTTCAAAATATCTGCTTACCACCACCTCTTATCTTCCCCCATCCAAATCCTCGATCTTTTCTACCCCCGATAATCCACCCAAGCCCACTTCCTTCAATTCTCCTGCTTTCCTTCCTGAAAGTCCCTTTAATGTCCATCTTCCCCTCGCCATGTTCCCCGTCCCATCCCCATCCCTCTCCCTTCCACAGTTCACCTGTGTCTGTTCCCCAATGTTTTGTCCCTTCCACTCCCGCCCCTCTTGTCTCATGCCTCCTTGCTGTGAGTTGTGTGTTAGCTCTCATACGAGCCTCGACCAAGGTATACAAAAAAAAAAAAAAAAAAAAAATGAAAGGCATGAACGAAAATATGGATACAAATACAAATGAAATGAAAAACGAAATGAACAAGCAAATAAACGGAATGGAAGCAAACATGAAGGAAGAAATGAAAAAGTTCCGGGGTGAGACGCAGAACATGGGCCGATGCCTGCAGGCGGGCATGAAGGCCGTGACAAAGGAAATAATAGTTGAGACAAGGGAGGTAAAGGGTGAAGAGTTGGCAGAGACACGGGAGATAGAAAAAATAGAGGAAAGACTACACGAGGAAGACGGGGTAAGTGACGCACACACACACACAGAGGTAGTGGAGGATAATGGGGGTGAGCTGGCGGACTGGGTAGAGACCCAGTGCGAGCACCTGGATGGCCTCCTCCAGGAACGAGGGGAGGGAGTCTGCCCCCTTGAGGCGAGTCACGACCAGGTGAGTTCGGTCGTGCTTTGCGAGGTTGAGGGGACGAGTGCTGTGGACGGGTGCACGGAGAGCTTGGGGGGTGTAGAGGCCCCGGAGACCCTTGTGGGGACACGAATCCCCAGTGTGGTTGTCCCTGTGTGTGTGGTGCAAGGTGTGAGTGCGTCCCCGTGTGTGGAAGCGACCCCGTGTGTGAGTGGTGTGGTGGCGATGGTGCCTGTAGTACGTGCTTCCCAGCACGCCGTGCGTGGGTGAGGCACCGTGTGTGAGTGAGGCCGTGTGTGTGAGTGAAACGGCCAGTGTGAGTGAGGCACCGCGGGTTAGTGCCCCCGCGTGTGTGGATGAAACGGCCAGTGTGGATGAGGCACAGCGGTTGAGTGCCCCCGCGTGTGTAAGTAGTATGGTTTGTGTGAGTAGTGAGGCACGCGTGAGTGAACGGCCGTATGCAAGGGAGACCGTGTGTGTGAGAGAGCGGTATGTGAGGGAGATGTCGGTTGGCATGCGGGAGCACGCAGCCGCGTCTCCCGGTGTGAATGTGATGGAGTGGACTGTGTGCGTCATAACACGCAGGTGTGCGTGGGTTGAATGGCGACGACGGCGACATGGGAGGAACGAAAGCCGAGTAGCGGCTGTAGTTGTTTCGGGGACCGTGCCGGGTTCACCCAGCAGTGAGCACGAGGTCCGTGCTGTGCAACGCACGAGACCGCCACGTGCTCGCTTGCGAGAGTGAAGTCCCGGTCCGGAAACGCACGCGGTGGATTTGCCGATCCCGCGGACGGACAAAGTTTAGGCAGGTAAATGGATTTGGACCGGACGGGTTCTCCACGCGATCGTGTGTGTTAAGCTCCAACGGGCAAAGCACATGTGTTCGCGTGGGGAACCCCTCGAGACGTGGGGCTTGTTTTTTTTATGCGCACGGTGACGTCATGGCTGCACGTGGGGTTGGAATCCGCAGGAGGGGTATCTCTGCCGGATGGTCCCGTCCAAGGAGGGACGAGGAACACGTGCAGCTGCATGACGTCACGGGCAGGTGCAAAGTGCGCGAGCTCTGAGTTGCCGCGCAGGTGCTGCGCATGGGAAAAAAAAAAAAAGCAAGCCTCACTTTCGGGTGCAAAGGATTCCTGGGCAAGGGGTGAAAGACCCCCTTACCTGGGCACAGGATGGAAACTAGTTAAGGGAAGGGTTAGCTTAGCTAGACCGACTCCATGGGGCAGGGGTAAGTCCTCATGGAGTCCGTGGAATGGATTAGTTAGAGGGATTTAGATGAGCTTTAGGTGGGGAAATAAAAGTTATTTTTGAGTTAGGAGACAGTGACTGACAGTGAGTGTGTAGGGGGGACGTAGTTTAGCTACGTAGTGTTAAAAGGAACGTGCTGTAGTTTAAGGGACGACGTGGGAGCACGAGTTAGTTAGGGGATGTAGTTAGAAGGATGGCAGAGTTCAGCGGTGTGTGTGTTGAAGAGTTGTGAGTTGAGAGGTGAGTACATGTTGAGTGAGTGAGGCCAGCGGGTCTGTGTGTGTGGAGTGAATGGGGAATGCATGGTGCGATGAGTGATTGGGGGGAGGAGTGACTCCCGCCCAAGGGACCCCGGGGTCAGTGTAGATTGAGTTAGCTGGGTTAGTCAAATTGAAAAATGGAGGTCGTTTTGTTGGTGGGAAAGTAGGCTCGAGACCCATTTGGAGGGGTGCAGGAGCCCTGTTGACGGGCTTGGGAGCGTGGCTGCGAAAGGTGAGTATCGCTGAGTGGGTACCCCGGGCACCAGGCTAGTCGGCCGCGGTAGGCCATGGGCCCATGGGGGGCCGGGATAGAGTAGTGGGCACGGGTGCGCCTGCTTGGTGCGGGGGCCCGGGGCGCCATTAGCCGCGTGGGCAGTGTTGTGGGCACGGGTGACCCTCGGAAAGGGGCCCGGGAGGCCGGCCTGCCACGTGTGCGTTTCAGGGGAGGTGCCATGGGGGGCACTCCCCGGTGTTAGGGAGCTGGTAGGCTCGGAGGCAGTGTAGTGCCCGGGGGTGCCATAGTGGGAGATTCGGCAGAGGGTCGTGCCTGCCAAAGGGAGCCACGTGTCCCAGCCAGGAGACCGCGTGAGGGCACGGAGAGAAAATTGGGGGGCGAGGCCCGAAATTGTGAGGACACCAACACAGGCGACGGGAATCTGGGTTTATAGAACCAATAGTTTAAGCGAGAGGCGCTTGTTGAAAGCCCCGGGGTAGTTTAACAGTTAAATTGTTAGGGTAGATTAGGAGATGTACCCCTCCGCACCATCCATCCCCTCGCTGTCGTTGTGGGCCGCTGGACCCACTTTGGGTTAGATCGCCAAACTCTGGGGAGGCCATTCTGAGGCTTCATTGGGCCTCGACACAGGACGTTAGCTCCCCCTTATTCCCCTCCGGGAAGGGAACGAAGGGGTTGGGAGTAGGCTAGGTGACAGGATAGGTTAGCCGAACAAGGACGATAAAGGGGGTTAGGGGACGATTTATAGTGGGGAAGTAAAAATAAAAACAACAAAAAAAATAAATTGGGGTTTGACAAATTAAGGGAGTGGGTATGTACAGTGACAGGCAAAGGCGATAGGTGGGAGGGAGACAGGTAGGTAGGTCCGAGCCCGCCTTCCAAGTGGCCAGCACCACCGCACTCCCTCCACCAACCTCCACTGAACGGCAAAAGCTGGCCAACTTCATCGGCTGGCCGTGTTTTGCTTCAAGGCAGAGGCCGGCCAACTTCATCGGCAGCTGTTGTTTGCTGCAAGGCCTGTGCCATCGTCTGGCCGTGTTTTTCTTCAAGGCCTGTGCCGGCCAGTTCATCTGCCCGCTATGTTTGCCTGCAGCGGCCTTCTTCTGCGGGCTGTGTTTGCCTGCTGCCTTTGCCATGCCATGCCCACTGCCCACGTTCACCAGCCCCGTTCAATTTTTGCTTTGCCCCCCCCCCCCTGTTCATTTCCATGTGCGCCAGGATCCGCAAGGCAACAGTTTGCAAGCTGCGAGAACTGCCCTGTTGGCAGCTACAACACGGGCCTGCAGTGGCGGCCCGTGCACCGTGTTTGTGTCCATCCATCCATTCGTTGTGCTCATTGCGTGTGCCACTTGAGCTGGCACGGAGACTACGTTTGTGCAGCCCATGCACCGTTGTGGTTCACTGCGTTCAGTTCAAAAAGGGAAGGCCTTGGACTGCGTGTGAGCAGCCAGCCACGTTCTCTGTCACCTGCATTGTTTGAGCCAGAGACTGCATGCGGGCAGCCTGGCTCCCTGCTAACTGCTTTCTTTTTGCAGAGTTCAATGATCCTGGGCCATGGTTTAGTGTAAAATTTGTAAGTTAAGGTTAAGATGTACTGTAAATATGAGTGCGCCCCCGGCATGTATGTCTTAGCGCCGGCAATTTTATTTAAGTCGTCCGTGTGAGTGAGTTTGTTTAGATAGTTACGCAGCCCTCAGGTTATTTATTTTGGGGACACGAATACCATGAATGTCGCACTCAGGGATCCGAAGGTAAAATGTACTAGGGGAAAACTACACATGATGGCACACGAAAATTTGACGACTCGGGACGAGTCTGTAAAAAGGGAAGGGGGTAGTGTTGTGGTTACCAAATTCGCAAACCACCATTCAGGTCCCTTAGGTGAGGTATCTCGGTAAGTGCATGTGTAGTTAGGCCCAAACCCGTTGTCTAGTGGGAATACATGTCATTTATACGTGCTGCGACACTTCAGGATAGCCGTTTTTCTTTTACTATCTTTATTTTGGACCAACCGCCATGATTACCACCACAACCACAACATCAACCACCAACCACAACGCCGCTTCACCACAACCGCCACGACCTTCACGTCACACCTCGCAACCGTAGCATCGCCACCGTTCTTGCCCCGCTGTGGGTACCGGTGTTGGACTCGTGCAGGGCGCACGTTGAACAGCGTGTGCAAAATCACGGATTTTGTGCTTCAAAAACGGATCAAAAACGACACACGCCCACTTTTTGCCGTCCAATCGGTGAGCGAGGGGCGATTTGGCCCCGCCTCCAGAACGATCGATATATGCAAATTTGTGGATCAAAAAGCCTTCACGCCCACTTTTTCTCGGGCCAATGGGGAGCGAGGTGAAAGGTCAAAGGGAGGGGGTCAAAGGCGAAGCTACGGGGGGATAAAAGGACCGTGTTCGTCAGTCAGAGCAGTGTGGAAGTCTGGAGCCCGAAGCCTGCAGTAGCTGGAGAAGCTGAAGAGAGTCGAACGAGGAGAGCCCAAAGAAGAGTCCAGGGTGGAGAGTCCAGAGGCGGAGAGGCGGCAGCGGCGAAGGCAGACGAGGGGGTGCTCGCGACGGTGCCGGGAGCTGCACGCCCGAGGAAGGCCGGCAGCGCGACCTGGCCGAGGTGGAGACGCACACCAGGGATAATAAAGATCCTCTATACCCCGAGCATCAGCAACCCCCTCCTGTTTCCCCCCCGCGCTGAGATAGTGCGACCAAGGGGGCCCCTTTCCCACCCCCTGCCAGACACTCTCCGCGAGGTCCGCGGAGTTGGGGCGCCATCGCCGCTCCGCGTCTCATCACCAGACGGGTAGGCGCGACCCAGTCTCGGCCTCAGGCCCGCCTCATCCTTGAGGGTATTTCTTTTCCTTGGTTTTGGGTATGTGTTGTCGGCGCCGTCTGTGAAGTAGAATTGTATAAGTGTTGCCGTGTGCTCGGTAGTCGGTATTAGCTCTGCATTGTGTTTTCGCTTTTATATTTGCTTTTTGTGTAAATGGAAGTGTTTTTTCTGTGTGCATTTGGTGGAATTGTATATGTGTGCTTCCCGTGTGCCGCGAATAAATGTGCTTTATTATTGAACTGTTCTCCCGCTTCGCTTCGTCTTTTTCTCCCATTGAATCCTCATCTTGCTTCACGTAAAGGGTTGGTAGTGGGCTGAATACGCCCGATAATTAATCGAACCGTCGAGGTCGACGATAACACCGCTCGGTTATTCTGATAGTACGGAACGGGTCGCTTAAGTGGCCCGTGTCCGAAGTCGACCTGCGGCGAGGTGCGATCGCCACGTCTACCCTCCGCGTGGGTACTTAGGTCGAATTTGGCGAGCAACCCTATCCCACGCGGGGGCTGATTGGCTCGATCGCGGTGAGACCGAAAGGTCCACCCGTGACTGGTTCCCGGCGTTAGTCCGAGAGGGTCACGACTGGATTGTCCGTCCGGTGGGCGACGTGCCGCGATTCGAGTTACGTGGCCGTCAGCACGCCGGCGGGTGCGAAATACCGCAACAATATATATATATATATATATATATATATATATATATATATATATATATATATATATATATATATATATATATATATATATATATATATATATATATATATATATATATATATTAACCACAGTGATGACAATGGTGGTGCATGAAGTTTCCCTCGACCAACCATCTTTGAAGACCCAGAAAAACCTAGTTTAAAATTTAGTCGAGACACCGTGATTGTGGTATTATTTTTTTGGGAAATAAGAAAGTATAGACACTAGTGCTTTGGGATTGACAAAAACTTTTTTTTAATTACTTGTCGTTCATAAAGATCACTCTACTCAAACTCACATTGGATGAGTGTCTCAAATTGCTTGGACCAAGAACGGGGATGGAAAGAAATATGATCAAAACATTGCCTTGTTGGAAAATATTAGGATTTTTTTTAAACTTTCTTTTTACTCTGGCTTGCAGTTTATAAAAATTATATTCTTGTTTGTTGTTCATAAAGAACACAATAGATAGCCAAAATATATTCTTACTTGTTGTTTATAACAAACCCTAGTTAGTTAAAGATATATGTATCTTTTTTTGTGTGAGTTGTTTTTGAAAAGTAATTTTGCTTCCTCATGACCTATATTCAAGTCATAATTGTTGAAATGTATCCACTATACTACAGAGGGGTGGGGTATTGGTGGGCCGGTCAGGATGGTGGAGGGGGTGCTTTTCTATGAGGCCAGAAAGTGCGGGCGGAGCTTTCATGACGTTATGGCCCACTTGGAGCTACTCATAAGGGTGTGCCACCAATAGAAAAGTTTCCCGTCTACCACCTTGCCGATCCATCGAGATTCCATCTCTAAAAAATTATTATGATTGTGGTCTTCCTTCTCCACTATGTTTCTAAGTAACAGAGGGGCAAATGTGGTGCTGTTGTACATCTCCCAATCAAGAACAGCTATTTTTTTTTTTTTTACCAGGATTACCTTTGCTAAATTGAATGTGGCATTTAAAAGAAAAAGCCAAAGCATTTGTTGGCATCATAAAATGCTCTCAGCAAACTACAGTTCTTGACTGTTAGCAATTAAAGCAAGTAGTGTGTATGTATATATATATATATATATATATATATATATATATATATATATATATATATATATATATATATATATATATATATATATATATATATATATATATATATATATATCTCTTTGTCACGCAGCTGAACATCTGGCTTTCTCGCTGGCCTTGTTACAACATTCTTTGAGCCTTGAGCTCGGAGAAGCCCGATCATAAATCTGCACTGTTTTGGTATAGTTCAAAATGGAACATCTTGCAGTAGAATAAGAAGATATTATATATTGTGATAAAGATCTGCCTGACCAATAACAGATCTTCTTGCTAGTGAAAAGATCAATGCTTTGCCAGGCCAGGAGAGAACCAGTGCTGGGGTGTTGTTACTTTCAAAGAATACAATATCTAAGAAAGGAAATATAAACCTGATGGAGTTGAGAAAATCATGAAAACAGATGAGCAGGAAAAAGTATATATATATATATATATATATATATATATATTAAACCAAACTGCTTGCGGGCCAGATTTTGACTGAGCTCGGATACTGTCGGTAGTCTCTGTCTCACTTTGTCATGTACTCTTTTGATGTGAATTAAAAGGCTCTTTTCTACCATGATCAGTGTGGACATTGCTAGATCTCAATCAGCGGTGGAACTTGATCTCGACAAAAGGATGTAGGGATGTCACTCCAAAAAGTATGGAAACGAGGGAGGAATGGTCACAAGACATGATCATGTGAAACCATCCCCACATTACATTTCTTTGAATAATGGCTGACTGTAAAAGTGTTTGTTGTTGGTTGTCATTTCCAGATGTCGGTTTCAGAAGGTGGAATGAGCCCTCCCAGGTCTCGAAGTATCCACCTTTGTGTGTGATTTGTCTCCACACATACATAATATATACTCGCAGGGTATGATCACACATTGTAAGCAATAATGACAGTGCTTCGCCATCGTCTCGGGACGCTCTCTTGCATTATATATTTATTTTATTTTCTTCTTTTTTTTCATTAAACGATATTTTCATTTACAGTTGTTTTCCGATGGTTCCGTTATTTTTTCCCAGTGCAGCGGCTTGGATGTGCATCAGAATGCAAAATTTCAGCTTTCTTCGTCACTTCAAAGGTCCTGAACTTAATATATGTAAGTCATTGAATGAGATAGAACATCAGTGAATGGTTCGAATGACGTGTGTATCAATATATATATATATATATATATATATATATATATATATATATATATATATATATATATATATATATATATATATATATATATATATATATATATATATATATATATATATATATATATATATATATATATATATATATATATTGATACACACACATACATTCTTCTTCTTCTTTCGGCTGCTCCCATTAGGAGTCACCACCGCGGATCGTCCGTATGATCCGCATAGTTATGGCTTAGTTTTTCGCCAGATGCCCTTCCTGACGCAACCCTCGTCGGCTCTTACGACACAGAGATTTGGTACATCTATTCTAACCAGGGCATACACCGGGCCCATTGCACTGGTACTCACTTCGCTGACCACGGAAGGATGACATGCTGTCAACCTCTTGGTGTGTATTAATTCAAGCAGCCAACGGAGCTTCAACTCAGGACCTTTTGGATCCCAAGCCACTGCCCTAACCACTGCGCCAACACCAGGCTCGAAGTTGATATATATATATATATATATATATATATATATATATATATATATATATATATATATATATATATTTCTTCTTCTTCTTCTTTCGGCTGCTCCCGTTAGGGGGTCGCCACAGCGGATCATCCGTATGATCCGCATCGTGATTTGGCACATGTTTTACGCCGGATGCCCTTCCTGACGAAACCCTGGTCACCTCTTACAACACAGGGATATGGTACACCTATTTTAACCAGGGTATACACCGGCCCAGTACACTGGTACTCATTTCGCCGACCTCGGAAGGATGACAGGCTGAGTAAACCCCCTGGTGTATTAATTCAGTGGCCCAACGGGGCTTGAACTCGGGACCTTTTGGATCCCAAGCCGCTGCCCTAACCACTGCGCCAACACCAGGCATATATATATATATATATATATATATATATATATATATATATGTATATATGAATATATATATATATATATATATATATATATATATATGTATATATATATGTATATATGAATATATATATATATATATATATATATATATATATATGTATATATGAATATTATATATATGGATGTCTTTTTTAACCTTTTTACTAACTTACAGTTACATTCCATGAGTTTGTACCAGGCTATGCAAACATTTTACGAGTGGTGAGCATTTACAGCATGATAGCCTGATCAACAGATATAATATATTTCTTGAAACAATCAATGCAGGACCGGGACTTCACTCTCGCAAGCGAGCACGTGGCGGCCTCGTGCGTTGCACAGCACGGACCTCGTGCTCACTGCTGGGTGAACCCGGCACGGTCCCCGAAACAACTACAGCCGCTACTCGGCTTTCTTTCCTTACATGTCGCCGTCGTCGCCATTCGACCCACGCACACCTGCGTGTTACGACGCTCACACTCCATTCCATCACATTCACACCGGGAGACGCGGCTGCGTGCTCCCGCATGCCAACTGACATCTCCCTCACATACCGCTCTCTCACACACACGGTCTCCCTTGCACTCGGCCGTTCACCCACGCATGCCATTACCCCTTTCGCACACGTGGCTCCACGCACTCGCGGTGCCTCATCCACACACCGTCCTTCACTCACACACGCGGGGGCACTCAACCGCGGTTCCTCATCCACACTGGCCATTTCATCCACACACACGGCCTCTCTCACACACGGTGACTCACCCACACACGGCGTGCTGGGAAGCACGTACTCTGGCACCATCGCCACCACACCACTCACACACGGGGTCGCTTCCACACACGGGGACGCACTCACGCCTTGCACCACACACACAGGGACAACCACACTGGGGATTCGTGTCCCCACAAGGGTCTCCGGGGCCTCTATACCCCCCAAGCTCTCCGTGCACCTGTCCACAGCACTCGCCCCCTCAACCTCGCAAAGCACGACCGAACTCACCTGGTCGTGACTCGCCTCAAGGGGGCAGACTTCCTCCCCTCGTTCCTGGAGGAGGCCATCCAGGTGCTCGCACTGGGTCTCTACATGCTCCGCGAGCTCAACCCCATTGTCCTCCACTACCTGTGTGTGTGCGTCACTTACCCCGTCTTCATCGTGTTGTCTCTCCTCTATTTTTTCTATCTCCCGTGTCTCTATACATTTATAAGTTTCTGTCGTCGTCACCTCGTGTCTCGTCTCACACGTTTTGGTCTCCCCATTTAATTTTTCCCTTTTGGTCACCGTCGATTCCTCTGTCACGACCATCGCCCAACACGCCCCCTGAATTATTTTTTTACCCGCCTCCACCGCAGGCCTGTCAGCCGTTGCACCCCCTTCCAGCTCGTTTGCTCCCACACGTGGAGTCGCCATTCCCAGCTCCCTGGTCACGGCCTTCATGCCCGCCTGCAGGCATCGGCCCATGTTCTGCGTCTCACCACGTAGCTCTTTCATTTCTTCCTTCATGTTTGTTTCCATTCCGTTCATTTGTTGTGTATTCGCATCCAACTTTTGTGTATTCGCATCCAATTTTTGTGTATACCCATCCATCCTTTGTGTATACGCATCCATCATTTTGTGCATCCGCATCCATCCTCGCTGTCATAGCCGCCAGCATGGCGAATAGCTGGGCCATGTCGGGTGCGCTTGGGTGAGCCGTTTCGGCAAGGATCAGGGGGTTTTGGTGGAAAGGGGGAGGGGAGGTGTCATACACCGCGGCCGCTGCCACACCTATTTCGGGCTCTGGGTTCAGTTGGGCGAGTCCGTGTTCCTGCACAATCAACATTTCCTGCTCGGGGATTCCATCCTGGACCATGGATTCTACACATTCTACATCCATTTCTAATACCCCCGGCTCCCGCTCGCCTTGAGACGCCATCTTGCTTCTCTTAAAGGGTTAATTTCGCTCGCTCGTAATTTGGAGGGAATCGGGGGTCGCTTCTCTCACCCCTGGACCGATTCCCGTGAATTTAGCCGGAGACAGGAGAGCCCGTTTTCCTGTTCTCCGATACCAGTGCCGCGAGGAGGGCGATGGATTTGTATCCCACTCCTGACACCAGTGTTACGGATTCGCGCCCGCCGGCGTGCTGACGGCCACGTAACTCGAATCGCGGCACGTCGCCCACCGGACGGACAATCCAGTCGTGACCCTCTCGGACTAACGCCGGGAACCAGTCACGGGTGGACCTTTCGGTCTCACCGCAATCGAGCCAATCAGCCCCCGCGTGGGATAGGGTTGCTCGCCAAATTCGACCTACCTAAGTACCCACACAGAGGGTAGACCGGGCGATCGCACCTCGCCGCAGGTCGACTTCGGACACGGGCCACTTAAGCGACCCGTTCCGTACTATCGGGATAACCGAGCGGTGTTATCGTCGGCCTCGACGGTTCGATTAATTATCGGGCGTATTCAGCCCACTACCAACCCTTTACGTGAAGCAAGATGAGGATTCAATGAAGGAAATGACGAAGCGAAGCGGGAAACAGTTCAACACAAAGCACATTTATTCGCGCTGAACGGAAAGCACACATATTCAATTCCACCAAAAGCACATAGAAAAGGAAAAGAAACACAATGCAATTTTACACAAAAAGCAAATGCGACAATGCAGATCTAATACCGATTACGCGAGCACACGGCAACACTTATACAATTTTACTTCACAGACGGCGCCGACAACACACATTCCCAAAAACAAAAGAAAAGAGAACCCTCAAGGATGAGGCGGGCCTGAGGCCGAGACCGGGTCGGGCCTACCCGTCTGGTGATGAGACGCGGAGCGGCGATGGTGCCTCAACTCCGCGGGCCTCGCGGGCAGTGTCTGGTAGGGGGTGGGAAAGGGGCCCCCTTGGTCGCACTATCTCAGCGCGGGGGGAAACAGGAGGGGGTTGCTGATGCTCGGGGTATAGAGGATTTCCACTCTGCCTCGAGTCCCGCGACGAGCGTCTCCACCTCGGCCAGGTCGCGCCGTCGGCCTCCCTGGTGTGCAGCTCCCTGCACAACGCGAGCACCCCCTCGTCTGCCCTCGCCGCCTCTCCACAGCTCCGTCCCCTCCGCTCCGACTCCAACGCACACGACGACGACCAACTCCTTCTTGCTTCTTCTTCCCAACTCCACCGACTGCGAAGTCTTAACTCTTTCTCTCCACTTGA
>NC_140961.1:146892304-146907304 GCF_056783735.1 Eptatretus burgeri
TATGTATATATATATATATATATATATATATATATATATATATATATATATGTATATATATATATATATATATATATGTATATATATATATATATATATATATATATATATATATATATATATATATATATATATATATATATATATATATATATATATATACACATATATATACATATTGATTGGATATATCTTACCAAGCAGCCAAAAAACTTGGTCCTACAGACTTGTACAATCACTTGTCATGGATGCTTCATGATGTACCCTTTGATGTCGGACTTGACGGTTGTGTTCCAATGAGTCAGAAACAACACGAACAGGTTTTGAACATTGGCCAGGATGTCATTGTGGGTATGTCTACTACACCGACACCAAAACAGGTTGGCACTGCCCTGCACATTATGAAACAGACACGGAGCAAGGATACTGTTACCCGACTTAATAGATTTGGAAATTGTATTGGTTATCACGATGCTCAGTGGTATATATCCACCATGGCATCGAGGGCAGAGGGACAACTTCAGGAGAAAGGTTATTTAATACCTGAAAACATCAGCCAAGGATTTTTCACCCACTTCGCCATTGAGAACTTGGATTTTCATGAGAATATTGTAGACGGAAAGACCACACATGGAACCACGCATATCATATAACAGTACCAGGCAATCTCTGATGACAGTACCCATGCCCAGTCACTGACTGTGCCAAGCCCCTAAATAAGTCTAGCAAGCTTATTTTGAGTTCTAATGTGCCTTTTGTAACTAAGCCAAGTATGCTCACTTTGACTGACCGACAGAAGAGTCGTTCATTAAGCGGAATGAAACTTGTTCCCGAAGCTCAATCAGATGAATGTACATGTAGTGCAGTTCGGTCTAACTTCATGTTCAATTTCTGGCATGCTGTATCGACGGATCTGTTGGATTTCGTCCATGAACTAAAGCCAACAAGTTGGGGACAATTTCACGAGGTGATGATAAAAGAGACCACCGAAGCGACTGTCCTTGGCTATGGTCCATTTTTCCCAGAGTCCACAACAAACCTTGACGTTGTTGTAGAATCGGTTGATTACTGTCTCACTATCATGGGAGTTAGGACAAGAACACTGTGTTCTCACGTGTGATCAAGCCATATATGCAATTGTGTTGGCTCTTCGAAAGAAACACCCAGAAAAGTATGCACATGTGATCATACGCATGGGAGGATTCCACATTGCTATGAATTTTCTTGGTGCGACCGGTCATCTGATAAAACATCCAGAAGGGGTTAATATATGCAACTAAAGGAGTAAATAGGTTGAAATTGGTCAATTTATACCTTTTATCAATGTCTAATCCTGTTTATTCGTGCATAATAACTTTTATGAGAAAAAGCCTATTTTTGCGATTCTGCTCAAAGACATAAAAGGGTTAATTCTCAAATTCCCTGTATCCACATAACATGGCTTGATTATCAAAAACTTTGTTATAAAGTACTCTTAAATTTGTGTTTGTGTCATTCATTTATCTTTATTGGTTTGGGTACAGCAGTTCCATTTACACCCACAGCCTCTAGATTTTCACCTGACCCTTCCGAGCGTGACCCTTTGACCCCTCAACCTGCACTCAATGACCCGATCAAAATCTTTCTCCTACCAAATTGTAGCCGAGCCCAAACCCTTTCCTCTGATACCTAAAATGTTGGTGAACAACAACAGGAACATCTTCAAATAATGAATTCCATTTCCCCTACCCCTAATTTTTGGTCCGAATTTCATCATGGTGACACATGATAAATCGAGGCAGATGAGCACTTTCGCGAGAGAGTTGGCCGAGCAGGCCACCCCATTCATGTGTGCCAAGGTCCAATCTATCAAAAAACATCTAGTACAAAAGTATATTCTTTCATGACTACCTCAATCTCTTTTTAAGCACATTTATGCACCTTGGCACCCCTACTAAAGGGAGGGGAGAGTAAGGCAGGAGGGAGGGGAGGCAAAGAGAGGAGAAAGAGAGATGGGAAGGGAGGGAAAGATCAAGGAAGGGAGGGAAAGAGCTTGGAAGGGAGAGAGAGATGAGGGACGTTGATTAAAAAAACCAGCAGATTGATAAAGAACACGATGCTCACCAGGAGATGTCCATGGTTGTGGAATGGGGAGGGGGTTTGGAATGAGGTAAGCTTGAGGGGTAGGGAGGGAAGGCAACATGGGAGGAAGGGATGGGAGGCAGCGTTAAGTGAAGGGAAGGAAGGTAGCATGAGGGGAAGGGAAGGGAAGGGAAGGCAGCGGTGAGTGGAGGGGAAGGAAAGGCAGCATGAGGGGAAGTGGGTTTCCGGTTCCGGTTCTGGGTTTGGAGCACTGGCAGGTCTCCTTGGGGGCTCCCTTCAGATGAGCTCAAAGTTAAGTTTCCGGTCGTTATCTGTCCCGTTTTAACGGTTTATTTTCTCACGTACATCTTACTGTGTGTTCCTAGTTCGGTTTTGTTTCAAAAATCGTTCTATTTTGTGAGATTTCGTCGAACTTGTCTTACTGGGTGCTTGAGGCCTATCCTTGAGGCTGGAGGCCTTTCCTTGAGGCTTGAGGCCTACCCTTTGTTCCCCTTGGTGTACGATTGTGTTTGTTTTTTCTCCCCATTATCTTCAATTTCTATCTTTCCCACTTTCTTAACGTCCCCCATCCCAACGAATCACTCTATTTCTTCTCTAAAATTTTAAAAAAAAACGCTACCTTACTCCGATTCTTCTTCTTCTTCTTCTTCTTCTTCTTCTTCTTCTTCTTCTTCTTCTTCTTCTTCTTCTTCTTCATCTTCTCTTCTTCTTCCTCCTCTTCTTCTTCCTCGATTGTTTCCACAACACTTCCATGACCAAATCTGTTGAAAACTCTCTCAAACATTAATAATAACTACAAAAACCATCTCTTAGAATGCTTCATTTTCCTCTTTCACACGTGTGGTACTCTTTACTGCATCAGAATGCACTACTCTTCTGCTATTTAAATAGACTGCTCTAAATTCGAGCTTTCCTTCCTACCTTGCCCAACAATCCAACTGTTACATCATTTCTTCTCTCCATTCTCTGAATTCGCCTTTATTGCATCCATCAAGAAATGTGTTTAATCGCATCACTGACCTAAAACTTTTTAAAACCGCAGTTTGCAATGAATGTTCGCTTTCCATCAACCATTCTTTTTTTCCAACTTCAGTGCCAACTCAATCCTCTCATCCCTCACTCTCAAACCAACCAACCCACTGTTCTCCCTCCAAGCCTCTCTCTCACCTCTCTCAAAAACTCCTCCCTCACGTTTCTCCCACCATTCATCTCCCTCAGTCATCCTTCGCAAAGTTGCCCCGCCTCCCATCCACAAAGCTGCCTCCTTCCACTGCCCTCTCACCTCCATCTCTTCACTCCACCTCCTCAAATCCTCAACTGCCTTCTTCCCCCTCTCTTGTCCCCCCTCTCCCCCAGCACCACAGAGCCTTTTCTCCTCCTCATTCGGCCCCTCCCCTAGCTATTCTGCAATCCCCAAAACTCTTTCAACAACACTCCTTACCTCCCCCCATCATCCCTTGTCCTACCCTCCCCCCCACCCCATGCATCTCTCTGGCTATTATCAGAGAACCACCTCACCGCCGTCGAGTCTGGCATTTCACTCAAGCAGACTGGCGAGTTCTCCAAGCAGCCCTCAAACTTATAGACTGGTCTCTTATCACGACTTTCTCCAACATTAACTCATCCTGGGAATTCTTTCAAAGAAACTTGCTCTCCCTCATGCACAGATTTATCCCCTCTCGTCTTCAGTTGTCCTACCCTTCCTCCCACCCTTGGTTCACTGAAGCTTGTGGTGAGGCAGTTGTCCTGAAACAACTTGCCTTTGCCTCATGGAAAGCAAACCCAACTGAGGGCAATCTCAGTTCCTTCCATAAAGTTCAGAAAAAGTGTGTATCTACCCTCAGGAGAGCCAGAAAACAACATCTTTCTCATCTCAAGTCTGAACTCTCAAACCTCTCTCCCTCCTCAAAATCCTGGTGGCATCTAATCAAATCTGTTTCTGGTATAGGTTCCCCCTCCATCCCTCCCTTACCTCAAATGGCAGCACTGCTGATACCGCACCTGAAAAAGCTGAATGCCTAAACTCGGTGTTTGCAACTAATTCTTGTGTCCAAAACCCATCACTTTCTCTAGCCACCTTACCCAGTCACACCCAACTGTCCCTGGAATCTGTGTCCTTTTCTCCTGACAAGGTGGAGAGCTTGCTGTCAAACCTCGACTCAGATTCTGCAACCGGTCCAGATGGCATCAGCCCACGTGTCCTCAAAGCCTGCTCTTCTGCTCTTGCTCACTCTCTCTCTCTGTTCTATTAACCCTCTCATTTGCTCAAGGCCATCTGCCATCTGCTTGGAAATCAGCAAACATCACTGCCCTGCACAAAAAGGTGCAAAAACAGATCTCTGCAACTACAGACCAATCAGCCTTCTCCCAATCATCAGCAAGGTGATGGAATCCATCATCGCTTCAGACATCAAATCCTTCCTCTTCTCCAATGGCTTGAATTCTGATCATCAATTTGGTTTCAGAACAGGTCACTCTACCCTGGATATGCTGCTTCTTCTCTCCCAACAATGGATGGAAGCCCTCAATGCCAGACAGGAAATCCGAGCCATATCCCTGGATATATCACGCACTTTTGACACAGTCTGGCACCCTGCCCTCCTCACCAAACTCTCTTCCTATGGTATCTAAGGCCATCTCCACTCATGGCTCGCACACTTCCTCTCCCGTCGCAGTCAATGTGTGGCCCTAAATGGAGTTCTTTCATCCCCCCTTCCTGTTCAGGCTGGAATTCCTCAAGGTAGCGTTCTGGGCCCTGTTCTTTTTCTGCTTTTCATCAATGATCTCTCTGACTCTCTGGAAAATCCTCTATATCTCTGCGCTGATGACTCCACCGTCTGCCGTACCATCGCTCATCCCTCAGACCGGCAAGCAGCAGCTTTTTCGCTCACTCCTGATCTCAGTAAAATCACAAACTGGTCCAACAAGTG
The DNA here is from genome assembly GCF_056783735.1 of Eptatretus burgeri. NCBI lineage: Eukaryota > Metazoa > Chordata > Myxini > Myxiniformes > Myxinidae > Eptatretus > Eptatretus burgeri. The sequence continues at coordinate 146,897,317 of NC_140961.1, forward strand.
GAATGTGTCTTTCAATCCGGAAAAATCTTACACTCTCATTTTGTCTCTTCGAAAGGACCATTTAGAAACCCCCCATCCACTTTCTCAACAATCCTTTGGAAGAAGTGCTTTCTTTCAAGCTTCTGGGTCTCACTATCTGCTATGACCTTTCCTGGGAAAGCCACATTTCAAATCTCGCCTCTAAAGCCAGTCGCTGACTGGGAATCCTCCATGGTGTAAGGTCCTTCCTTGGCCCACCTGAGCTCCTGACCACTTACAAAGCTTTTGTTTGCAGCCTGATGGAGTACTGCTCTCCCCTCTGGGCTGCTGCTCCTGCCTCCCACCTTTCTCGGCTTCACGGTGTGGAAACCAAGGCATTTCAGATCATTGGCATCTCCCACAATGAGGCTGAGTCTTTGGGCCTCTCACTCAATCACTGCAGGTTGGTCAGTGGTCTTTCTGTCTTCTACCATCTCCTCTCCAGAGTTGCCCCCCCTGCTCTCTCTGCGATTTGTCCCCACCACATTTCCGCAGGGCGCTCAAGGTCCGCCAACAACCCCCTTCTGGTAAAACTACCAAAATCACGAATCACTGCTCACCTTCACTCTTTCATTCCTCTTTTGTCCCGCCTTTGGAATAAACTCCCTCACTCTATTCATTCCCATTCTTCCCTCCAGGCCTTCAAAACAGCTGTTCACCACCACCTCTTATCATCCCCCATCCAAATCCTCGATCTTTTCTACCCCCAATAATCCACCCAAGCCCACTTCCTTCAATTCCCCTGCTTTCCTTCCTGAAAATCCCTGTAATGTCCATCTTCTATTCCCCGTGTTCCCCGTCCCATCCCTCTCCCTTCCACAGATCTCCAAATGTCTCTGTTCCCCACTATTTTGTCCTTCTCACTCCCTCGCCTGCTGTCTCATCCCCCCCCCCCTTCCCCTTGATGTGCGTTGTGTATTAGCTCTAATACGAGCCTCGACAAGGTAGACAAAAAAACGTGAAGGCAGTGTGAGGGGAAGGGAGGGAAGGCAGCATGAGCGGAATTGAAGGGAAGTCCTTCCAAAAATTTTTGCTTTCCTAATTTTTATGTCCCCTTCGTATGATATGTAAGTATGCATTTATTTCCCCTTCCTAAGTCTGTAGATGTCCCAATAAATGAACCAAACAGCAGTATCATCACTGAAGCTTGAAGACCGCTCACCAACTTCCTTCAGCACTCAATCAAGCTCTCCAATGGAACAGTTGAACAAACCTTTAAAAAAGAAACCTTTATTATTTATCTATAACTCCAGCAATGTGTGTGTGTGTGTGTGTGTGTGTGTGTGTGTGTGTGTGTGTGTGTGTGTGTGTGTGTGTGTGTGTGTGTGTGTGTGTGTGTGTGAGTGTCTGTGACCGCCATTTCTCGACAACCGCTGGTCCGATCCAATTGAAACTTGCCAGGTATATTGCTGGGGACCTGAGGATGTGCCTTTTCAAGGTTTGATATTAATCGGACAAGTGCTTCCCAAGTTATGGCCATTTATTTACCAAACCAATTATAGACACGTTGTTGCGTGGGCGTGGCCGATGGGAAAGGGATGCTCAGCCGCGTTCGCCATAACGGGTTACAACGTACGGACTTCCGGATCCATTACGGGTTACAACGTACGGACTTCCGGATAATGACGGCTTCGTGTATTCTAATAATTTCTCGATTTCTTATGCGCATTTATAGATAAACACAATGCCCCAAGTTATGATCATTTTCATATTAGACGGTGTATAAATTTCGGTTACATCAGAGTGCTGGTATGCTCCGAACCAGGAAATAATTTTTTTCTCTCTCTCTTCTCTTTTTGTTTTTTCCTTGCCACGACATTGCGAAAAGGTAAAATACATTGGCGTTAATTGAATAATTGGGTATTAAAACTAAATTGCGAATAATCGTAACTGCGAATAATATTTGAACTTCCAGGCCAAGCACGTTCGGACAGTTGAGAGCGAGGAAATGGCCTACGTTGTTGTTTGTTGCTCGCGGTTTGAATATTTATTTATTAATTATTATTATTATTTTTTATGGGCACGTACTAGTCTATCTATAATTCCAGCAATCTGCGTGTGTGTGTGTGTGTGTGTGTGTGTGTGTGTGTGTGTGTGTGTGTGTGTGTGTGTGTGTCTGTGACTGCCGTTTCTCGAGAACCGCTGGTCCGATCCAATTGAAACTTGCCAGGTATATTGCTGGGGACCTGAGTATGTGCCTTTTCAAGGTTTGATATTAATCGGACAAGTGCTTCCCAAGTTATGGCCATTCATTTACCAAACCAATGATAGACACGTTGTTGCATGGGCGTGGTCGATGGGAAAGGGAAGCTCAGCCGCGTTCGCCATTACGGGTTACCACGTATGGACTTCCGGATCAATTACGGGTTACAAAGTACGGACGTCCGGATAATGATGACGTCGTGTATTCTAATAATTTCTCGATTTCTTATGCGCATTTATAGATAAACACAATGCCCCAAGTTATGATTGTTTTCATATTAGATGGTGTATAAATTTCAGTAACATCAGAGTGCTGGTATGCTCCAAACCAGGAAGTAAATTTTTTATCTCTCTCTTCTCTTTTTTTTTTTCATTGCCACGACATTGCGAAAAGGTAAAAATACGTTGGCACTAATTGAATAATTGGGTATTAAAACTAAATTGTGAATAATCGTAACTGCGAATAATATTCAAACTTCTGGGCCACGCACGTACGGGCACTCGAGAGCGAAGAAACGGCCTACGTGGTTGTTGTTTGTTGCTCGCGGTTTGAATTATTTTTTTTTTTACGGGTACGTACTAGTTTTTTAAATGTATTCATATTTGTCGACGTGACGGGTCATAAAATGAAAGATCATACAAAAAGTGGAAAAGTCATGAAAAATAAAATTGCACATTTTCAATGGGTCAGACACCACCTAAGGAAACGCACAACAACACGTGGCCATACACAGGCGAGTTGGGCCTGAACTTTGTTCAAGTCGATCAATATATTCAGTGACAGTGTGAATACTTTTGCCATGTATGGCCATCGCTTGGAAACGACCAACCAAGCAATTTGTAGAGTGCTCGCCAAGTGGCTTAAGCACTCAATCAGTCACTCCAACATAACTGTTGATAAGGATGGTTGGTTTGCCAACCAAATAGCGATCTTCGATTGGTCATAAAACACTCCATTCACCCAGAGATGCCTGAATGTCAAGCAATGCCCGAATTGAACAAATGAACACTTTTTTTTGAGTCTTCAGAACTGGTGCTGAAGTCACTTATGAAGTTTATATTGATAATAATTTTTTCAAGTTTAATCAGTATATGTGTATGCATGAAAGTTGCTGTTATGTGGCTGGATTTCAGGAGATTAAAGCAGATCTCAAAGTTTCCACCGATGATGTGTGTGTGTGTTTGTGTGTGTGTGTGTGCGTGATATAACTATACACACATACACACACACACACACACACACACACACACACACACACACACACACACACACACACACACACTGATCAGTTTGCAACTTCTGGTTATTAAATGCAGTCGAATTGTGCTTTAGTTAAGTTTATAGCTTTAACCAATTTTTAGTTTAGCTGTAAGAAAATAATAATAATAATAATAATAATTCAGAAGAATGACGAATGGGTACTTTTTGGTTCTCTCATTTTTCTAGTTCAGTGATGTCCCAAAGTTTAATCAGTGTTATTGGATGGGAAATTCTCCGCAGATGACTACTGGGTAATTTATGTTTATAAGTTTTGTCTTGGGAGATTATTTTGAGGATTTATGTTGTATCGAGCCAAATGAGTGTCTGGGCCATCCCTACATAAGAAGTCAACTGACTTCTTCATTTAACTTGGATATTTTACAAAATCTTCATTGAACAAATTTCATGCAATAATGTAAATTACTCACCAGAAACAATGTTAAGTTTCCACGCCATGTTCAAGACACATGAAATAGCGAGTGTGAGACACATGCAGACTAGTGGATCATGTATCAGGCATTTCTCATCATCTGGAGCTCCAATGGAGATAAAAGAGTTCAGCAGGGTGACCATTAGGGCCAAGAGGAAAAGCACAATGACACGTCCATCAGTATCCTTCATCACGGGTAGATGTCTACCATGAAACAGAATAATTCCCACAATCACTATGATCACAATGCCCAGTAAAGTGAAGCTCAGAATAACTAAGGCTGCAGGGTTCGTGAATGCAAGGTAATCTTCAAGCATGGGCATGCAGCCATTTCTATCTTCATTGGACCAATAGTAAGTCGGACAATGGAAGCACTCTGGGGAATCTATTCACATGAAAGACAAAAGTTTGACATTTATTGATGTTTTTTATTTGAATTTCACGGCTCAGCAGAGAAAAATAATGAAATTAATTTTGAAAAACTGGGGGAATTGTAGAACAGGGAATAGAGAGAAACATATTTGATGAGGAAGAATATATATATATATATATATATATATATATATATATATATATATATATATTAGAGTTTAAGGAAGGGAAAGGTGTGTTTATGGTGCTTTTCGGAAGCTTCATGTGAGGGGTATGGTTGGTAATGAGAGTGCCAAATTTGTCATGTTTTTTTCAACTTGAAAGACATAACATGAAGATCATGAAAGAGTATAGATGTAAGATACAAACAGGATTAAAACAATATCAGCAATACAAAAATCAACATATCATCAATGATCGGCGAGTTGCGCTGTTGCTATTATTTGTGATCGTGGACGTTATGTGGCCCTTGGTGCATGGAGAGGATCGGTGGGTCATATTGCTGCTCATATTTGTGCTCATGGGCTTGATTCGGCCGGTGGTGCGGTTGAGAGGTTTGGCGGGTCATGCTGCTTTTGCTATTTGTGATCATGGGCTTGATTCAGATTGCAGTACAGTGGTGAGAATCAGTGGGTCATGCTGCTGCTGATATTTGTGCTCGTGGCCTTGATTCGGTTTGCAGTGTGGTGGAGAGGATTGGCAGGTAGTGCTGCTGTTGCTGTTATTTGTGCTCGTGGATGTGAATTGGCCCATGGTGCATCCAAGAGGATGGGCAGGTCGTGCTGCTATTGCTCTTTGTGCTTGTCGGCTTGATTTGGCCTAAAGTGTGTTGGAAAGAAGCAGTGGCTCATTCTGTGTCTGTTGGTATTTGTGCTCGTGGACTTGATTCAGCAAACAGCGAGAAGGAGACTATCACTGGGTCGTGCTACTGCTGCTATTTGTGTTTGTGGACTTAATTCAGCCCACGGCGCAGTGGAGAGGATCGGGGTTGTCATGCTGTTGCAGTGATTTGTGCTCATGAGCTTCATTTGGCCTGCTGTGTCGTGGAGAGGATCGTGGAGAGGAGAGTGGTTCGTGCTACTACTTATGCTGTTTGTGCTTATGGGCTTGATTCTGTCCGAGGTGTGTTGCAGAGGTTCGGCGGGTCATGCTGCTGATGCTATTTGTGCTTGTGGGCTTCATTCACTTCCGACTGCTAAAAAAAAGTGTTTATTTGGCCAACTTGCACATTGCTTGACACGCTGGTCATCTCTGGGTGATGTTTAACATGACCTCGCTGGATTGGAAAGTGATTAGTGATTGGAAACGTTAGGAAAATTACGAAAGCCACAAAGACTTGGATATATGCTCAGTGTCAAACAATGGCCGAAGTGGACAAAATAACACTTTCTTGGCAGTCAGAACTGCTGCTAACGTCAATTCCATAGTATAAATTTTGAAATTTGGCTCAGGTTAAGAAATTCCAGAATTTATAGCATGTACAGAAATGAAATAAAGCCACAAACACTGGTGTCTCTGGGCGTTTATAAGACGTACGATGTCTCCAGCTATTCTGAGGTATGAAGATGAGGCATTCGATGATATGAGTGAGAAAAGTGAAGAAAAAAAAACATTTTGAGCACTTTATGGTTAAGAAACCTTTATGGCCTGATCCAATGCAAGGCATTGATAAGCATGCCAAAAAAATGGCAAATTATGAACCCAGCGAGATGCAGAAAGCTGAAAAGTGGTTAATCAAGGATGAAGCTTTGATAAAAAAGAAAGGAATTAAACAAGGCCTAAATTATCTTCAAAAGGGGTGTTTAAATTTTTCCAAACACACAGTTTTAGTTCATGCACTCCCTTGGAATTTCCTTCATATACATGTAAGGTTTGGGGCCGTTACGTTTCATGGTTTTGGAGTTATGGAAGAGACATACACACACTGACACACACACACACACACACACACACACACACACACACACACACACACACACACACACACACACACACACACACACACACACACACACACACACACACACACACACACACACACACACACACACACACACATTAATGACCGACTGTATTAACAGAAGAAATGAAGGATGAATACATTTGAGCGAAAGATGAAATTTACGTGAGCAATCTGAATTTGCATGGAGTGAATTGCAATACTGTTGGGAAAAAATTGGATCAAACTTAATCCGTAAACAAATTAAATCAGTCCCACATGGAGTTGAGGCATTTCTCAAAGCAAAATGGGGTCAGACTGATTATTTACTGATGATACGTAAAGACAGATTTGATTTTTTTTTTACCTTTTGTAATCAGTGTTGTATCGCTTATATCCTTAAGTGTTCATGAAAATCCCTTAAAAGTGCATTTGGTTTCATATTAGAATTATTTATTTGGTAATAATGTCTTAATTAAGAAAGTTCCTGCTGGACTCATTATGTTGCACCCCACTCTACATATTGTTACGAATTTGAGAATTCGATTGCACACAACATACAGGTTGCTTTAGTCAGCTATGTCGATAAGTGCTAGTTCCCTCGATAGCTCACCTTCCATTGTTTAAATGTTCAGAAATCGATTAGATGCGCAGCGGATCGATTTAATAGTTAGGGAACCAACAATGGAGACATCCCTCCCCCTCTTCTGTGAAGAGGAAGAACCCTGCCGTCCCGTGACTCATGATGTCAACAACTCCCTCCCTCCCGTGGTTGAGAGGGGGGGATGGATCACGAGGGCATGAGTCACGCCCGGCATGGTGGAGGGGGGCGGAGAAGGATAAGGACGAGAATCTTTCTTTGTTCTGGTTAGTAAGCTTTTTGCTTCGGCAGAGAGAAGTCGTTCAGCAGACCGTCGGGTCCTGCTTGGCTTGGGTTAGGGCTGAGGCCTTCGGAAGCTATTTGCTTCGGCTGGCTCAGTGAGCTTCGGCTGAGGCCTGGCTCGGGAGGAGGCTTTTTTCTTTGGTGGTTCAGTGAGCTTCGCCTTCTGTTTGACTCGGGAGAGCTTTTTGCTTTGAGCTGCTCTGTTTTGGAAGGAAGTTGAGCCGGTCGCTCGGGTCGAGCTGCGAGTGGTGGCTTCTTCTTCTTCTTCTTGGTTTGTGGAGCTCTTTGTTCTCCATTTTGGTTCCTGGCTTGGTGCGACTCATCGACCTCTTCGTGGAGGTGGTTCCTCGCGGAAGCGACGCATCGACGGGAAGGTTCGGCGCCTCGTCTCACCAGCACGTGTTGAGAAGCGCGGGAGGTGGTTCCTCGCGGAAGCGACGCATCGACGGGAAGGATCGGCGCCTCATCTCAACAGCACGTGTTGAGAAGCGCGGGAGGTGGTCCCTCGGGGAAGTGACGCATCGACGGGAAGGATCGGCACCTCGTCTCACCAGCATGTGTTGAGAAGCGTGAGAGGATTCGCGGGAGCTCAGGAAGGATCGCGGCTCGGCGATTGGATCCAGCTCACTTTCGCTGGAGCATGGGTCCGAACAACCAGAAGACCACATGAGGTGGAGAGGTTCGAGATAGGCTCTGGGTTTCAGCTCACCTGTCCTCCAAGCTGGAGCTCGTTATTAAAGGCCTCTGCCACCATTTCTTGGGTGTGTGTGTGTGCGTATGTGTGTCCGTGGGTCCGTCTAATAAGTAGGAACTGCTGTTCAGTGCACGTGACTGTACATAATAAGTAGACGGTTGTAGTTCTTTTGTCGTGCTTTTGTTGCTTGTATAATTGTATACGTGTTTTGCCTTGTTTAATTGCATACGTGCTTTATTATAATAAATGTCCTTGTGTGAATGTGAACCTGTTCGTTGCGTCCATTCCATCATTGAACTGCCCCATCTTGCACTCGGAATATAGTTGGTTTTTAAATAGCTGAAAAATAAAATTGGGTCCGGCGAGGTCTGGAGATAATACCCGCTCGGTTATCCCAGAACGGAACGGACCGCTTAAGCGGTTCGTGTCCAAGCAGGCCTTCGCCGAGGTATGGACACTCGGTAGGTTACCCGTGCGGGTACTTAAGTATATCGATATTCGGCGATTGACCCTATTTCGCGCGGGTAGAATACGGACTGGGCCGTAGTGTGATTACAAACCCACCCGTGACTGGTTTCTGGCGTTGTTCCAGAAAGTCACGACTGGATTGTCCATTCGGTGGGCGAAGCGACCACTATTGGTTAGACGCAGTCGTTCGCATGCCATGCGGGTGGGAATCTACAACAATATAGTCGAGCTGACATGTTGATCCAAGGAGAGCGATCAACATATCATTAAGGACAGATCAATCAATGACAGCCATCTCAATATAGTCGAGCTGGCATGGGAAGGGAACGAAACAAAATATTTCATACCCATCCCCTGATCTGTGCATTTCCACAACTTTATCCTGGATGTCTTTTGAAAGCTCCTTGGTATTCATGGTTGAGTCTTTGCTGTGAAATGCACTACCCAGCAGAGGAAACTTATAGGAACAGCTGATTTTATTCTGAAATAATTGGAAGCACAACAATTTAACATGGGTGGAGGCCAATTCACTTGGTGTGTGATTTTGAAGGTGATTGGTTCCACCTGGCTAATTTACAAATGCTATAATTAGGGGGGGGAGGGGGGTGTGGACACTTATTCAACTACGATATTCTAGTTTTGTATTTTAAATGAATTTTCTGAAATTTGTAGAATTTGTTTTTAACTTGGATGTGGGTTATGGTGTGTAAATAAAGGAGGAAAAAACCCACCTGGTTTAATGCAATTTAATTATTGGCAATAAGGCAACCAAAGGTGAAAATTTTGAAAGGGGGTGTAGACTTTCTATTGCATTTGTCATTAGCATTTCTTGTCACCAACCCAACTTATCCACCGAGTTTTGTGTTAACCTGTCCATAACTTTTTGAAATATCATGATGTGCATCTACATATATAAATATATATTGTTACGAATTTGGGAATTCGATTGCACACAACATACAGGTTCCTTTAGTCAGCTATGTCGATAAGTGCTTGTTCCCTAGATAGCTCACCTTCCATTGTTTAAATGTTTAGAAATTGATCAGATGCACTGCGGATCGATTTAATAGTTAGGGAACGAAACAATGGAGACGTCCCTCCCCCTCTTCTGCGAAGAGGAAGAAGAACCCTGCCGTCCCGTGATTCATGATGTCAACAACTCCCTCCCACCCGTGGTTGAGCGGGGGATGGATCACGAGCGCACGAGTCATGACGGGCGTGGGGGAGGGGGGCGGAGAAGGATAAGGATGAGATCCTTTCTTTGTTCTTGAGTAGTAAGCTTTTTGCTTCAGTTGAGGGTAGTCGTTCAGCAGACCTTCGGGTCCTATTTGGCTTGGGTTAGGGTTGAGGCCTTCGGAAGCTTTTTGCTTCGGCTGGCTCAGTGAGCTTCGGCTGCGGCCTGGCTCGGGAGGAGGCTTTTTGCATTGGTGGTTCAGTGGGCCTTCGGCTTCTGCTTGGCTTGGTAGACTTCTTGGAGAGTTGCTTTGTTTGGCAGAGAGTTGAGCCGGTTCCTCGCCTCGAGCTGCGAATGGTGGCTTCTTCTTGTTCTTGGTTTGTGGAGCTCTTTCTTCTCCGTTTGGTTCCCGGCTTGGTGCAACTCATCGACCTCTTCTTGTAGGTGGTTCCTCGGAGAAGCGACGCATCGACAGTAAGGATCGGCACCTCATCTCACCAGCACATGTTGAGAAGCGCGGGAGTATTCGCGGGAGCTCGGGAAGGAT
>NC_140961.1:146909804-147108518 GCF_056783735.1 Eptatretus burgeri
TTTATATACGGACTGCGTATATCCACAAACATTTCCAGGCAGTTTTTGTTTCGAGACTGCGTTTATCTCTGGACATTTCCTTGCGGTGTTTTTTTTCAGACTGCGTTTATCTCCAGACATGTCGGGCGGTGTTTGTTTCCGGACTGCGTTTATCTCTGGACATATCTGGGTGGTGTTTGTTTCTGGACTGCATTTGTCTTTGGACATGTGCAGGCGGTGTTTGTCTCTGGGTGGTATTATGACAAATTAACTGCAGGCTTATTTTATGTTCTAAGTCTGTAGACCCGTATAATCTGATAACCTGCTTCTCACAAGCATGCTATGACGTCCTGCAAATGTTGGTGCCATTGGCAAAATGGTACCAATGAATGTCTAGGGAAACGGAGAAATATATTAATTTTTACCAATTAATAAGTTAGTCCTGAAGTACGACACTGGAAACACCAACCTCAAAGGAAAGATCCTGCAACATTTTTTCAAGCGTCCTTTATGCTACATAAAAATAGTGTTGCAAAACCAACCTGTTCCATTGGAGTATTCATAAATCATGCACGGCATACAATCAAAGCAGCAGAAAGGTTCCCCTTTACGTGCAACCTTCCGTGTTCCTTGGACACACGGCTCGCTGCACACTGATTGCGGAACCTGGAAAACATATCAATCATGTTTTTAATTGCAACTGTGCAACTTCAAAGATCAAGAGTGAATACAATTGATTTTGGAGTTCTAATCATTGTTCAAGCGCTAATTGCATATTTTATGAAAGTTTCTAAATTTCAATTTCTTTCCAAAGTTTCTAAATTTCAATATTGATGTTGTTACGGTATCGGCATAAGCGTATTTTTATGCCATCGGGTACCTAGTTGTTCCCACCACCACTACCGACCCTGAGGCCTACGGCCACGGATAAGTCCATGGCCGATCGGGTTGTGAATCAACCATAAACGTCAATCAGATGGCCACATCTCTCATTATTCCTCCATCTCACACCGTTTACCTGGGGTGAAGTGGCCCAACTAACTGAGGCTCACGCCCTCAGCGCACACTGTTCCGCTCGGTAACAATATGAGTGAGTGCAGCATTGGTTATTGAATAGAGCATGTGCAGGTTCAAATAAAGCATGTATGTGTTTATTTATATGCAGTTGTGGCCAAAAATATTGGCACCCTTGCACTTTTTTCAAATAACTCCCAATTTTCTCGAAAAATAAGTTGAAATTGACAAAAGTATTTGGTCGCCACAATTCATTATTTCACTGTTAATATTACAGAACCTTTGTTTTTGATTCAGAAGTTAATATGTCCTTATAAACCAGAAAATAAAAAGAAATGACATTGACAAAATTATTGACATCCAAGACTTAATATTTGGTAGCACAGCCTTTGGACAAAATAACTGCAGTCAAACACTTCCTATAGCCATGAATAAGCTTCCTACACCTCTCTACTGACAGTTTGGCAAACTCTTCTTGGGAAAACTGCTCCAGTTCCCCCAGATTTGAAGGAGTGCCTTCTCCCAACTGCTGTTTTCAGATCTCCCCAAAGGTGTTCAATGGGATTTAGGTTCCCCAAGATTGGAAGGGGTGCCTTCTCCCAACTGCTGTTTTCAGATCTCCCCACAGGCATTCAATGGGATTTATATCTGGACTCATTGCTGGCCACTTCAGAACAGTCCAGTGATTTCTTTTGAACCTTCCTCCATGTTTTTTGAAGTGTATTTGGACTCATTGCCCTGCTGACGACCCATGATCTTCGACGGAAACCCAGCTTTCTGACACTAGGTTGAACATTGCACTCCAAAATGCCTTGGTAATCTCCTGATTTCATGATGCCATACACACATTCAAGGCACCCAGTGCTAGAGGCAGCACAGCAACCCCAAAACATCACTGAACCTCCTCCATGTTGGACTGTTGGGAAGGTGTTCTTTTCTTTGAAAGCTTCATTTTGTTTTCTGTTAAGTTAAAGACGATGTGCTTTATCAAAATTCTCTAATTTGGTTTAATCTGTCCACAAGACATTCTTGCAGAAAGGTTTTGACTTGTTCAGGTGTGTTTGGCAAACTCCAGTCAGGCTTTGTTGTCTCTGTCTCTGTCTCTGTCTCTGTCTCTGTCTCTGTCTCTGTCTCTGTCTCTGTCTCTGTCTCTGTCTCTCTCTCTCTCTCTCTCTCTCCGCAGTGGGGTCCTGCTGGGTCTCCTCCCATCGAACTTCCTTTCATTGAGGTGGCGATGGGTGGTGCGAGTTGAAACTGTCGCACCATGTGTCTGAAGGTCAGCTTGAATCTGTTTGCCAGTTGATCGAGGTGCATTCTCCACCATTCGAACAATCCTTCGCTGCAATCTTTGATCAAGTTTTCTCTTGCGGTCACGTCCAGGGAGGTTGGCTACAGTGTCCTGGGCCTTAAACTTTCCCATAATATTGCATACGGTTGACACAGGAACAATAAAGTTTCTGCAGATGGACTTGTGTCCTTGAGATTGTACATGCTTCGCTGCCATCTTGTGTCTGACCTCCTCAGATAAGTCTCTGGTTTTCTTTCTTTTTTCCATGCTCAGCGTGGTACACCCAGTGACACGAAACAGCAGAATGACTCGTTTTTTTCTATTCAAACTGGTTGAATGGGTGATTTTTATAATGCAAGCATCTACAACTCACCACAGCTGAGTTCAATTCCAAAGTAAAGGAGAATCACCTGCTTGAAATCTAATTATTTGTTTCAACTTCCAAAAGGTGCCAAAAAGATTGTCCAAGCCATTTGAGGATTTCTGTGTGGAACAAACTAGGATTTACGAATTTTTTTCAGCTTTTTTTGTTTTGTTCAACAGCAAACCAAAGAAATACATATGTGGATACAAAAATATATTTTAATTTCAACAATTTTCTGGAAGAAATGATGCATTATTTGAAAAAAAGTGTAAAGGTGCCAATATTTTTGGCCTTGACTGTAAGGGTAAAACGGGGTGTTTGTGTGGCACATATATACAGAAAAGGTTTTATTTATTAAGAATGGCAAAGCACATATGCAGAGTGTTTGTGAGGGTGTGACACGTATACAACGGGGGTAAATTTTTATGGCATTTAATTGTGGTCCATTGTTTTGAAGCAATGGTGATGCATTACTTGGACTCCGATGGGGGTAGGGGGGAATCTGTTACCTGTTGGTAGGGGGATGGTGTTCGAGATGTGGAATGGAAAAGGAGGGAGGGGGGAGGGTTGAAGGGCATTATACAGGATCGATGGGCCACAAGGAGCCAAGGGCTTGAAAGGTGAACATGGCGAAGGACTGGCGATGGATGGGTCAGTGGAGCCAAAGAGAGATCCAAAGATGGATTTATAGATGGAGGGTGTAGAGAACTACCGAACATTCTAACTAATGACACATATTCCTCCCAAAGTCCCTCCAAACGAAAGGTGGGAAATATATCTCACTCTTTACTCTTTTTTTATTACTTTTACTCTTTAGTTTTTTTATTAGTGTAGAGTGTAGGAAACAAGGGAAGAAGGAAACAAGGAAATCCAACACAAGACCCCCACCAACAGCACTCCATACACAATCAAACCATCAATGCTCAAACTACCTCAAAGTCTTATCAACATCCCCATACCCCTCTATCTCCATAACTTCCAGGTACCCATCTAATTCTAAATGAAATTTATGTACTTTTTCTGCTGCCACTACCTTTCCAGTGAGACCATTCCATGCATTACCTACTCTCTGAGTAAAAGTCCCCTGCTTTGCTCCCGTCTTAACTCTACTCTTCTTTACTCTCAGGCCATGGCCCCTCGTCCTATCACTCTCTACTCTGCTGAATAATTAATCTGCATATATTTTATCCATACCTTTCATTATCTTAAACATCTCCATCATATCTCCTCCTAACCGCCTCCTTTGTTGTGAATAATGCCCTGTCTCCTTCAGCCGCACCTCAAAGATGAGTCTAGCTGGACCCTGAATCAATAGGTTATGTTTTATGGCTATATAGGTACATAAAACTAAAAGAACCCGAATAAAGGTCATTTACTAAATATATTAATAAAATGTAAAAATTAAAGAAATATATGTGATTAAAGGGTGTTGTCATTGTTGATTAAACAACAACCATTATTGTCATTGTTAGATAACAACTATATAAAAACCCCTCACTGCCTTCCCTCTGTACCCCCCACCCCTCAAGAGTTAGGTAATTTTTGAATGGCTCCGAAACACAGCGTTAAACTTCCAATTTCATTGTTGGAATTATCTTCATCTTTTTTTCGACCTTTAAAACTTCTTTCATTTCAATTTCTCTCATTCTATGATGTCATCATGCCAGTCTTTCATTTCAATTGAATTGTATTATTATCAAACACTTTAGAATATTAATCATCCTGTTTCAATGGAGTTATACATTTTAAGCACTGAAAAACACAAATTGAAATAAAAAAAGCAAAACACAATTTAGCAAAATAAAAAAGCAAAACGACGCGCTCAGGACTGTGAGAGAAACAAACGAGTTCCACTTTCTTAAACTACTGAAGAAGCTGAAAAACGCAAGTTGAATTGAGACAGCGCATAGCATATGTAAGTACAACCGAGACCCGTGCAAGTGCTGAAATACGTAGGTCGAAATCGAGACAGGATATGGCACATGCATGTGCATCCGAGACCCCCCCCGAACAAATTGAAATACGAAGGACAAAAGACATGCAGCACACAGCAGATGGACGTGCATCCGTGACCTCCGAACATAAGAAAAGACGAAGGTCAAAAGTGAGACAGGGTAAGCATGGCACATGCACGTGCTATCAAAATCAGATGAAATACTTTCAGTTGAAGAAGCCAATGATTTTCCAATCAAAAATCAATTAGGGTCCAATTTTTCCTTGCACAATATGTCATCGACTTATGTGTAGAACATCTGGTGTTCAGTTTGATAAAAAAATATCAACACTTATCGGATGAAGAGAAATCCAGTCTTTAAAGATGAATTTATGTGTGAAGTTTTTGGTCTCTTCTGGGTCTGCAAAACATGGCAATCATTGAAAAGGAGCCAGGTACTTTATATGTCAATGGTCTGCACAAGCATATGCCAATGGTCGACACTTGATGGATATTCCAAAAGAACATCGCCTCATCAGTCAGAGAATCCCACTCATGAAAATGATGGGGCGACCAAAGTGGTGACAGAAAGCCATCCATGGCCCTGCTGTGAAAATTCCAACTAAATTGGAACATTTGTGCTTCCTGCTACCTCGACTACCAGAAGATGCTCATATACTTCTAATGAAGCTGAAGAGATAGTTAGTCCACAAGCGACACTACATATATGACTACATCTGGCCACAAAGATTGGTTTGCCTTGCTATGCTTGAAACAGAATAACCTATACTACAAAAATGTCAATGTGTGTGAAGACCTGGAAAAGGAGTGGAGTGACAATGACAGTGAATTATGGGAGGCATTGACCAAAATACCAGCTGAACAACAAAATTCCAATCACTATGTTGGTGGTCATGGCAGCCCTTCAAATTCTTCAAACTCCCTCGATGGTACAATTGTAGCTCTTTCAAATTGTAAATTCAGTTAAGTGGTCAATTTCAGTGAGAACAGATTTACCATGAAGACTCTTGCTGCACAGTTTGGATTTTCTGTGTGTGATGCACCATCAGATGGCAATTGCTGTTTCTTTGCCATTGTCAGACGATTGAAAATGCTGAAACACTGTGACGGCAGTTTGTTCCTTTTTTTTCAATCCTCTGGCAATTCTTCTCATTCTATGAACTTTGTATCTAGTCCTGCTGGTGGTCATTTCTCAACAAATGCAGACATGATGCAGCAGCATCAGAAGATGTTGATTACACAATTGCTTCAATACTAGGAATCCCCAGATCCGCCAAACAGAGATGTGGAACAGATATGTCAACCCGCTTGAGGAGTTTGCCTGGGCTGACCATGTAACTTTTCAAGACTTGGCAGATATGTTGGAAATTGGAATATATTGTTACTGGCCGGGGGTCAGCCGCCAACCGACCGCTCTGAACAGAGCCGCAAGTCGAGTTGGCCTGACCGATCACCCGGAATATAGATCTTCGCCCGGATAACACCGAGCGACGGGTCCTTGTACAAGAACCGAAATACGCCAATCGGCAGATCACGTGGGGTAGGATCGATTGCCAATCTTTAATGTACCTAAATACCCATGTGATCCAACTACCGTGATATTCCACCCTCGACGGATCTCGTACGGAACAAACCGCCGAGGCGAGCTTGTCCGTGCGCGATTCCAAGCGGTGTAATCGCCGAGAACCGTCGGTCCAAATGTCCCCCTATTACGGCAAACCAACGGCTTTCTAACTCCCAACACACGAAATGTTCAGTCAATGAGGGAATGGACGAAACGAGCAGGTTTACATTCACACAAGGACATTTATTATAATGAAACACGTATGAAATTAAATAAGGCAAAACACGTATGCAATTATACAAGCAACAAAAGCACGACAAAAGAACTACAACCGTCTACTTATTATGTACAGTCATTTTCACTTAACAGCAGTTCCTACTTATAAGACGGGCCCACGGACACACGCACGCACATACACACACACACACACAAAACGGTGGCTGAAGCCTTTAATCACAAACTCCAGCTCGGAGGACAGGTGAGCTGGAACTCAGAGGTTGATTTGAACCTTTCCACCTCGTGTGGTCTTCAACTTGTCCGGACCCGGGCTCCAGCAAGAGCAAGCTGGATCCAAATCGCCGCGATCCTTCCCGAGTTCCCGCGAATCCTCCCGCGCTTCTCAACACGTGCCGGTGAGATGAGGCGCTGATCCTTCCTGTCGATCGCCGCTTCCCCCGAGGAATCAACTCCAAGAAGAGGCCGACGCGTCGCACCAAGCTGCGAAACAAAATGGAGAACGACAAGCTGCATGAACCAAGAGGAAGAGGAAGAGGAGGAAGAAGCCTCCACTCGCAGCTCGAGCCGAACAACCGGCTCAAGTTCTTTCCAAAACAAAGCAGCAGCCGAAGCTCACTGAGCCAGCCGAAGCAAAAAGCTTCCGAAGGCCTCAAGCCAAGCAAGCCAAGCAGGACCCGATGGCTGAACGACTGCTCTCTCCGAAGCAAAAAAGCTTACTCTTCCCATGGGACTCAGCACACGACTCTGCCCACGGGATTCAGAACGGGACTCCCATGAACTCAGGCCACGAACTCAGCCCTACCACGGGACTCCCACGAACTCTGTCGGGACTCTTTTTGAACAAAGAAAAGATGTCCTCTTTATCCTTTTCACCCCCTCCCTGCACCTGGCGTGACTCATGTCCTTGTGATCCACCCCCCCCCGCTCATCCACGGGTGGGAGGGAGTTGTTGACGTCACGGGATGGCAGGTTCTTCTTCCTCTTCGCAGAAGAGGGGGAGGGACGTCTCCATAGTTTCATTCCCTAACTATTAAATCGATCCGCAGCGCATCTAATCTATCTCTGAACATTTAAACAATGAAAGGTGAGCTATCTAGGGAACATGCACTTATCGACATAGCTGACTAAGGGAACCTGTATATTGTGTGCAATTGAATTCCAAATTCGTAACAATGTATTCTCTCCACACTTAATCCAGATAGGTTGACAATAGTGAACCCCATTAACAACCAACACACAGATAATCCATATGTTGTGGTTGGCCTGATTGACCAAAGTCACTAAGTTGCATTGGAAAAAGTACATCTGGTGCCTAATGTTCCAACAACAAGTGGACATGCTCAAGATGGTGAACCGGTATCTTTAATTGAAGAGGCAGAGGACCAGACAGCATTTGAAAAAGCTGTCAGCAATTGCAGACTTCCATCTGAAACCTGCATGCAGCCTAACTCCTTTAGATACTGATGATATCCTTTGTATCACCCCAGGAGAAAACCAACATCCCACAGCATTTCTAATAGATACCAACTTTGAAATCTTGTCAAACCTGACAAATACCCATATGGAAACAATAGTTTTTCTGCATCACGTGGCAAACGACTAAGCATTCGTAAGTTCTTCAATCAAAGAATACTGGATGCAGATGGACGCATTGCCAAGATTGTTGAATACTTTCAAGCTGCACAGTATGTGGTGGAGGCTAAACAAGTGCGTGATGACTCCCAAATAGCAATGTGTCAAACACAAGGTCTGATATTGCAGGGCCAGAAAGTGACTGCCGGTGTGCTGAAAAATGCAAAGAATTTGAGAATCATGATACGCACTGATGCTGCAATTAAATTTTTAAAGAATGTCCTGGGAGCGCCAGCTACTGGCGATGTGTACAGAAACAAGATAGAAGTAAATAGACACTAGAATTTTTTTTGAAGAATTTATTTATTGAACATTTGAAGTATATTTGATCCATTTTCATACATACACGAGTATTTGGTAGACTTGCCATTTGCAGATTTCAATGTTTTTACTCATTTAGGTATAGAACTACCAAGTTTTGAAATTTTCTCTTGTGGGATTTCTGTCCAGGCTTCACACAAACGGGTTAGCAAATCTGCCCGTGATGTTGGTTTCCTGGACTTTTTCCACACAGATCGATCCAATATGGCCCCAGAGGTGTTCAATGGGATTCATCTCAAGAGACTGACTTGGCCATGGAAGGTGCTTGATCCCATTTCTGTCCTGCCATTCTTTGGTATTTTTTTGCAGTGTGGCATGGAGCTCCATCTTCCATGAACAGTGTGTTGGTTTTGACCATCTGACCAGTGGAGAAGAAAGGG
This sequence comes from Eptatretus burgeri, assembly GCF_056783735.1. Lineage (NCBI taxonomy): Eukaryota > Metazoa > Chordata > Myxini > Myxiniformes > Myxinidae > Eptatretus > Eptatretus burgeri. The sequence continues at coordinate 146,918,538 of NC_140961.1, forward strand.
AGACGTCCATCCTCAAGGACAGAAATGTGCGTCGTGGTGTTGATGTCACCAACACACTCCGCAAGCTCTGACCGACCAGTGCTCCAGATTGCTCCCCACACCATCACTGAAAAACCACCATGTTTGACAGTTGGCTGCAATCGGTTCAAAGAAAACTGCCTTACTTGGAAGTCTCCAGATCCATATGCGTCCACTGTCAGAAGATTTAGCAAATTGGGACCCATCTGAAAAAATTACAGTTTGCCAAAACTCCAAGGGTCTGTTGGTCATCTCAGCCAACTTCTGTCCTTTGAATGTTGGCTGGTCTAAGAAGAGGTTTTCTCCAAGCTGCTCTCCCACAGTAGCCCAGTTAATGAAGGTACCGCACAGCAGTTCTTGAGCTAACTTGGAACTTCCTCTGCAACATCTGCTGTCTTGCAACGGGAAGTTTAATGAATGGACTGCTTGACACCTTGAAGACACCTTTCTGAGAGCCCAGGTCGACCAGAACGGGAAGCTGTGGATTCCTGCCTTCACTGGTGATTTGCACAATCACCCGATTGAACATAGAAAGCGGAATGCCAAGGTTCTGCTCAATCTGAAGGCTGACTCCACCTTACAAATGCCAACAATTTGTAATGTTTGAAAATTGGAAAGTTTGTGTGCTCCCTGGGTTTGAGGCACAGTTAATTATCATATATGATCCAGGAAATCCTTTCTGCAAAAAAATAGTCGAATATTATAACAAATCACTGAGTAAAATTACAAATTATACAAATGAAATGAAGAAATTTATGGTGTCTATTTACTTCAGTCATGTCTCTGTACTGTATGATGTTCTGACCATGGTGCAGCAGTTCAGAATTCCAATCTGGTTTTTGACTTTGACAACAGCAGATATGCAGTGGCCAGAAATTATACAGAGCATTGCTCGTCAACATGGCAAGATCTACAGCAATGAAGAAATTACAACAATGCCTTTGGAGGAGAAGTCTAGGTGGTTACAAACTAAACCAGTTACCGCAGCCAAACAATTCCGATACCGCCTTTACACATTCTTCCATGTGTGGAAAAGCTAGCCATTAGGTGACATCAGCGATTACTTCTTCTGGAAAAAATTCCAGGCCAGAGGATATCCACACGCCCATATTATCATCTGTGTGACGAATGCACCACACATTGGCACAAATACTGATAAGGAAATCTGTCAATTTATTGACAGATATTAGACATGTGAAGTCATGGAAGAGTTATCCAAACTTCAAAGCCATGTGCATTCTGCCACCTGCAGGCACAATGAAAGTTGTAGATTACGTTTTCCTCATGCCACTAGCTTAGACTTATTGCCCATCTGCTATATTTATGTGATCCCAATATTGATGTCCTAAAATATCTCCAAGATAAAAAAGAGTTATTTGGAAGAGTCATACAAGTACTGATTGAAGGTGAGACACCAGATGACACCACCACCCAAGATCTACTAAAAAAAAAAAAGGTGGTGTTGAAATCAATCAGTATACACAGGTTCCCAAAACATTGAAAATTGGCATGCGTATACTCAAGCGAAAAACACATTCAAAGTGGATCAACAGCGACAACCTGGATCCCTTGCGAGCATGACAGGCAAACATGGACCTACGGTACATTGTTGATCCATATGCATGGAGCATGTATGTATGATCTCAGCAATGACTAAGCTTTTGTGTAAAGTAGCCAAAGATACTCACTCAGTTGATGTCAGACATCAACTACAAAACCTTGGATCAACGTTTCTAAACCACAGAGAAGTCAGTGCCCAAGGGACTGCATACCACCTTCTTTGTCTTACATTGAAGCAGTCAAGCAGACAGGTGATATTTATCAACACCAGTCCAAAAGATAGCCGCATTTGCATGATGAAGCCAATGTCAGCCATATTGGAAATGGATGATAATTCGAAAAACTACTTTTTCAGTGGGCTGACGTCGGTATGCAGCACAACCAAACAACTTAGATGGCATGTGCTTTGCTACCTTTTCTGCTAATTATTGTGTCGATGCCCGAGATCAACCCAACAATGACCACCAGCCTGACCTCAACAACAACAACAACAACAACAACAACATAGAAAATGAATAACACACAAAGCTGAGAGAATCACTCTTAAATGCACAATCACCAGAAGGGATGTGTCATTCGATTTCAAAAGGAGAAGGAAGATGCCAAGTCCAAGTATAGAAACCTGTTGATGCTGTATCAGCCATCGAAAAAATGAACATGACCATAAAGGAAATTATGACACCTACCAAACCTACAAAAAATGAATTTCAGGATGCCGTTCAGTGAAAGAAGCACTTGGAGATCTGGAAGACTTTGGTCCACTCATACATGCCTGGAATCTGCTGGCACCTGGGACTGAACAGCAACAAGGAAATAAAGAAGAAGAAGGCCACCTCCAAGTGTGACAATTTCCATCCATTGGGACCATACTCTGTGCAGAGCGTTGGTGCTGCCAAAGCAGTCTCCTTGGATATTGGGCACAATCCTGGACAGGTCGCCACTCCGACACAGGATACTAGCAAGCTGGCACTCATTTTGCCGACCTCGGAAGGATGACAGGTCGAGTTAACCATATGTAGTATTAATTCAACAGCTGAGCAGGATTTGAACTCAGGACCCGAGAATCCCAAGCTCACCACCCTAACCATTAAGCCAACACTTGGCATAGTGACAAGTTGATGCAGTGGATATTGCCAACAATCCTGATTTTAATGACAATCATCGAAACCTAGACTAAATGCTGAGCTTCATGCCCGGTACACCGCTCAAACAAGTAAAACTTTTCTGACCCCACATGAGTACACAGCCATGATGAGGCAACTCAACCCCCAACAGAAACAAGTCCTTTCTTATCACCAAAAGTAGTGCAAATAAACTGTAAGTGCACTGAAACATGATAAACCTCCACCAACCTATAGATTGTTCATAAGTGACCCTGGCAGAACTGGAAAATGCCATATCATCAAACTAATCTATTATGACACCAATCGACTCCTCAGACTGTCAAGCCATCTTGAGCCTGATGATGTGCTAATCCTTCTCACTGCTTTCACTGGGGTAGCTGCATTTAACATATATGGAATGATGCTGCACTCAACCTTCCTCCTTGGTGCAAGTGCCAAACAACACACCAATCAGGCTTCAAATTCAGAGAAGCTGAACATGCTCCACTCAAGACTCGGGAAACTGAAACTACTTACAATCGATGATGTATCCATGGTTGGTGCAGACTTGCTGTATGAAATACATCACTGCCTCGAATAAATTATGACCACATCTGGTGGCACGCTTTGGTGAAGTTAGCATTTTAGCCATTGGTGATTTTTAACAGCTCCAACCTATTGTTCAGAACTTTGTGTTTGGTCTCCCATCAGATTATGCCAAGCTCCATGGCTCTCTCTGGTCGGAAAGCTTCCTGATGGTGGAGCTTCCTGAAAGCATGAGACAACAGGGAGACCGAAAATTTGCAGATTTGCTTAACCATGTGCATTCTGACTCGTGCACCAAGGAAAACATTACATTGCTGGAGTCTCGTGCAGCAAATCATGAATATCCACACAATGCACTGCATAATTTGAGGCATCTTAATGAATTGAGAGTCGCCATAGCAGAAATCAAAGCAGTTGATTATGCAAAGGACAGGCACACTGGTCAGCCCAATTTGACAGCTCCTAAGAAGGCATCAGATTGTGCTGGTTTGCAAGGCATCATCAGAATTGCAATTTGAGCAATTAAAGGAATGCTCATGAACGTTGACAGAGCAGATGGTCTTGTGAATGGTGCACGTGGAAAAGTGGTCAGTATTGAGACAACTAATGGCAATGTTGATGTTATTCTCGTGGTGTTTGACAATGACCATGTTGGCCAAAAAGCTGCAGCCAGAAGCCAGAACCATCAACATCCTCATGCAGTTGCTATCATCACACATGAAGCAACATTTGCTGTTGATAACAGACGTGGGCCTGCACCATCCACAAGGTACAGGTCAAAACACTTGATGTAAATGTGGTATCAATGCAAAAAACAGTGCAGAGGAGGCCATTTATGCCGGGCCAAGCATATGTTGCCTTCAGCAGGGTTAAAAATACTTCAAGGACTGCTCATCATTGATTTTGATACCACTGGTATCCGGGCCAACCCTCATGTGTGTGGAACTGCAATGACTCACTCCATAAACTCCCATGTGGCGCTGACTTCAGGAGTTCTTACCAACATCTCAGACTTGTGCCTCTCAACATAAGATCATATCTCAACCACATACCTGAGTTGAAAGCAACTAAAGAACTCCAATACACAGACAGTTATTGCTTTGATGAAACATTTCTCACACCAAAACATATCCTGCAAAAAGATAGCCTTCTGCAACCAAACATGGTGTCACGTCGACAAGATAGAACCCCTGCAATAGGAGTAGAAAAAGGTGGCATTATGATCATGGCAAAAGATTGCTTACAACCAGAAAGGAAGCCACAGCCTTCTCATATCAAAGGAATGGAGTATCTTTCAGCCAGTGTCACCATTTAGACTCATCCTTTGAACATTCTCGTTGTCTGTAAGACCAAGTACCAGTAATGGAGATTTCATGGAAGAACTCCAGCTGCTCCTTGGTAATTTTGACTTAACGGGACCAACACTTATCTGTGGAGATTTTACCATTGATCTTCTGTCCAATACAAATGCAGAAACAACTAACAACCTGACCCAAAATTGCAGCAGTTTGGCTTTCACCAACTGTGGCAACCACCGCTTATGGTTCACTCATGGATCACGTTTACAGAAATTGCTTTGGTTGGGATATTCACATAGAAGTTATCGATTGCTATTTTACTGATTATGACTTTGGGAATGTCACTCCTCGACGAAAATAGAACCCTTGTCAATGGAAGTTCAGGATGGCATTTCAACTACAAGTAAATTTGAAACTAGGCAGCCATCTTTGTTAATATTTTCTGTGTGGGTATTGATATTTTACCTTGCACATATCATAAATGCAGACACTTTATTGGGATGTGTCATTACCAAGACAAGAATATGACAATGTCAGATCATAAACAAGAAGGGCACTCTGTAGAGCACACCTTGGCCAGGCTGAACAGCTGACGATTTGTATCGCACTGATAGATGGGTCATTATAAACTATTTGACTCGTTTTTTGTCAGAACATAACTTTGTATCACTTGTGATCACTTTATTGTTGCATGTGCTTATCATACTTTTGTAAAATATTGGTGTATTTGTTTTGTGTTAGTGGCATGTATATTTCATTATCATTCAGTGACATGTATTATCTTTTTTTTGGTTGCGTTCAAATTTTAATTCATTCATACGTCCAAAGCAAATAGATAATAAAATGTGCATGTAACGACAGAACCAAAAAGTTAATTGTTTATTGAACTGCAGCATTTAAATAACTAAGAAATGACTTGTATAAAAATCGTAACTTAAACTTTATTTCTTGTTGATGAATGCACTTTGCAAAATGCATGGCATAATATAAAACATGATAACTTTGGACATTGTAACACTACTGTATACCAAATCCATAGTTCATATATCTACAGGGTGTCCCACATGTCTGGAAGCGTAGGTGAAAACGATTGAAAAGGCTTGTATTCACAGAATATTATATTATTCAAGAAATATTCACAGAATGTGTTCATTGTGTCCACCATTATGATTGATACACTTCAGGCAAGATATCCAGTGAGCAATCACACAGTGAATGCCATCACGAGTGGTGGTGTAACATGCAGTATCCCTGAACTTTGTGACCAGTTTGCTGACACAGCTGTGTTATCAGCACGCGGTCCAGATTCAATCTGTTAAATATGTCAGCAACCTCCCTATGACTCCGATTTCCTACAAGCAGAATAATCTGAATGTGTCCTTCCTTACTCAGAAACATCATGGGCACCTGCAATCAACAAAAAAAAATCATAAATTACTCATTTTACCCGCTGGTTCCAGACTTATGGGACACCCTGAATATTCAGTTTCATATCTGCACAACATATAAAATCAATATAAAAATATGTCATGTTTTTAACTATGCAATAGTTCCATTCATTCACACATCCAGAGTATATCATGGAATACATGTGTAACCATTAAACTTAAAACCAAGTTGTTTATTAAACTGTGCCATTCTGTGTTTTCTTGGTTTCCCTGTATACCTAGTCATGCTATCATAAAAATCAAATGCCAGATGAAAAAACAAATTCTTGAAATGTTTGAAAAACAAACAAACAAATATCTCACGATGATGGCTTGTATAATTCACCGATCAAGAAAGTTTAAACCGCTTGATAATATTGTTGCGATGCTACAAAACCGCACGGCTCTAAGGTGATTCCGGAGGGTCTGGTGGGAACCTGAGTTAGTTCATCCCTCGTGGTCTTCACCGCCGACACCGGGTCTGCAACAATATTACGGCGATGTTGATCTCTGAGTAAGGTTATTTCTAGATTTTAAAGTTTCATCCAAAGTACATACTTAAAGTGCAGGTTTAAACCAAAGAACCAAACACAGCAATTTCAAATATCGTGGAATTATAAACAAACTGCATTTCATATGTGCTTGCACATGTATTCACTTGTTATGTGAAGGAAATAAATTGTGTGGATTACGTCACTTTTGGATCTGACAAAATTGCCAGCACCCATTTTGTTAAATTCCATTGCCAGCATCAAACTCAAGATGTCCAAATGTCATACATGTCTATGCCTATGGGTGTACCAACCAGTATATTTTTAATAGCCCTCACAGCTCCAGTAACTCCCACCTCTCACCCACTTCCCAACGTAATAAACAGTAAATATTATCATATTAAACTTACCCTGTACATTCACAAGTCCCAGATGCACAGACACACCTAATCCAGATACACAGTCCAGTAGTGATCCGTCATGGGTTTGTGTAACACACGCCCGTCCACTCAGGCCTTGAATTAGCCAAACCCACAAGGTCGGGGGTTTACAGTATGGGTAGCTGCCATTCACTGAGCTGAGAAAGTTATGCAAGTCTTTCGTTTTACAGAGGCACAGCTCTTTCTCCCAGGTACTTTCCCCAAGTACTTTTGGCTGATTTTAGAAGCTTTGTGACACATTTTAGGAAACATTCCTCTCTAACACACATGGAATATTTCATCGTGCCAGAAACACCACCGTTTCCTGGCGTTTCTGTGCATACACACCAAACATTCTGGGGTGCATTACGTCATTTGAAAGTCGTGTATTGCGTGAAATCTCAACAAGTTGTGGACGAGTTATGACAAAACGAGGTGAATAAATTAGTTAGGTGAGAAGAACAATCCAGATCCAAATCCAGATCCAGCCTATCAGTGGGATAAAAAACGTAAACTGTTCAGCCTCGTGGAGGTATGCAGTCAACTGAGTTTTCATTGTGATTGGAATAATATTTCATGAGAATTTCTCGTTTTTATATTTTTAATTGTAATTGTAGCCTATTTAGTAACAAATAAAACAAGAGGCATTACTTTTTTTATGGACCCTCATATAATTAGAATGTGAATATGTCTATAAATTATGTACAAATGGAGTTTCCAATCACCCTGACTCGGTGACTGAGTTTTCGTTGTGATTGGAATTATATTTCAAAAGAATTTCTCGTTTTAATATTTTTCATTGTGATTGTAGTCAATTTAGTGACAAATAAAACAAGAGGCATTACTTTTTTATGGACCCTCATACAATAATAATGTGAATATGTCTATAAATTATATACAAATGGAGTTTCCAATCACCCTGACTCGGTGACTGAGTTTTAATTGTGATTGGAATTATATTTCATAAGAATTTCTCGTTTTTATATTTTTCTCATTGTGATTTTAGTCTATTTAGTGACAAATAAAACAAGAGGCATTACTTTTTTATGGACCCTCATACAATTAGAATGTGAATGTCTATAAATTATATACAAATGGAGTTTGCAATTACCCTTACTCGGTGACATAATGAGGAGAGCATCAGCTCGAAATTCTGGGATGTCAGAGGTTCAAACCCCAGCCGAGTTATAACAAAGACTTTCAAAATGGTAAGAGCTGCTTCCTTGATTGACGTTCAGTATTTAAACGACTATAACATGAACAATGCTGGGAAGGCAATGGCAAACCACCCAGTACAAACCTTGCCATGAAACTGCTTTGTTGGCATTCAACACTCCATAAAGTGCATAGTACATCAAAATCAATGAAGAATGGTAGTATGTCACCAAAGTACTTGCTTTTGGGGACGTGTTTTTTTTTTCATCTTGAGAGTAGGTATTATTAGAATGTGCATACGTATATAGAGTATGTACGATTGGAATGTGATTACGTCAATAAAATACATTTGATTGGAATGTTCCCACTGATGCAGTGCCCCTCGTTCCCACCAGTGTACTCGTGCTCATTTTGTCGACCTCAGAAGGATTACAGGCTGAGTCAATGATGACAGGATGAGTCAACGATGACAGGATGACAGGCCAACAGGACTCGAACTCAGTAACCCCAGGATCCCAAACGTTCACCCTAACTGCGAAGCCAACTCCAGGCTACCCGATGGTAGTGAGACTCAATACAATAAAACCGAACAGGTCTGTTTGTGTGCTGCATGAACATAAATCTACATCGTCAATACACCACACAAAATAAACCACACAAACATGTCTTGGCGAGGGTCTGCAATCTCTGATTGCTCTTTTTCTTGTTTAGTATTTGTAATGTTCGTTAGTAAAGAGACGTGAAATTTGAACGAGGTTAATAATTTTACTTTTGACAAGCCATGATATTGTTACGGCCACGGATACCGAGACACCAGTTTATCACTCAGAGGGATTAATCCCCGGTTGTCCTCGGAAGAGCTGGACCTGTGGCCACCGCTCACAATTAACGTTGTGGTACAGTGAGTTGTTTTAGAACCATGAACGCCACCCAGCTAACCACGAGTTCCAGTGCCCACCGTCTGATTATTCCATTTAACTAGAGATCAGTGGTTACCTGAGTAGGGAGCACACCCTCGGTAAAGCACCAATCTTATCTCGATTAGATTTTAATTAGGGCGGCCGAGCGTTTTAACCGCTGGTGCGTGCTGACGATTTTTGGTCAAATCTGTGGTAATTACCTCCCAGTTTATCTAGGTTCGGACAATGCTGGACTAATGGAAGGAAAGGACAAACACGGACAGGTTGCAAGTCAACAAATGATTTATTAATAATAAAATAAATAAATAAAAATAACTTTTTATTTCCTGAGGTAAATAAGTGAATAAATTCCAAAGCAATCGAAATTAATAATTAATCAGGCAAAATCAATCAAAATGACAGGAAAGAGACAGAGAGCAGATGATGCTTATTGGGGGTCGAATTACTCACAACGAAACACAGACAAGGGTACCCAGCAGATCATTCAGGGGGTGGGGGGTGGGTGGGGGGAGAGTCATCTTGCTCACCAGAGAGAAGTCATCCATTAAGTGAAAATGTCCTGAAATGTGTGTGCATGTCTTGTCCGTCGCCAGCACCCAGCCTTGCTGTGCACCCACTTGCCAACAGCCTTGAATGCCAGTCGACATCTGGGGGGCACCGAAATCATCTATCGTGGGTTTAGACCCTGGTGCTACGACATGGGCAGCTCCTCACACTTCACAAAACTGGTGACGTCCAGTGACCCACATGGTCCGTTGGTGACTGACCTGTGCCTCACTCGTTGTCGGCGCTGCTCGCACCCACACCTGCACCACACGCTCGCTTGCTCAAGCATTGGAAAAGACGAATTGTCTCGTTGGCGCTGGTCAGACAACCACACGCTCACTCACTCACTTCGTCGCTTCCTCTCTGGCTCGTTTGCCAGCTTCTTGCTCGCTTCTTCTCTCGCTTTCTTTTTTTTTTAACAGATCTCCAATTCCTTTTATATATGTGGCCCATCTTGGTGGGCACAAAGTCCCCCAAGCTCACCCTGCCCACTGGCACACGGTTACGATGACAACCCATTCCTCGAAAAAGGGCGGGCCTTGGCGTTCATGAAAGAAATGTGTGTAAACGTTGCTGATGAAAAAAGGCGGGTATCAGCGCTCGCGAAAGAAATATGTGCATAAATGTGTCTGTCATCAAGAAAAAAGCTTCCCATAAGAGAGGGGATCTATTCTTTACCCTTCTCAACGCATCACATTTAATATCCCATTAGACATGGGGATGAGGCTAATATGGACATGCATTTAAGGAAATAACTGTCGAAGGACCCTGATGTGTGGATGCATCCATCAGACCGGATTCTGAAATCCGTAACAATATGATGAACAATCCCAGGTAGACTGAGTATGCCTCGATGAGCTTGGTCTATCATACTAGGGCAGCCATGTGATGGCCCCTGATGGGCGAATGGCATTGCTGATACATGGTACATTGGGCATAAAAGACGCGAACTACGAGACAGAGGTTACCGAAAGTGAGAGAATGACAAAGAAGAGATCTATTTGGTGTGATATGGCAGTGAGATAAAAGAAGAAGCATTCCATGGGAGAGAAGTTTGTGAAGTCACTTCACTGAGTTTGAATTATTTTCTTACTCAGGTAAGGGGGGGGAGGGGTGGGTTTTTCTTTCACGATTCCATAATGAAAATAAAGACTAAGAAGAAACCCGAAGAATTAAAGACTAAAGATGGAGTCATCAGGAGGAACCTGGATAGGATTTGTGTTCCAGCCACTCCTCCACAACCCTCAAACCCATCCAGGTGCAGCCAAGTGAGCCTCACAGAAAAAAAAAAATTCTGCAAGAATTCACTTCCACTTAGAGAGATAGATAATAAAAGAGAGGAATATAGGGATGAAAGAAGAAAAAGGAAGAATGAGAATGAATAAAGAGAATTATAAAATAAATCTATCTATCACTCTATCTAATTATGTGTTCCAAGTTTGATGCTTTTTATAAAAAAAAGTGCACGATTCTTCCCCGTATCCACTGGAATAAAAGGAGTTCACGCCAATGTAGTTCCTAAACATACAAATATACAGCATTACCTTTGTACTTCCATCACTCCAGTAAAATCCATCATTAGTGACAGAAAGCTTTTTGGCAGGGGAAGCAATGGAGTCAAAATGTCCAATAGTTTTGAAAGTTATTTTTCCATTTGTATCTCTTTCCCATATTATGAGCTCATGTGGGGCAGGTGGGTCTCCATTTTCATCAAAAAACATTGTGGCACCCATAGTCGATTTCCATTGCACATTCCGAAGATACAACAACAGCTGAGACACAATTAAAAAAAAAATGTTTCAATGGATAATAATTGTAAGATATTTATTAAATTGTTTAACTCTTCTTTTTTTAAATAAAAAAGTGAGAAAGGAGTCTCAACCTCTCACCTACTCGATAATATCACTTAACATACTGTACTTACAAAAAATATGATATAAAAAAAATCGTTTTCTCCTTACTTGCCACAGTTGAAAATCGAAAATCCTGGCACACGATCCATTTTGAAACGGACTGTTTTGGGACGTACACAATTGGATATCCCTCAAGGCATAGGCCACAACATACACAGCCTGGTAGATATAGGATGAAAAAAATAATTTGGAAACATCTGTAAACTGCGAGTAAACTTTGTTTAATGATTCTTGGCCTGAGCACGGTCGAAGTTCAATTTTTTCTCCATCCCAGGTGCATCTGAAAACATCTTCCCACAATTCAACAATATAATCATTCAATGATTTCTCATTCCCATAAAGTGGGTTTTCTTCTCTTTTTAGTTTTTGATTTTGAATAATCTTATTATTTTTGTCACCAAAACAACTTCTTTTCTTTTTGAGAGAAGTATAATTAACAGTTAGCAATGTTTTATTCACTCTGAATCAGATATTTATTCAAAGCAGGTAAAAATGAAAAAAAAAAGTTCAAAAATATTTGTTGAAACAACGCTTCTTTTGGATTTTTTTTGTAATATCTAGTCTTGGATTTCACCTTTGTTTCTTCACAAATTTGTACATTTCTTGTACTATAGGTGGATGTGCAACAAGGTTAATGCAAGTTTGATTACCAAGAAACCTTTTTTTGTATACATTGTCGAGGCTCATATGAGAGCGAACACACAAGCACAGCAATGGGGGCATGAGACAAGAGGGGTGGGAGAGGGAAGGACCAAACAGTGGGGAACAGAGATATTAGGAGATCTGTGGAAGGGAGAGGGATGGGGTGGGGAACATGGGGAATACAAGATGGACATTACGGGGACTTTCAGGAAGGAAAGCAGGGAATTTGAAGGAGGTGGGTTTGGGGTGTATTAACGAGGGTAGAAAAGATCGAGGTTTTGAGTGGGGGTGGGGGTGAACAGCTCTTTTGAAGGCCTAGAGGGAAGAATGGGATTGAATAGAGTGAGGGAGTTTATTCCAAAGGCAGAAACAAGAGGAATGAAAGAGTGAAGATGAATAGTGATTCGTGATCTTGGTAGTTTTACCAGAAGGGGGTTGCTTGTAGACCTTGAGCGCCCTGCGGAAATATGGGGGGGGGGACATATCGCAGACAGAGCGGGGTGGGGATTGCGAGACTGGAGAGGAGACAGTAGAAGACAGAAAGACCACCGACCTGTGGTGAGAGTGAGAGGCCCAAACACTCAGCCTCACTGCGGGAGATACCAATGATTCTAAAATCTAAATGCTTTGGTTTCCACAACGTGTAGCTGAGAAATGTTTGAGGCAGGATCACCAGCCCAAAGGGGAGAGCAGCACTCCATCATGCTGTGGATGAATACTCTGCAATACAGTCATGTGTCACTTAACGACGGGGATACGTTCTGAGAAATGCGTCGTTAAGCAATGTCATCTTTGTGCGAACATCAGAGAGTGTACTTACACAAACCTTGATGGTATAGCCTACTACACACCTAGGCTATATGGTATAGCCTATTACTCCACGGCTACAAACCTGTACAGCATGTTACTGTACTGAATACTGTAGGCAATTGTAACACACATCCAGGATAGACGGAAGATGTGTTAGTTTTACCTTTGTGCTGTTCATGACAGCCATGTGTGTTGTTAGCGGCTGCTTACAATCTCCTCTCACATCGATTATAGAAAGGTGAATAAATAGCTTTTGGATTTTATATATATGTAATCATTGCATCGATGTTATAATTTACAAATGAAGAAACGAGCACCTGTAAGTTGTGTGATATTGTTACGAATCTGGAAGCCATTTGCACACAGACAGCAGCCCCCACAGTTCAGTTATTTCGATAAGTATGTGTTTATAGTGATGGCCCCATCCTTCTGTTTAATGAGAATTTCGTGTGTGTGCTCCGAGTTACTTTTATAGTCAGGTTTTCTATATCTTTAAATCTTCATCCTTCGTTTTTGCACCATCGCCATCCATCGCCCACGTGCAGCATGTCACGTACAGGGGTGAGGTTCCCTCCGCCCACCGTGAGCTCGTTCAATCAACGGCGGCCACGAGTTGCCCGACAACCACTCATCCAATCCGGAGGCGAGTACCTCAGAGCGTTTCCCTCGACCCGCAGGGGAGGGGAAGGATAAGATGAGGTGGCGAGCTGTCTTCGAAGAAGGTTCGCCCCATCGTAAAGAAAGAGGAAAAGAAGAAGAAGCCTCGTCTTGCCTGCTGGCGTTCTCGTCTACCCGCGGGTGCTCGTCTGGTCCGTTCCCGTGCTGGCTGGCGTCCGTTGCATCGTCCCTGGTCCCTGGTGCTTGGTGCTGCATTGTTGGCGGTGGGTTCGAGTCCCGCCACCCGACAAGCTCGACCAGACCGCACGAGGTGGGAAGGTACCCCGGCCAGGCTCGACCAAATAAAGACCCGACGGTGTCCAGTTCTTTTTGTTGTGTGTGTGTGTGTGTGTGTGTGTGTGTGTGTGTGTGTGTGTGTGTGTGTGTGTGTGTGTGTGTGTGTGTGTGTGTGTATGTGTTTGACACTGTCCTGCAAGTAGAAACTGACTAAGTGCCCTGTGTTCATTGTACATTACATTTTCATATTCGGATAACTCTGCTCTTTGTGTGCTCCTTCCCCGATTATTGATTATAAATAAACCCCCGTGTTAAATGTTCCAGCTCGTTTTTCTGTGCTTTCTCCCATTGACCCAGCACGGTGCGTATTGAGAATTAGTAAGGCGGTTCGTGCCGTAAATTGTTCATTTGGTCTGGCGTGGCTTTGGTAACTTCTGCTCGGTTACGCCGGGTCCAAGTCTGTTATAGCGACTCGGTTCGGACAAAGTCGGCCGAGGGTGTGGTTTCCCCGGTAGTTAGACAACATGGGTACTTAGGTAAATTGGAATTAGACAAGAGGACCCTACCTCACGCCATCAAAATATTGGTGACCATGGTCCTCTAAGTGACCCGTGACCTTTCGGGGTTGTCCGAGAGTCAGGACCTAAATTCCGGGTGTTCGGTGGGAGACGGCTCTACTGCTCCCCCTGGTGGTCTTTTATCACCGCCGAACCCCGGCCCACAACAATATATTTTCGGAACAGTGCGAATGTTTTAACAACATAAAAAGCTTCACTAAAAATTAATTTGTGTTTTAATTTCTACTGTAACAACAACGATTTATTTGCGGAATTATTTATTTCAAAGGTAATTTACTTGCCAGAAGGTAAACGTGCAAAAAACGAGTCAAATAGTGTGAAAATAGGGGTGTTTTAGGATGTTAGGTCAACATTGGGTCAGTTTGAATGCTGATTTTCTTGAATCCCGACTTAGCGCAACCCCGCTTTTTTGCAATGACATTTTATGGACCTCAACGTTCGCGTTATAACGGGGCCACACTGCAGTTGTTTATTATCATTATCAAGTATTATGTACTGTACATAATTGTATGTGCTATACTGTACTTGTATACGACTGGCCAGCGCTACGACGACTGCGACAGGAATTTTTCAGCTCCATTATAATCTTGTGGGACCACCGTCGTATATGCTGTCCGTCGTTGATCGAAACGTCATAATGCGGCACATGACTCTAACTCAATAACTTTACTCTGAAATAACTCAAAGTACATGTGTACTCCAGCAGAAACGAGTATGTAAGTAAAAGCAAATCATTCTACATGCAGATGATTCTTGTCAGCTTGTCCTTTTATTGTCTTTTCACCATTGAAAGAACTTCTGCGTCGAATGAAGTTAACAAACGACGAGAATCGCAGGTTACTATGGCCGGTTCATTTGCAATGCATGCGTCTGAAAATTGCTCGACAGTCGTCCCAAGGATATCTAAGCTGATAACCTCAATGCACTTCCCCATGAGAGGAAAATGTATGTATGTTTGTACAAAAGTAATGTCTTGACTTGAGGTTAAGGTGAAGTATCATCAATTACTTTGTAAAGTTTGAGGTTTTAGAAGAAAAAGTCAAGAACAACTTTGGATGCTCTCTCTCTTCGTAGTTTTACACTTGCTGTGGAGGATTATTTTACTGAGCATCATTTAGCATTATATTACAATTTATTTTGATGGTCTTGTTTGCCTTCCTGTCTTCGCAAAATTTTTACTGTTTGGATTGGATCCAAATCACTCAAATAACGATGTTTTTTTTTTTTTTTTTTTTTTTCCATTTTCTCCTAATTGTATTATTTGTGTGAAATAAAAGTTTCTTTTAAATATAAGGACGTTCTACATTCAGATATACATGCAAGATATTCATTGATCTTCAGTTAATTGATTTAAATAAAACATATCTCATCATGAAACAAATTTGATTTAAAAAAATAATTGTTCTGTGCAGTTCACCTTGCTGCTACTGAAGTAACTAGTATCGATTTTAGACCATCGTTGTTGTGGTTTCACTTTTACGAGGAAATCATAAAATCCAGGAATATCTCCGAGCCTTTGTACAAAACCAATGGTGCCCTGTAAGATCCTGGCATACCGTTCTGAAGAAAACTGCTGGGATATGATCCATGATGACGTTGCTATCCATGTTTTCCCTGACACATTTTGTAACAGAAGCTCCTCAATGAATGGAAAAGCATCTTGTTCACTTGAGTAAAATAAGATGACACGTGTACTCGTCTCCGCTACGAGTTTTCCTTCACTCACACAATAAATGAATGTTAGACTACAAAATGTGGAAGGCAATCGTTTTAAAGTTAGCCTATACTTTAAGACAATCCAAAAATAAGTTAGATTAATTGAGGTTTCATGGAGGTGGATCAGGCTTACAACTACTCCAGCTCATATGCACTCCGGCTCAAATGTCCTCTGGCTCACATTCCTCAGTGACTATGATTGACATGTTTTGAGATTTGAAGTGTCATCTTTTTGACTATTGATATGCCGAGGTATTGCTGAATGAATGAATCTGTAAACTTGGATTCTATTGGCCAAATTGAAATACAAATGCAATAAGTGCATTAAAATTAATGACAAACACATTAAAACAAACGAGAACAAGAGCAATAAGAGATGCAAGACCCTCGTCAGGACTTGTTTTGTGTGGTGTTTGTGTAGATTTGTGGAGTGTATTTTGTGTGGCGTTTTTCTCCTGGTGTTACTTAATTACGAATGGACATAACTAAAACTGCCACTTTATTTGGCATTATATTATACATTTTATTTTTATACAATTAGGAGAACTGCTGGCAGTGATGAACAGGTACTAAGACATCTCGCTTTCATGCAACCACACTTTGATTGAACACCTGTACCTGACCCATGACGTTTATTGTTACTCAAATTAATGCAGAACAGGATTAAAATAAATATAATTCAAATTAAATGGAAGACTTAATCGGTACATTCCTGCATTGAAATCATCAGAAGGAAACTGACCAAGCAAAAATCAAAGATTACGTCAACAGGAAGAACCTCGATATGATTTGGATTTCAGCTACGATTCCTCTACCGTCAAACCCATCCAGGCACAGCCAAATTAACCTTGCTCCAAAATAATAATATAAAACAAACCAGATTCAAAAAATTAAATAATCCTGGGTGCCAGACAATGCGTCCAATCAGGCTGAAATTAGAACAAATATTTCATATCACAACTAGATTATAATTGTGAAGTTTCACTTCGATTGATGAAGCAGTTCAAGAGAAATAATTTTTTTAAAGATTTCTCCTCAATCCAATATGGCTACCAGACATCAATTATTTGTGAATCCCCTGGTATTCCCAAGGCTTGTGCAAAATTTGTGTGAAGTTTCCCTCGATCTGTTCAGCCATTCTGGAGATTTTTCTTATATAGTCCGGCAGATAAGTAAAATATTTGGGGGAATTGTGCCTTTGATGATACAAGCATGATCTTTGGCACACTGTTAGATCATGCCTAAGGAAGATATTTAGCTATTGGGCCATTGCAGAATTGTCCTGTGGCCAAAATGGCGGCCATTTTGCAAAATGGCCACCGCCGGTTGTTATTTTACGAGTAGCTCAGGTTCTAGACCAGCTAGGATATTGATTCTGGTGGCTAATCGTACATTTTCAAGGATGAGGAATGCAGTGGTACTATTTATAACATGCTAGTAACTACCAAACTACATATAGCTAGCATTCAGGGAATTAAATAATAGTAAAACCATCAAATATTAGCGGAGTTATGCACATTTTTCGGATTTTTAGAATCAGCCCATGAGTTGTGTGCCGACCTCATAATTATGTTTATGTGTATTCATATATTTTGCTGCATATTCACACAGAACATCATAATAACGTCACAATGATGATCTATGTTGTTAGTACAGCTTTTGTGTACTTGTGTACACCTAGTAACAATGCCTAATCTGCATGTATATCTGTATGCTTTCAGTTGACCTGGACTGTGACTGTGGTGGCAGCCAACATATTGTTACGGCTGTGGAAATTCGCAACCCACCATTGAGGTCCCGTAGGTGAGATAACTCTAAGTACATGTGTATTTAGCCCCAAACCCGTTGTTTATAGGGATTTTATGTGATTCATTCGGGCTGCGACGCTTTCAGTTGGGCGTTTTTCTGTTCTATCTTTATTTTGATTCAACCGCCATAACCATAAAACCACCACCAAAAACACTCCACCACCCTCACCTCTCTCCTTCTACGGCCATTCCCGGATCACCTGTGAACACTGAGCGTCGGGCTGTCTTGGGCTCGTTCAAGCGATACACACCGAGTCGCTCGTGCAAATAGCGGCCTTTCCGAGGGAAAATTCGGATCAAGAATGCTACATGCCCACTTCTGATCCGTCCAATCGGCAAGCGCGGAGCGGCTTGGCCTCGCCTCCAGGCACGACCGTGTGAAATCGAAATATGCAAATTCTAGGATCAGGGGAGGTTCATGCCCTGTTTCCTCCATCCAATGGGCGAGCGTAGCTCCATCCCCGAGCTCATCCTGATCCCGAAATTTGCATATGGGTTCTCCTGCCGGCCTATAAAGCGCCAAGCACAAGGCAGAAAGAGAGAGTTTTGAAGGCAGAGAGTTTTGGCAGTCAAGTCGGATTGTAGAGCGGAGTGGAGTCGGGAGGCGAAGGCGTCAAGGTGGTTTCTGCAGTCGGCTGAGGAGAATTGTGGGAGGAGGCCAAGGAGCTCGGGTCCGAGGCAGGGAAGATGGCAGTCGGCGACGAGGTCGTGGTGGGATCGCTCGTCGCAGGACCCAAGCCAGCCAGCCATTCTCCTCCCCCAGGGCATCAACAATTTCCCCCTTTCCCCCGCGCTGAGATAGTGCAAAAAGGGGGCCCCGTTCCCACCCCACTCCAAGCGGTGCCAACGAAACCCGCGAATGAGCACGAAGTCGGGGCACCGCCGGGCAGCCACAGTTGCGGCTCGTCATGAGGACGCGGGTAGGACCCACCCGGTTTCGCAGACCTGACCGCTCCTTCAGGTCCCGTGCACACATTGGCCAATGGGCCCATCTGCCCCCTTGCCTATGAGGGTGGCTTCTTTCCTTTGCTTTTGAGTAAATGTGTGTCGGCGCCGTCTGTGAAGTAAAACTGTACAAGTGTTGCCGTGTGTTCGCGTATTTGGTCGTAGCTCTGCATTGTTGTTTTTGTTTTAAATCGATATATGTGCATTCTGACTGTTTGACTGTATGTGTGCTTTTCGTTGGCTGGGTAATAAATGTGCATTATGTTGAATTGTTCCTCGTTTCGCTGCGTCCTTTCCTTCATTTGAATCTCCATCTTGCTTCACGTAAAGGGTTCGTAGTGGGCTTAATACGCCCGATAATTAATCGGAACTGTCGAGGCCGATGATAAAACCGCTCGGTTATCCCAATAGCACGGAATTGACCGCTTAAGCAGTTCGTGTCCGCAGTCGACCTGCGGCGAGGTACGATCGCCCGGTTTACCATCCGCGTGGGTACTTAGGTGGGTCGAGTTTGGCGAACAACCCTATCCTACGCGGGTGGCCGATTGGCACGATCGTGGTGAGATCGAAAGGCCCACCCGTGACTGGCTCCGGGCGATAGTTCCCGGAGGGTCACGACAGAATTGTCCGTTCCGGTGGGCGAGGCGGCCGCCATTCGAGTCGAGCAGCCGATCGCACGCCGGCGGGCGCGAATTCGCAACAATATTTTCCTGGAGATTTCAGCTTATGGAAGAGTGGTGGTGTTATATCTAGTACATACTTTTCTCATATTATAACTTGTAGTTACTGTTCTGAAGTAGCATAGTGTAGAGGGACAATGGCCAAACTATAGAAGGTGGTCGACCCTGATAAGCCAAGCTCCTCAGGTAAACAGTACCCGACCACAGACTGGAACAAATGTGTTCTGTGTCAGGAAGACACAGATGAGATGCTGACATGTCCATATAATTCAGCATGTGGCACAGATGGGGCAGGATACAGGACCATAGCTGAGCATCTTGTAGCATTCGACAAGATCAGTTGCCTACCAAGAACACTAAAACTGTCACAACTGGATGAGGGTCATGGCATCGAGGCAGCATTCCGGGTTCACAAAGCCAAATGGCATGACTCCCGCAGATTGCAGTATAACAAAACAAAACTTCAGAGGGCTGAAAAGAGGAAAATACACCACAATGATGGCCCAGAAACCCACAAATTCACCCGTCAGAGCATTGAACGTGAAACTCATTCAACATAGACATGCTTCTTCTGTTGAAAATCTGCAGCAAGAGATGCTTTGCGTAATGCATCAACATTCGAACTTGACATTCGTGTGAGGCAGTGTGCCCTCAAACTACAGGACAAACACCTCCTATCCAAACTCAGTGTTGGAGATCTTATTTCCCAAGAGGCTAAGTACCATGCTCAGTGTCTTGCCTCTCTGTACTACAAAGTGAGGGACACAAAGGCACAATAATCTAATGTAGACACTGTTAACCGTAGAATTGCATTCACAAGACTTGTCGCCTATATTGAGGAAGTGCGTATGGACAATATGGTTGCACCAGTGTTCAAGGTAACAGACTTGGTGAATCTGTACAGTACCAGGCTTGAACAACTGGGGACACACGTGACGGGGTGTGTACACTCCACCAAAACTCAAGAACAGAATACTGGGTTACTTCCCAGACATGGATGCTCACAAACTAGGATGAGACACGGAGTCATCTTTTTGTGGCAGCGGAAAGAAGACAGAGTGGGATATATGGACGACCTTCGATGATGTCACAAGAGCCTTCTGTGCCTTGGCTGCCACCCCAGACACCATAGACAACTGGATAGAGTCTCTGGAGTGATTCGTGGTATTGCTCTATGACCACACTAGCCACCTGGAATCAGTCAATCAGGCATGCAATCACCTGTTCACCCAGAAAGGTAGAGACATTGAAGGACTCCCTGCAACACAAGCAGCACTGATTCAGCACACAAAGAGGGCTGCCTACCAAGCTGGTCGCTGCTGGGGACAGATGATTTTTGCAATCCCGGAACTCCCATCCCCAGGTGACTGGGGGTGGAAGAAGAAGGATACAGGTGGATGGGAAGTTCACTGGACCACACTGCCAGAAGTGACCCAGGCTTGTCGAGAACTCATGCGCTGTGGATGCAAAAAGGGATGCAGAGAACAGTGAAAATGTGTCAAGGCAGCACTTCAGTGCACTGCCTTTTGCCACTATGGTGGACTGTGTTCTCGAAACTAACATTACATTTCAATGAAAACCTGTAATATTACCATGGAAGGCCTTACCTGGTTAATAATGGAAGACTGTCGTAGACTTGCCCTCACCACTGACATGCCAAACAACAATGGGGCATGCACCATCGATTTGCAAGATTCAGCATAATCTCATGAACTGTGTGCTCATATAAATAAACTACCAGATATTATAAAGGAAACATTGCGAAGAGTGCATTGTACTCTCATGAATATGTCACAGTTTCAAAACATGTACATATATAACTCCACCAATATTAAATGCGTTTATAATTTTACTATTATTCATTTCCCTGAAAGCTAGATATATGTAGTTAGGTAGTTGTTAGAGTAGTTATAGCATGTTTTAAATAGTACCACTGCATTCCTCATCCTTGAAAATGTACGATTAGCCACCAGAATCAATATCCTAGCTGGTCAAGAACCTGAGCTACTGGTAAAATAACAACCGGTGGCAGCCATTTTGGAAAGTGGCCACCATTTTGACGACAGGACAAATCTGTGATGGCCCTATAGCTAAATATCTTCAATAGGTCATGCTCTACCAGTGTGCCAAAGCTCATGCTTGTATCATCAAAGGCACAATCCATTCCCATATCTGTGGGAGTAATTGGTTTTTGGGTAAATCCATTATGGCTGCCAAACCATGTGGCCTATGATGTCATGTTTGTGAAGGTTTTGCTCCTCATGGATGGACAGTCATTCAAGTAAAGTGTTGCCTCGATCAAGTCAGCCATTTCAGAGAAGAAGATTTTTGAAGGTTAAAAAAAAAGGCTGCCTAATCACATGACCGATGTCATCTCTTTTGTGGACCAACTTAACAAGGAAATAACAAGAAAATACAACACAGGTGGAGGCCATTCAGCCCATAATGCCTGCGCAAACACCACACCAACCCATCCACACAAGATCTAAGGAAGAAAATGAAAAAATTGTGATTCATTCATGAAATTAAAAATATTGTTTGTTTGATTGGATTTTTGGGGTTTTTTTGTTGGTATTTTTTTTTTAAAGAGTTTTTGTAGTTTTTTATTTTTTTTCCCTTTTCGTCCCCTCAGGGGATGGTGCATGGGCCTGGTTAAAAATACACAACATCAACCACACAATCCCCCTTGACAAGACCTCCACCAACGGCACTCCGAACACATGCACACAATCATCCATCAATGCTCAAACTACGGAAAAATCTTATCAACATCCCATACCACTATATCTCCTTAACTTCCAGGTACCTATTTAGTTCTAATTTAAACTTATCTACTTTTTCTGCTGCCACGACCTTTACAGGGAGGCATTTCCGTGCATTAACTACTCTCTGAGTAAAAGTTCCATGCCTTGCTACCGTCTTAACTATCCTCTTCTTTACTTTCAAGCTATGGCCCCGAGTTCTATCACTGTCTACTCTGTTGAATAATTCATCTGCACTTATTTTATCTATACCTTTCATCATCTTAAACATCTCCATCATATCTCCTGGTAACCACCTCCATTCTCATAAATAAAGCCCTGTCTCCTTCTGCCGCTCCTCATAGCTGAGTCGAGCCAGACCCGGAATAAATCTCGTAGCCCTGCTCTGAACCCTTTCTCTAGCATCTATGCCCTTCCAGAACTGTGGTGACCAGAACTGCACACAATATTCTAGATGTGGCTCTCACTAAATTCCTGCACAATATTAACACCACCTCTTTTGATTTATAAATGATCCCCCTCCGAATACAACCTAAAACACTTTGCTTTACCTATAGCTGCCTGGCACTGTGCTGCCTGCTTACCTTCCATATCTATTACCACCCCCAGATCCGTCTCCTGTTTGACATGCTCCAAAATTACCGTTCACATCCTTTAATCTCTATTTTCATTGTTGTTCCCCATCCCCAACACCATACACTTTCTCAGGTTAAATTCCATTAGCCAATCTTTTGCCCAATCTGTACAAGTATCAATACTTTCCTGTATCTGTTCAACACCCCCTCTGCTCTCCACCTCACCTCGAAGCTTTGCATCATCTGCAAATTTGGAAATCTTACTCTTTACCCCATTACCCCAAATCATTCATGTAAATAATGAATAGTAATGGTCTGAGTACTGATCCCTGAAGTACCCCATTACTTACATCCTCCCAGCAAGACATCCTCCCACTCACAGCCACTCTTTGCTTCTGACCATGAAGCCAGTTTGCAATCCAATTAGCTACCTGACCAGACACTCCACAAACCCTCACTTTGGCTAACAACCTCTGATATGGTCCCTTATCAAATGCCTTTTTAAAGTCTAGATATACTATGTCCACTGCCTTTCCATCATCCACTCAATCAGATACTGCTTAGTAGAACTCTAAACTATTTGCTAAACAGGAACTACCTTTGGTAAACCCTGGCTGACTACCTTAAATTAGTTTGTATTTGTTTGAATGGTTCTTCATCTGGTCCTTAATGTCTCCAACACCTTCCAAATTTATCCTTATATAACCATCTATTTTTTCACGCTTTTCAGATTAGCATTCTACATATGCAATGATGATGTCATCATGAAGGAACTGATGACATTCTAAAAATCACACCATTCCCCAGAAGGAGTACCTGCCATGTACTCCAAGTTTCAAATTTTTCCTTGATGTGGTTTCAAGATACAGAGGTCCAAAGAATTTCCAACATGGCTGCCACACCACATGTTCTATTATGTCATAATTGTCGTTGAAATATTCTACATGAGAAGTCGCTCCTTTGCTGTAAATTTCGTCTGAAACTGACAAGCGGTTGCAGAGAAAACACAAAAATTCTGTGTGGACAAACAAACAGACAAACAAACAAATAAAAATTTAAGAACGACTGGTCCAGCAGTTTGGGCTGTAGACGACCAGACAAACAAACAAACAAACCAACAAACAAACGGAACAGACCACCATACTTGACCAAATCGAAGATTTCACCAAGTAACAAGAAGAAGACTTTGTGCAGAGCATGACACTTGCAAAATCCATAAACCAAATTTGACCTGTAAAATAATTGGTGGTTGAATTCAATGACCAAATGTGCAACTCTTCAAATTTCAAGTGAACCGGATGCAAATTTGATTGTTTTAGAAATTCGGCCTATGTTGACATTTTTGCCCGTGTGAACCTCCAAAATAATTGGTGGTTGAATTCAGTGAAATGAAATATACAGGGTGAGTCAGAAGTAGCGCCTAATTTATGTCAGTTGATTGTTTGTTTGCCATTTATATTACAGTGTACAAGAAAGTCGAAATGAATGAATGACATGTTTATCTAACCATTTATTCAAGAAAAAATTGTGATGGAACTGTACCAAGCTGTTTTCCTTGCAATTTTCAAAGTGCCGTCCCTCGTGATCGATGCACAATTGCATCCAAGCAAGCACAGAGTGGCTCACACGTCTGCAGAGTTCAATATCAATTTCCTCAAACTTTGCAGTGATTTGAGCCTTCAATTCCTGAATCGTACGAGGCTTTTCATGATAAACAAGGTCTTTCATGAGCCCCCAAAGAAAGAAATCTGGAGGTGTAAGGTCTGGGGAGCGTGCCGGCCACTGGATCGGACCACGGAGGCCGATACACTTACTGGAATAAAATTAATAATAGTCAAGACAGTTATTAACAATATGACTTCCCAGAAAGAATCTGACAGCCAAAAAAACAGAAATTGGGCACTACTTTTGACTATATATATATATATATATATATATATATATATATATATATATATATATATATATATATATATATATATATATATATATATATGGTGAATATACTGATTCTGGCTCACTTTTCCCCATGTAAATGAATGGGGGATTTTCAGCGATTCATATTTTTGTCCCTAAAAATAAACCCCCTTTTTATCCCAAGGTATATTTATTTGTCTCCCCTTTTAACCGAGGGACACTTTTTTTTAAATAACCAATGCAATAAGATAAAGATTTGTTCAAGTAGTAATGTGATTTGTTAAAGGTGATTCTAAAGAAATATTTGAAACATGTAAGCTGAGGGACACTCTTTTTCAAATAGCCAATGCATATTGTTTTGCTCACTCATTGAACCTATAAAGATTTGTTCATTCTCAAATTCCTTCAATAGTTTAATTTTCTTTGCACAATAATCCCCATCTAAAATATTTAAAAAGAAAACATTTGAATCTTTATATTTTTTAAGATACCCCTTTTGTGCTATTACAAAATGATAAACTTATCTTCATGCTCTTGTTTGACCACCTCCTGAGCCTCAGATAATTTTTTGCATAAGCCCCGCCCACATTTTCATTAGCTCCTCCCACTTTTCCTAAGCCCCACCCACTTCTGACGAGGTATTTTTCATAAGCCACACCCACTTTTCCTCGTCCCCGCCCACTTTCACTAAGCCCTGCCTACTCTTACATCATTTCCAGTTCATCTCTGACTCTCAAATAAATCACGAGAAAATTCTACAATGTTATGGTTTTGAAAAATTTCCGAACGAAGGCTTGCCTGGGCTTGCCCAGGAAATTTCCAAAGGAAACCACCCCCACTGGTCTTTCTCAAAAAATGTTCAACCCAGACTCCATTTAAAAAAAAAAGTTTCTGACAATGGAGTGCTGTACTGTGCTTGAGTGGGATGAGCTTGCTTGTAGATAGACTATTTGTATGGAACTAAACCTTCAAGTTGATGAACTTGATTCAAACCTCTTATCTGTTGAGGTAAGATTTTATTTTCCTATTTTCAAAGTTTGATTGAAGCATAGACTCATTTAATAATTAAATAACTTCATTAATACATTATTATTTTCTCTCACAGGAAATTGTATCTGAAATACAAAATGAAAATACTGCTTTTGCTACAACTTGGGGCGAAATTGTTGGCTTGGTTGAAGACCATATGAGCGACCAAGACCCACAGAACGAGCTCGTCCTTGATGACCCAACCAAAGAGTTATACCTTGGAGACCTTGTGATCGACCAAGACCCACAGAACGGCTCGACCTTGATGAGCCAGAATACAAGTTTTACCTTGGAGACTCACAAATTTTGAAAAAAATCAGGAAAAGAGATCTGCCTTTATGGTTTAAATAACTACCTTGGAGACTCAGGAAAAGGGATCTGCCAAGATGGTTCTAAATATGGGACCTTCCTTGGAGACTCACAAATTTTGAAAAAAAATCAGGCAATGAGTTATCCCTTAGAGACTTTGTAAGTTGGTTTTATTTTGGAGACTTGAAATGTGGGTTCTGGCTTGATAACTCACAATGTGATACATATCTTGGAAACTCAACAGGAATGTGGTTATACCTTGAAGACTTGGAAAGTTGGGTTTATTTGGAGAGTTAAAATGCTATCACTCTTTGGGATCTAAATCTATCGATGTAGTTCTTTGTTGGATGGTGCTTGATGGGAGCAAGATCAAGAAAGTTCTGGGAAGAAAGTGCTGGCTTACTCCCCCTTTCTATGTCATCAAACCTGAAAGCCTAAAAAGACAGAATTGGAAGAAGAAAAAAAAACATAAAAAATATATATTGTTAGTTCTGGGAAGAAAGTGCAGGCTTACTCCCCCTTTCTACATCATCAAACCTGAAAGCCTTAAAAGACAGAATTGGAAGAAGAAAAAAAAACATAAAAAATATATATATAGGTGGAAATCTCATTTTGAAAAAGACATTGTGTTGGGCGAGGGTTGGGTTGGGGTTGAGATTTTGAATGTGAAGGTTGGGTGAGGGTGAGGGTTTTGAATGTAAGGGTTGGGGTTGAGATTTTTAATGTGAGGGTTGGGAGACACACACACACACACACACACACACACACACACACACACACACACACACACACACACACACACACACACACACACACACACACACACACACACACACACACACACACACATCAACAAACAAAAGTTAAGCCTTGACTCTTCAGTTGAGGATTCTGTGTTTTGGGTTCACAGATTTAAGAACGTCCTCCCTTGACACACATTATATACGGCAGATTCCACCCGTTATAAACCTCGCACTTGGCCCTCGAGTGTCCACAATGGTGTATAGTAGGAGGGAGTGAAGCACCAACCCATTGCACACACACACACACACACACACACACACACACACACACATACATACATACATACACACACACACACACACACACACACACACATACATACATACATACACACACATCAACAAACAAAAGTTAAGCCTTGACGATTCAGTTGAGGATTCTGTGAACGTCCCCACTTGACACACATTATATACTGTTATATACCTCGGACTTGGCCCTCTAGTGTTCACAAAGGTGTATAGTAGGAGGTAGTGAAGGGACAACCCTTTGCTCCCATGGGTATTAGATGCTTAGTTATGTCTTTTGCAATTCCTGTGAATAAAATGAACCTAAAATCTCTTCCCTTTCTAAATCATATATCTTATAAGTCCAAGGAACCGTACCTATTACATAAACAATTTTTAAAAGTTTGTTCGTCCATCGTTTAATATAACCTTTTTCAAAATGAGATTTCCACCTATATATTCTTATGATATCACCAACTTTGAACTTAGGTTTTCTGACATTAATCTCTTTTTCATATTTTAATTTTGTAAATGTTTCTGATGGTTTCATATTCGTTGACGTGTGAATCGTGTCATTATACTTATCCACAATATGCTGAATAAAAGATGACTATTGTTGTAAACTGAGTTGTGTGAATTTTTTAAATAGTCTCTCTTTTAAGGTACGATTAAAATGTTCAACAACAACGGCTTTTCCTTCAGTGAAGGTACTGCATTATGTAATACTGTTATTTCTTAGAAAATTCATATTTGTCTTGTTATAAAACTCTCTTCCCTCATCAGTCCACAATTTTTTAGGTTTTCTCTTACTTTTATTAAATATGTGTTGAAAGGCTAACATAAGAGTGTTACCTGTTTTGTTTTTCAAAGGGACAACTCCTTAAAATTAAAAGTATCTACTCCTTAAATCAATAACGGTTGAAGCATACTTGTACCCCTTATCATTATTGAGTTCAATCAAATCAGTGGACCAGATATAATCAACTTCCTTGGAAAAAACCTTCCTTCTCTGAAACTTTGTTAATATTGGTCATTCAGTCTTAATGACATCATTGGAGCCTCTAAGTTTTTTGAATATCCATGTCCAAGTTTCAATTTAGCACTGATCATCTTCTTCACAATGAACCGATCAACTTTTTCTCTCAAGGTTGGATTTTGTATCAGAGACAAATTATACAACATTTCTCTATCGGCTTCATGCTTTTCTTCCAAAGTTGTGTTATTCCCATAATCAATATCGTGTCTCATGCACACTTCATCAACTCTATTGATGGGTTTACTGCATGATTTAGGATTGTCTGCCTCATCTAATCTTTTATCCAAGTTTGTGCCTGGACCACAGAAAGAATACCCTGGTAGATGTAATTCCCCTGGTATTCCAGTAGTTGTAAATTTACTTCCTGATAAAAACTTTTGTATATCTCCTCCACATTTGTGTTTGGAGATAAATTGATTTTTTTTTTTTGAACCACACACCGAACATATAACTTTTTGTTATTTTT
This sequence comes from Eptatretus burgeri, assembly GCF_056783735.1. Lineage (NCBI taxonomy): Eukaryota > Metazoa > Chordata > Myxini > Myxiniformes > Myxinidae > Eptatretus > Eptatretus burgeri. The sequence goes on from NC_140961.1 coordinate 146,947,129, forward strand.
ATGATAAAATAATCCTGTTATTTTTACTTTTAATGTATGAAATATTTTTAGTATTAGTTTTCTTTTTACATATGAGACAATAACTCATTTGTTTATGAGAAAAATTCCTGCAGAGTGCAAAAACCTTTTTCGTTTCCAACATGCACATTTGAATCTCAATTTTAAAAACATAAAGAATCCTTAGAAATGCCTTCACTCTCTCCTCCATTTATTTAAGAAAAAAATGAAAAACTTGAATTAAAATGAATATCTTGCCGATGTCAATAGTCTTGTCAAAAATATTGCAAATAGACTTGTCAATTCTTTGTTTTCCTCCTCGGTGGGTTGAGTTATTTTCTGTAAAACCCCCAATCTTTTTAAAATCTCACTGGTTTCCATATTTTCATATTTATTCATTCTCGCTCTTTCCTCACTCTGCTCCCTCTCCTCCTTCTCTCTCTTCTCTCTCTCCTCCTTCTCTCTCTTCTCGCTCTTCTCTCTCTCCTCCTTCTCTTTCTTCTCTTTCTTCTCCCTCTCATCCTTCTCTCTTCTCTCTTTCCTCCATCTCTTTCTTCTCCCTCTCCTCCTTCTCTCTCTTCTCCTTTTCCTCCTCTTCTCTCTCTTCAACTCCTTCCTCGTCAGTGACTATCCTTGAATCGCTTACACCCCATAGAATATCATGCATATTCATAAGGATTTCTTGTTATTCCTGTATCCAAACTAATTTGTTTTTACAACAGGAAACCAAAAAATAACTTTTGAATTTCTAAAAGAGCCTTACGTTTTCTTAACTTTATAATTTTTCATTATTTAACATTCTAATTAAATCCAAAGTTGTTGGTTTATCAACATCAGCATAATGCCAATCTTTTATTGAAAATACCTCATTCTTATGTTGTAGAACAAATTTATTAAAACTATCAAAATAATATTTGTCTTGACGATGAAAAATACAAACCCCATGAGAACCGTTCCCATTATTATCTTCGAAGTTCATAATAATATTCTTTATATGTTTAAGCAGATTTGTTAATTCATCTCTCATGCAAATAACCACATTATGAATGTTTAATTTCTTACAATATTTGACAAGTTGTAAATTTGATGTTGTATTCTTTCCAAATTCTTTAAACCACTCATCAATGCTCATTAATTTATTAGAAAGATATAATCCATTACCTCTTTTAGTTAATTTCACACCTGCTTGTGCGATAGAAGAAAGCATATCTCCAACGAACAATCTCGCTTTATCAGGCAGGCCTTCAAGTTGTTCAGCAAAATCTACAATTACACCACTTCCACTAATTTGTTTCTCCAACTGTTTGTTTTGTCTTTCCAATTATTTTTGAGCCCGGAGTTGAGCTTCCTTTCGTTGGCAGTTTTCACCGCTGTTGAAATACCACCCGTCAATGCTCCAACCCCACTTAAACCAGCAAATAAAGGAATTAGAAATGGGAGAAATCCTCCACTCGTCTCTATTATTGAATATTTTTTCAACATTGGTTTTCTCATTTTAATTTTAAGTGAGCCAGTATCGTTCAAGATTTTAACCTGTTCTCTTGTGAGCAAAACATCAATTCTTACGGCTCCTTTTCTCTGAATTGTATTTTCACGTTAATCATACAAGGCTTTTGATTTTGAACACAAGATAATAGTTTATGAAGATTTATTTGATTAACGTATACCCCAGTTGGTGCTTTGCCACTCATTTATTAAACAAAAAATTATGTGAGACTAATCATAACATCATTATCTGTATTAATCTGCAATTCTGTTTCTTCCAAAAGCAAACAATATGTCTCAACTTCTTCACTCTCTCCTCTTTCAATGTATAGGGAAGTATCCACTCGATTAAACCTTATAGTTTCCTTTTGAGCAATCAGTTCAAATGCATAGATTGTATACAAACTTTTAAAAGCTGTCATTTCCAAAATAGGTTCTTTATTTCCATTACTTTCACACACCTTTTGGTAAGACTTGTATGCTTCAGTATAAACATTTTTTCCCCAATTAATTTCAAATATATCTCGTAGATAAAATGTTTCATCTTGAGAAACCTGAAGTTGTTTCACCTTAGCATTATCAATCAATGCATTATTCTTATCAGTTGCAGTATCGCCATCTGTTTTTTTTTTTAAATGATCCACAGATATCGTGGCTTTCCTTCCAGAACACCCAAATTCCATGTGTAAGTGGTTTGGTTTAGTTTAACGTGTTGACATCTTCTTTTGAGAATGATACACTGAGTGGTTTCTTTGAGTGAATTCTTCAATTCAACATCTCTTCTGTTTTAAGATTAGGAGTATATTCACTAATATACCAACTCATATCATCAATTACAAATTTATTCTGATCACCAAAAGCACGAGCAACTCCAAAAAGTAATCTATTTTCATTATCATTCCCATGTAGTTGAAATCTAATTTTAAGATCATACAGAACTTTGTCATGATCACAAAATCCAAATATACCTTAAAGAGGAACTGCCACAGAAAAACTATTAACTGCTTTTGTATCATCAGTATACGTTTCTTTCCTTTGAGTATATCCAGGATCTGTGGTTGTTCCCGTTGACATATCAGGAATAAAACCCTCGACAGCCGGCTTTCCCATTCTATCACTGAATGTATATAGTGTAAATTTCATAATTTCAGATACAGCAGAGACATAATCAACCCCTTCAACTTCTTTTGTTCCAATGTACAAACGAACACTGTCAAACATTTTCCAGAAGAAATCATTTACGAGTGTAGCGTTTGTATTATTCCCAGCCTTAGTGAATTGAAATTTACACAACAAGAAACTTTCGGACAGATTCGAATAGGTTTGTTGATTATAATTACTCAAAACTTTTTGTACCATTTGCATTCCAGTCTGTTTCAGTTCTTGCATTTACCTTGAAGTAGTCTTCTTTTTTAGTGGAGTTTGAGATGATAATAGTGTCATCCAAATCATAGATACTATCAATTGCTTCCATACTTCTATTTATTTCAGAAAAAAAGATGTTAAAACTTTTGAAACCCTGACCCAAGCATTTGAATTATTTTCTGTTGTTCTTGGGGGGACAACTGAGTTTTGCCTTTCTTAATTTCTTTAATTGCTTGTAATTTATGAGATTCCTTTTGGGCATCTTTTATGTTCTTTACAGCACCTGCTACATTTTCGACAGAAGAAGCAGTTGAACCAATTCGGTCTTTATGTTTCAGAATAGTTGAACCAAAAACCATTAGAGTTTTAATTATCCCATCTCCTCTAAATTGATGTCTGACACCCCTTTCTCTCTTTGGTTTATAGTATCCTCTACCAAGATACATACCTTCACCCTTGTAGTTTGGGGAAAGGAACATCCCATCCCCTGTAATTATTTTATATTTTCCCAACTCGTGTTTCTTCACAATAACCATCGTATTTATTTATTGGAAAACTTCACGAAGGTGAATTCTGATCGATATAACTTCCCCATTCAAAGAAATCATACGATTATCTTGGTCGGTTATCCTAAAATTTACTCTGTGTATGGTTTTTCCTGACACAGGTAGATAAACCAAATTTTTGGGTTCCATATTGAATTTATAACCAATTGGGGTTGAGTCTGCACTGAATGAAAATATTGTATTTGTTTTTATTCCATCATTATAAGCACCATCAATCAAATCACAGTGAATTAATACCGAGTTTATTCCTGAGGATATTTGAATGACATTATCACTGTAAAACGTTCCATTAGTTTCAATCTTTTTTGAGGAGAAACCCAATAACTCTCTAAATGAATTATCAATTGTGAAATCAACCTTGTTGTTATTTTTAAGTTTAATCGTTGATTTTGTAGTATGTTTTTGAATGTCTATAACAATATTTTTGGTTCATCACCCTGTTCTTTCATAAGACGAGCAATTTCGGAAGATATTTGAGAAATCTCAAATGCTCCGGGTGAGAATGTTATCGTTTTGTATCCACTTCCCGGATTATAACTAAACTTGTCATTTTTCTCAGTTATATTAAAGAAGATATTATAACTTTCCATGGACAATAAAGATGCCTATTATTCTTTTGTTGGGTCAAGTTGTAGTGGGTATGGGAATGAAGATGTGTGGTCGCTTGTTGTGAAATTAAAACTCAGGATTGTGCTTCTCATTTTATTTAATCTGAGATAAAATGTCTTTACATGTAGATTTATTCATTATGTTCATGTTCATCAACTGGTCTAAAATGGCTGATGCTTCATTAAAACAATTGTTATTTCCAGTCTTCTTACTACCAAACAACAATAACAGTCTATTTACTAATTGCGATGGGTCATTTGGAAGAAAACGAATAACTGAACCAAGGATATTTAAAGCCTGAATAATGTGTTTCTCCTTCTAATTTTTCCTACTTTTACCAGAAAAACTAACCCTATAATGAAGAGTGTTCAGCAGATCAATACATTCTCGATCATCATTATTTTTCATATCCAATGGTTTCTCAATATACTATGATTCATCCCTCACAGTTGAACCTTGTCTTCCATCTTTTGTGAGAAGAAACATTAATCTCGGTGTAAGTTTAACAGGAGGTTGAGCAGAACCCAAGAACTTTAATTCATCATTAAATATCAATACCTTTTCTTGAACAACATGAAATATTGCTGGTTGTTCTGTTGGAATGAGTCCTGCTTTGGCTTTTGAATCCGCTGAATATTCATTGTTTTGAAGAGCAGTCACAATATAATCAGGTGGTCGATTAATCTCTTCCAGTTGTTGAAATAAACCTTCATCTCCATATTCTAATTCTCCTAAATGCTCTTATTCTTCCTCCGTCATTTGATCAAAATCTTTTTACATTTGAAGTTTTTTAGGAGTATATTCGACTGTGGGAAATGTGGAAACATCTTTAATTTTTTCTTAGGAAGTTTTTAAAAGTGGTTTAAAAAATTTCTCTTGTTTTCTTTCAAATGCTTCTTCACCCGTTAGTTTCTGTCTGCATTTCTTCTTTATGTCTTCCTGTTGTTTTACAACTTTTGAAACCAACTCTTGATGTTCCTTAAATCTTCTTGCTCTTTCTTTCGCATCCATTTATTTATTGGAAAATGTCATTTCATGAATTGTAAAGATCAACAGGGAAATTTTACTTTTCTTCACCTTCCAAGTGGATGTGTTCAAATAAATCCTTTTCTTTAAATATTTCATCAAATTCTTTTTTAACATTAATACGAGTTGTGATTTCTTCTTCACTTATACTTGCACCTCTGCTTTTCATACGTTTGCGTTGAGTTTCTTCATCAATATCAAAACCGAATGATAAAATCGTCACTCCGCTCAGAGGTTTCATAATTTGTCTCGTTCCTTCTGGATTCGTTTCTAATGTCCCAAGACCACCAGATTTTAGTTTCCTTAACTCACTCTTACAATGTGAATATTTTGTTGTACCAAGAGAAACCTCCTCAAATATTTGACCTTCTTTCCTCAATCGCATATGTTCCTTCACTGAAATATAGTGATAATCTTCTCCTTTTACTTCTCCAGGTCTTAATGCTCTAGATGTTGTTGATACAAAGCGTATCAGGGGGTGCTTTTAAAGTAAATTTACAATATATATCATTTGTACAATGCAAGAACCTTGCTTTATGAAAGTTTTTTTTCCAGAAGCAGATTTACCCAAAAGATTTGTAATAATAGTTGTCATTTATATATGTAATTGTTTATAAAAGATGAAATATATCCCTTAATATCTCATCTTGTTTCACAACAATATATTTATATTTTTCAGTCGTGTGCTTCATGTAATCCCCAAATTTCTTTTTACGACATAATGTAGAACAATTATCTCTCCAAAAATTATTCATGTCTATTGTATTTAACTTGAATAAAATAAAAGTATTAGCATTGTTTCTGATGGAACGATGAGGAAGTTGAAAATATGAGGAAGTATATTGAATATATGAGGATATTATATATATTATTGAATATATGAGGTATATTGTATAATATTATAGTATATTGAATATATGAGGAAGTTGAAAATACGATTGACTAAGATAAATACAATTACAAGAAGAATATCTCCCTCTTGTGTAGTATCTGTCCATTCCGTTTGGTTTCTCTCATTAACACAATCATCAAGGATAACGAGGTTCTTTTTTGATTTATCCAAATCTTGTGGAGATCAGGTGAAAAATGACGATTTTAGAAATTTGACCTCAACATAATGTTTGACCTGTGACCTCAAAGATTACAAGGATTAATCACACTGCCTTTCTCTCCCCTCCCCTCACATTGCCTTCCCTTCCCTTCCCCTCACACTGCCTTTCCTCACCCCCCCATCCCTCCTCACTTCCCCTCTCCCCTCCTCTCTTCCCCATCCTCCTTGCATCCACCCCCTCCCCGACAGCTCATAAGCAGGGACAGACATGCAGGCAGGCACAGACACACGCAGGAAGGGACGGACACATACAGGCAGGCAGGGACGGAAACACACAGGCATGCTGAGCCCGACTGGCGTCTTTTTATGTTACAGATTTGTATATCATTGCCCCTCATGTCGTGATAAACTTGAAAATATCCATTCTTGGTGTGACTGACAAAATAAGTTGTTTGGAGCCATTTATCTGTTACAAGTCTGACGGCTTTTATAATAGACAGTTAAACTTGCATTGCTCGAAAGGGATGTTCTTGTGTGGCTCGCAGTACTCCGACAATTTCACCAGTACCCATGCCATTTTGTCTTTGTTTCCTCCAGCACCGAAGGTGGATGGGGGATGTGTTTTCACCAAAATCTGTTTGTCTGCCTCTTTGTCTGTGAGCATGATATCTCAAAAAGTTATTGAAGGACTTGGAAGAAACTTGGTGGACAGTCTGGGTGTGTGACAAGGATGAATTGCTTAGATTTTGGTGAAAATCATGATCCAGATCTGGACACTAGAATTTTTAAAGTATTTCTTCAACATTGAGAGATCCGGCCAAAACCCATCAACAGCACATCTCAAAAAATGATGGACCGATTTGGATGAAATTGCTGGACAGGTTGGGTGTGTACAAAAATAAGCTGACTAGATTTTGGACAAGGTACATATGCAGATCCGGTCTATCAGTGGGATACAAAAAGTAAACTATTCAACCTGGCAGAGGTAATGCGCTCTCCCGAGTTCGGGTTTAGTTTCCAGTTGAGAGAGACCAAGTGAAAAAAAAATACTTGGTGTAGACTTCTGTACTTCTTTCCCCCTTTACGGTTCACGGTTTCACAACTTGTACCGGTTCCGCTTTCTTGTTGAGTTCAGTTGAAAGTGTTTGGCTGAATCAAGTCTCTTCAAACATTTTCGAGGTTGAAGGCTGATCCTCAAGGATTGATCCTCAAGAGAGAGCATTTTGGATATCAGAACTTTAAATCACAACATTATGGCTGAAGTGCTTCTGCAGGAACACCGACATCTTTCCGAAATTATTTTGAAATGAAATGAAGTTATCTATATTGGGAATTCAGCATACATTAACCAATCAATGATGATACAGACTGTGTATCAAAATAAAAAGTTGCAATCACTACAGAAATTTGTAAAATCAACATGAAAATTTTTTCAACAATAGATTTGATCAAAATATAGACCAATTACTGCACCGTAGTCCAAAGAAGGAAGCCAGACATAACACACAAACACACACATACACACACACACACACACACACACACACACACACACACACACACACACACACACACACACACACTACTGTAAGTACTTACAAAAGTCATTTTCTTTGAAGTTATAACCTTAACTTATAAGCAATTTTCTGATTTCCCAACCACCAATAAATTATATTAATGCTTATTCATAATTAATTTAACAAATAATATTTTTTATTTTATTTTTATCTAAATACGTCCATTATTTAATACTGTCTCTGCAAATATATATATATATATATATATATATATATATATATATATATATATATATATATATATATATATATATACACATATATGAATTCAATAATTTACCTCACTAAAATAATTAATTCATTATTATTATTATATCAAATGCAAAGTAATCGGAACTTGTTTTCATGAAAACCAACCAAACTCAAATATAAGGTGACGATGGAGTCTAAAAACATTTTCACAAGACCTGATCCAACAACCAGCCAAATATCCTCTGTTTAACATGATATAAAAAAACCTCGGCACATTCCACAAAATCAACCTTTAATGAACAAATTCTTGAAAATCTAAGTCGCTGAGTTGAAAAGACATTGTAACCCATTTGAATTGGTACATTGCTAAACGTAAAGGTGTGCAAGACTACAGGGAAACTGATCATCAACTTTCTGATAGACACTTGTATTAAGCCATTCTGTCCAACTCTAACCAACACATCCAGATATGGAGCAACTGTGCAATTATTACCACTCCTGTTTGCAATCAGTTTATCAGAATAAATCTGGTGAAGCTGCCCTTCAAAAAAATTAGTCATCCACACAAACATCATTTACATAACGACATGTAAGAGAGAATATTTTTGCTAATGCTAATTTTTTTTCTCCATCAGTTTCTGCATCAATGAAAATTCACTGAAAATAAGAAAAATGTCTGCGAGTTGGTTGGCTGCAATTCCCACCCATTACCCTTCACCTGTTGAAACATTATCCCATAAAATAACACAAAGATTGAAATAAAATAAAATTAAAATTAAGAAAGCAAAAAAGAAGTCAACAAAAAAGCATAACTTACCAAGTTTTTGAAAGGTTTCTCGACTTTTCACTTTTGGTAACAGTTCATGGAAGGCAATGCAAACTCCTTTGCTTTCAATTTCATTCAGAATCTGAATTAAACCAGTTCGACCAAAATCATCATCCACACCAATAGCACCAACAAACACCCATTTAAAATGGAGCACCAAGTGTGTGACGGCCTCAGCATGGTGCAAGTCACTGGGTACAGTTCTCATGAAAGTGGGGAACGACTGTTTGTCACTTAAACATTTGCAGGCCGCTGCACCACTAACCTATACAAAGGAAAAAGTTTAACATTCTGAAAAACAAGGTACATCAGTTGATGATAAATGTTGATTGTGGTTCACTACCCTCTTCTGCCCATGTACAATGGCATTTGGATGCCTTCCCCACTTTTTAATTTTCTTTTACACATGCTCTCGACTTGTGGAAGAGCGACACAGAACCAATCAGGACACAACACAACAAAGCGAATAACAGGAGAAAGGGCAAACACCAACAGCAGGGTGGAGGGAGAAAGAAGATGGAGACAGACAAACAAGGGACGCAGGTAACGACGAGGGGTAAGGGAGAACACAAAGGGTGGACAATATGGATACATATGAAAAATCAGAGGGGATGACTTTAAATGGTGGTGAACAGCTGTCTTGAAGATCTGGAGGGAAGAATCAGATTGAACAGAATGTGGAAGGTGTTTCCACAGGTGGGGAAAAAAAGGAATAAATGAGTGGAGGTGAGCTGTGATTCTGAATTTAGGCAGTTCACTATGAGGGGGTTGCTGATGAACTGAATGTCTCTTGCAAATACCTGGGGGGACAATGCACGAAGGGGCAGAGGGTGCAAGATCAAAAATGAGGAGGAACAAGACAGAGAGAACACCGACCTGTCGGCAATAGCGAAGTACGTCCAAAGACTCCACTTCATTGCAAAATATTCCAAGTATATTGAAGGACTTTGTTTCCACGGCGTCAAGCTGAGCAAGATGTGAGATTATATATATATATATATATATATATATATATATATATATATATATATATATATATATTATATATATATATATATATATATATATATATATATATATATATATATATATATATATATATATATATATATATATATATATATATATATATTATATATATATATATAATGAAACTTGACAATGACCTTCATCAAACTTGGTGTACCAAAGTTTATTCATGACAAAAGAAAAGTCAGGCTCTAAAGGGGTGTAAGGGGGGGGGTTTCACCCCCAAAATATGTATTTTCCTTCTTCTCCGAAACCACATGCGCAATTACGATGAAACTTGACCACAACATTCATCACCCGTGATGTACCAAAGTTTGTTCATGCCATTAAACAATTTGAGTTCTAAATGGGGTCTACAGGGGGAGGGGTGTGGGGGGATTGACACGCAAAATAGGTGTTTGCTTTATCCTCAAACTACACACACAATTCTTGTGATACTTCACAATCTTCATCACCAGGGATGTACCATGCAGTTCCTGGCATGGGTTCATTTGTCATTTTCTCTGCATCCTGTCATCAATTGCTCCCTTCAAAATTTCAACGTAGTGTTTGCTATACTTCTCGGCCTTGTCTAGTTTTCTTGTAAGATGCTTCAGATGAATCAGAGTGAGTTTTTTGTTGTTGGGAAGATGAGGACGTGTCTTGAAAGGCAGCGGTATCTCATAATGGCGACAATAATTTTGCTGAATCTCCCTTTCAAGGATGTGTTGGGATAGCACGTCATTATGAGACACCTTTTTCATTATGTTTCATATGTGCGAAGTCCGACTCCAACATGCATATGGCATCTAAAGGCATCAGCACTGGGAGCTCTTTGACTGCTATCTGATGGTAGAGTCCAGTGACGTCTTCGGTATCAACACGAGGTGATGCACATCGTACGATGCTCCAACTTAGGTCAGTCTTTTTGGCAGAAGGCTCATTATCATGTCTGGTAATAACTTTATGAGCTGCCAGAGCTCTGGAGTAGTCATACCCAACAAGGACTCCTACATGACATCATAATACCATGGGTGTAAGCCTGGAACTTTTACCACTCTTTTCTCCAAACATATTCTGTTCAAACTTCCGAGATCTTCACATTATATGTTATATGTATTGTTGCGGTTGAGGAAATTCACAAACCACCATTCAGGTCCCGTAGGTGAGATATCTCTGTAAGTACATGTGTAGTTAGCCCCAAACCCGTTGTTTCGAGGGAATAAATGTGATTCATTCGGGCTGCGATGCTTCGAGATAGCCGTTTTTCTGTTCTATCTTTATTTTGAACCAACCACGTCTCAACCGCCATCACACAACAACCACCAACCACAACTCCGCTTCACAACAACAACAACGCCAACAGCCACGATCTTTACCTTCACAACTCGCTCCCGCAAACATCGCATCACCGCCATTCAAAACGTCGCCATGGCCATAAACCACCACCATAAACCCTCCACCACCTTCACCTCTCCTCCTTCTGCGGCCATTCCCGCACCACTTGTGAGCACCGGGCGTCGGGCTGTCCTGGGCTCGTACGGGATGCGCGCCGAGCCGCGAGTGCAAAATGCGGCCTTTCCGAGGAGAATTCGGATCAGGAATCCTACACGCCCACTTCTGATCCGTCCAATCAGCAAGCGTGGTGCGGTTTGGCCCCGCCTCCAGGCGCGTCGGTGTAGAATCGAGATATGCAAATTCTAGGATCAGGGGAGACTCACGCCCCTTTTTCCTTCGTCCAATGGGCAAGCCTGGCTCCACCCACGAGCTCGTTCTGATCCAGAAATTTGCATATGGGTTCTCCTGCCGGCCTATAAAGCGCCGAGCGGCCAGCGAATTTAAGAAGAGAGCCAGTCTGGAGAGGTCGGAGAGCTAAGTGGAGCTCACAGTCTGTCGGGGTTCGGAGTCTGTCGGGGAGCAGCAGAGTGAGGAAGCCTGGAGCCTGGAGCGCGGTCGAGTCGGTTTGAGCGCAGAGTCGGCCTTGGAGGAGCGGGGAGTGAGTCGGGAGGCGAGTGCGTACAGGTGGTTTGCTGCAGTCGGCTGAGGAGAATGGGGGAAGAGACCGAATAGCTCGGGTCCGAGGCAAGGAAGACGGCGGTCGGCGACGTGCTCGCAGTGGAATCGCTCGTCGCGGGACCCAAGCAAGCCAGCTATCCTCTTTCCCCAGAGCATCAACAATTCCCCCCCCTTTTTCCCCCCACGCTGAGATAGTGCGAAAAGGGGGCCCCGTTCCCACCCCACTCCAAGCAGTGCCAACGAAACCCGCGAAGGAGCATGTAGTCGGGGCACCGCCGCGCCGCCACATTTGCGGCTCATCACAAAGACACGGGTAGGATCCACCCGGTCTCGTGGACACGACCGCTCTTTCAGGTCCCGCGCAAATATTGGCCCACAGGCCCCGTCTGCCCCCTTGTCTTTGAGGGTGGCCCTTTTCTTTTGCTTTTGATTAAATGTGTGATTGGCGCCATCTGTAAAGTAAAACTGCTTAAGTGTTGCCGTGTGCACGCGTAGTCGGTTGTAGATCTGCATTGTTGTGTTTCTTTTGTTGCAATTGCTGTAGGTGCATAATTGTTGTAATTGTTTATGTGTGCTCTCCGTGTGCCGCAGAATAAATGTGCATCATGTTGAACTGTTTTCCCGTTTCGCTTCGTCTTTTCTTTAATTGAATCTCCATCTTGCTTCACGTAAAGGGTTGGTCGTGGGCTTAATACGCCCGATAATTAATCGCAACCATCGAGGCCGACGATAACACCGCTCGGTTATCCCGATAGTACGGAACAGGTCGCTTAAGTGGCCCGTGTCCGGAGTCGACCTGCGGCGAGGTGCGATCTCCCGGTCTACCCTCCGCGTGGGTACTTAGGTAGGTCGAGTTTGGCGAACAACCCTATCCCACGCGGGGGGCCGGTTGGCACGATCGTGGTGAGGCCGAAAGGCCCACCCGTGACTAGCTCCCCGCGTTAGTCCGTTAGGGTCACGACAGAATTGTCCGTCCGGTGGGCGACGTGCCGCGATTCGAGTTACGTGGCCGTTCGCACACCCGCGTGCGCGAATTCGCAACAGTATTTATGCAGGTGAAAGCGGATTCAAAAAATCGAATATCATTATCATAATCATAATATTAATATAATCATAATATAATATCATGGGCATAAGCCTGGAACTTCAAACACACTTTTCTCCGAACATATTCTGTTCATACTTCCGAAATCTTCACATGATGTGTTCCATGTATTTACGCAGGTGATAGTGGATTCAAAAAATCGAATAAGGATAGAATTTTCAAAGAGGGAGTCTATGACGTCACAATCAGCAGCATTCGGCGGCAAACTGACGGCCGGGTCCCAGACGACGTGCTTTACTTAACTAAGTCCATGAGTTTAGGACGTTTGTTTAACTCAGCATTTTCGACTTTTATCCTGCTATGTTGATAATCTGTTGATGGAGTTAATATAGAAATGATGAATATGTCAAATCGTTCGTGGTACTCATCCGACATTATGTGTTAAGGCCAACAATCTAAAGCAACCAGTCTCAAATGCTACTATGGGCACCCAGACACGCCACCAATATGAACTGAGCTGTTGAATGCGGCACAAAACATCCAAAGAAACTACCGTAACCGAGTATTGTGATCCGTCCTGTGTCCCATACCCGTCGTAGATGGGTATCTGCTAGTCCTTCAAAGATGGAAGCTCATCGGCAATGACAGTCAGATGAGTCCACCTCCTGGCGGTCTCACATGTAATATGAGACTGGTCAACTCGAATGAAATCTCTTGTGATCAATAATAATATTTTGTGTATCTTGAAATACACATCTTGGATCTTGGATATATTGTGTATCTTGGATCTTGGAATAATAATATATTGTGAGCAGGTGGAAGATCAATATGGATGGCGGAGCTGAATCCTCTCACTCGCAATCCAGTTGCTCTTTTACAATGAATGATGGAGTCCCGTCCTATCATGGTAGTCAGCCCCAGTCACTCAGGCTTTGTGTTGGCGTGCAGTGTTTCACTGATCCCTTCGTCAATGAATGTTGTGTCACTCTGGGTGTCCAGAAGGGCATAAACAAGTTCTCCATATGGGGGAAAAATTGGATCATGTGGGGGAAAATTTTTATTAATGTATTCTAAATTGTAACAAATTGAGTTTTAGAAATGTAAGTTTTATGCTATAAGTTGAATTGGCTGTCCTTTCTGGCCAAGAGACTTTTTCCCTAAATGTTGATAAATGTCTTGGTCTGGAGCGTTGTGCCTGAGCTGATAACAGCGAACCTTTGCCTCAAAATGTACGTAGTGGCTTCTCGCCTAAAAGGACATGTCTGCAGTCTGGGTTGATTGCCCCCACCCACTCTCCCATGAAAGTATAAAATGCTTTGAAATGAAAAATTGTTTCAGTGCAAGTTCCTGAGGAAGTATTAGAATCTCACTGGCTTGTGCTCCTTGGAACTGACCAAGTACCAAGTTAGATTAAAACTCTCTGATGTAATGTGGAAGTGAATTGAATCGGGTTGGTCTAACTGTTAACTAAAAGTAAGAATAAAAGAAATAGAACCAAATAATATTGCAATCAATGGGGATTCTTAAGTTCAGTGTATGGTGGATAATTAGAAAATAAATTGTTTCACAAGGAAGTAGTTGTGTGGACATCGTTTATCAGTGTCAATGGGTTTTATGCAGGATTTTATAACCAAATCGGACAAACATTAAAGTCTGCCTGAAGTTAAATAGGATTCCACAATCAACCAGGAAAAAAATCCTTCAACGATCACAACGGGGTGGGTGAAAAATCCACATCACCGGGGTTGCTTGCAATGGAAATCCACATGGTAATGACTATTTTCCACTAGTTGAGATGGAGCCTCCTTCTTATGGAATTGCTCGCACAAGGAGATTCTTCATGGAGACACATTGGATGCCTTCCCTTGAACTTTTCATAAGTGTAATGCTTGCAGCAGTCCTTAGAACATCCAATGCAGATCCTCTGCTCCTTGATGAAGGTATGTTTCTCTTCCATTGGTTTGACAGAGAAAGTGGTACACTTGAAGATCAGATGGCCGTCTTTGTTGCAAAAGGTACATACTGCTTTGAGTTATGCTCTCTCGTGTGTCCAATAATTTTATTTCGTAGGTGTAGCCAAGACGCTGGCCTTTCTGCAACGAGGTTCCCTTTTGGGCGGCCTTTCTCACTGAAGGCCTTAATGCAAAAAGCGATGAAACAGAGTTGCAGTTAACCCTAGCTTCCTATGAAAGAAGTAATGTGAACTCTCTGAAATCTGGGTAATCAAGGCCATCGTCAACTGCTTCTGTCACATTTCTGTTCCACCAAGCAGTAACCAAATCTGATAGCTTCATCAGCAACTGTTGATTTTTCTCACGGTCGTTGAGAATTTTCAAATAATTTAAATGTGTCATTTCATCTTTGCAGGTGTTTAGAAAGTCAGAGAAGTCTCCGAATCCAGTGGGGTCTTTGGGAGAAACCTTTGGCTACTTCGACAACTTGTCTAGGTATGCCTTCTGGATAACGAACGGCTGCCCATAGCACTCCAATTTATTTCAAGCATATTCCTAGTCTTCGGCATAATTTCAATAGAAAGTTCCCTCGAGAGTTTTTCATGCCAATCCTTCTGCATATCTTTTGAGATAAAACAATTTCTCAGCAGATGAGATGCCGTTCATGTCGATGAGAGATGTGAAGGTGACTTGCCACTCAATGAACTGAAAAGGACCTCCGTTAAACACAAAGGGTTCTGGGATTGGTCTCTGAATTAGCATTATATTGTCATGAAAGGATTGAATGTGAAATGCAGTTTGATCCTCTTTAAGGCCCAGTCACACCTTGACGTTTTAGCCAGCTTATGCCGATTTTTGGAAAATTTGTGTAAAACGCTGGTACACGTCGAACTTTTGGGTTTTCCTCAAATTTTTTCTTGCTTGAAATTTTACGACGTATGCCGGCTTATGACTCACACGTTCCGCTACGCTGGCCATAAGTTGTAGGCACGTTATGCGATCGTTGACACCCGTTGAAACACGTTACTTGTACGTTACTCATAAGTCGAAACATGTGGAGGTGATGTTTAGCGTACCCGAAACTTATTTCTAACCTATGAGTAACGTTTTGTAAGCAGGCTACACGAACGTTGTTCACACTTTGCAACACGTTACTTGAAAGTACTACTACTACTACTACTACTACTACTACTACTACTACTACTACTACTAACATCGACATCACTAAATTCTCTCGAACTACTACTACTACTACTAATAACATCGACATCATTAAATTCGCTCGAACTTCTACTACTACTACTACTACTACTACTACTACTACTACTAGTACTACCAACATCGACATGACTAAATTCTCTCGAACTACTACTACTACTACTACTACTACTACTACTACTACTACTACTACTACTAACATTGACATCACTAAATTCTCTCGAACTACTACTACCAACATCGACATCACTAAATTCTCTCGAACTACTACTACTGCTACTAGTACTAGTACTACTACTACTACTACTACTACTACTACTAACATCGACATCACTAAATTCTCTCGAACTACTACTATTACTAATAACATCGACATCACTAAATTCTCTCGAACTACTACTACTACTACTACTACTACTACTACTACTACTACTACTGCTGCTGACATTGACATCTACTCAACATGGAGTCTGGAACACTGACGGGTTCCTCTTGTGAAGCCCATTTGTATATACCAATTCCCCTAAACGCTGCCAATACGCCATTATATGGTAGCTGTAAGTTAGAAACACGTTCAGTAAGTTCTGTGGTCGTCCGGAAGACGTCAATCAAATTCTTCTACATACGCCAATGTGCGTTTGAGATATGTTACACATAGGATCAAAGCACGCTACCTATAGGTTCAAAGCACGCTACTAATAGGTTCAAAGCACGTTACTCGTAGGTTAAAAATTAAGTTTCGGGTATGCTAAACATTACCTCGACGTGTTTCGACTTATGAGTAGCTTACAAGTAACATGTGGCTGACGTGTGTAAGCGATTGTGGAGCGTGCCGAGAACTTATGCCAGCATATGCGGAACTTGTGAGCCATACGTCGAGTACGTCGTAAAAATTTCAGCATGCTTGAAATTTTACGACGCACTAGACGTATCACGTAATATGCCAGCGTACTTCATTGTTTTTCTCGTGCTGCTACCATATACACAACTTACCCGTATAGTATTCGACATGTCCCAGCGTTTCAGACACATTTTTCATTGGTCGGCATACGCTGGCTAAATCGTCAAGGTGTGACTGCGATGTTGACACTTCCAATTTTCAGGCGGTTATGATTTAAATCGGCGAGCGGCAGGTTTTTAACAGAGAACGCCACGAGTTCGTCGGCAATACGTGCAGCGCAGTATGACTAAGTTAAACTATCGTTGGGCATAGGTTGTGAACGCCGACAACAGGCTAAGCATTCGTTGGTATAAGTTATCTTTAACACAACGAAACGTTCTGTGCCTGTTACTAATACGTTATGCATACGACCAACACGTTGTGAATACGACCAAAACTTAAAAAAAAAAACTCAAAACTTCAGCGTACGCCAACGTTTTACGTGCATTTTTATACGTTGCCATTCCTGGCTAAAACATCAAGGTGTGACTGGGCCTTTAAGCAGAGGTTATGCTGGTTGGTGGCAAACACTCTGTGTTGGAGACGACCCCAGGCTCCTAAGACCCCCAATCAGACTTCTAAGATCTTCAGCCAATCCCAGATTGTGGCACTCATCATTGAATATGTTGAGATTAGTAGGCACCAGCTCCACTTTTTTCTCTGATTCCATGTGAGTTATCTCTCGGTGTCTCCACCCACTCCAACTCCAGCTCTTTCATATCGGCCTCTTTCGGCTCCCTGTCTCGTCGTGCCTTCAAAGCATCCTCCTGTGCAGCGAGGTCTGCAGTAGCTTGTAGATGTTTGTTGATGAACTTTGAGAGATGCTCGAGCAACTACTAGCTCAGATTGTGAGACCACTGAACTGAAGATGGAATATCTAACGACCTTGGATAGGAGATGCTCTAGCTGTTTGGTGTTCTCATCGTTGGCATTCAACATCCATTTGTTAACGATTTTGACAAGTTGATCTGTAATGACACCAAATGTATTGATTTGTCGTCGATTCTCCTGTTCTGGTGGGCTAACTTATCGAAGTGCTTCATATGCGTTGGTGACTTCTTCATGATGCTTCTGAACAGAGGGAGCAATGAGTTAAGTGAGTCCTCTGTGCAGAATCCCTTTAGTTCCTCTCTTCCAGCTTTTGTTCCAACCTTCCAGTCCTCATATTTCTGCTGGAAGAATTTCCTTAGTTGTTTTTCTATTTTTTCTCTTTCCCTCTCCTTCATATCCGCGACTTTTTTGGTTGTAGTTGGGTCAATTTATGACAAACAACAACCAAACCCACAACAAATTGCAACAAAAGGTTTCTCAGTGGTTTTTATTCCTACTGGATATAATGATCAATAGAAAAAAGTCTACCAAAATCTGGCATCCGGAAATGGGTTAAAACAGTCATTGTCAAGATGGCCGCCACCGGGCTTTGAAATAACGAAAACAGCTATAACTTCTTCAATAATTGTGATAAAAACATAATTGTTGGTTCTGGTCCATGGTGTTAATGGATCAGCAATCCACCGGTGACAAAAAAATTTAGATCTGATCAGTATTTAACCTGAAATCCAAGATGGCGGCAAAAAAGTGAAGGGCGTAAAATCAATAAATTGTCTCTATATAATCAAACCTCTGTTAGGCAATCACCCAACATTTATCAAATTCTGACAAAAGGGTTTTCAGTCTTCTCTTAGCAGCTTATCTCTACGTACAAGAAATGAGTGAACTGGAGAGCAAACACCCAGATGTGTATGAGAAGTTTCAAAATGGCTTCCATGTGATCCGGTGAACAAACCAGTTTTGGGCTGGCCTCAGCTGTGATGTAGTCATCGAACAAACACTCATGAGATCACGAAAGAGCACCGGTGGCTTGACTCATGGCAGTAAGATGACAGAGGAACACCTAGCATTGTGGACAATGTCAGCCCCCACAACATCTGAGGTCAACGGCGCCATGCAGGACTTCAATGATCTCACATATGCAACAAGCGAACAGCATAAAGAAGCAACTAGTGCCAGAATTGAAAGACATGCATTCGACCTCTCGAAGATAAGCACAAAGCTGAATGCATTTTCACCTTTCTCCTCTGATCCTACATTGAGAAATATCATAAATGGTATCGTGGCAAGCGAAGACATCAACGTGCATGAATATGAAGCTGTTGGGAACAAAATCATCGAGAGAATGATTGGACAACCTGTGTTTTCCTTCTCCATCAAGAGGACAGAGAAAGCAAAGACCCTGGGAAATTCTAATGCTCTCCACGTTGCTCCTCACAGAACCATCGACTCCAGTGTGCTATTCCAGCGATTCATGGTGGTATCCCAGATAGGTGATTTGTCACTTGAGGATGTGATGAGTTCTGAGGTCAGTCCATACCCTCCATTCTTCTTTGAGGACAACAAGATCTTGAGGAAGGCCGACATACCTCAACTCGCTCAAGCCGTCAATGACCACTGTACCAAGGCACTGGCATGTGAAGGAGTACCTGACACCACACCTTCAGCATACCTTAAGATTGAAAGGTATGTTCTTTATGGTGGATCCTTGCTGCACAAGCTCAAGTGGAAGAAGGGAAATACATATGGCTAAATAGCCAGAGCATATGCGGACATCACAACAAAACACTATGGGACAGCAACTGTTGTCTTTGATGGCTATGGTGCAGGCCCTTCGATAAAGGATAACACTCAGCAGAGACGGGGACAAGCCAACAGCTATCTGACTGTGAAATTCACCGGAGAAACTGAATTTGACAGAAAGAGAGATGAATTCCTATCTGTCGGCAGTAACAAGCAACAGCTGATCACCTTAATCACCTTAATAGGTGATCAGCTGAAGAAAGTGGGCTGCACAGTTATTCAGGCAGAAGGGTACGCCGATGTGGACATTGCCAAGACAGCCGTAAACAGCACAATTCTGCATTCCACCACACTAATCGGAGAGGACACAGATTTGTTGATGCTTTTGCTCCAATACTGTATACCAGATGGAAAACCACTATATTTCAGATCAGACAACCAGTCAAGAAGCAATCTGAAAGCGTATGACATCAATCGGATGAAGCATCTTCTTGGGAATAAGTTGTGCACTCAACTATTATTCCTGCATGCCTTCACAGGATGTGATTCAACATCTCGTGTGTCTGGCATTGGGAAAAAATCAGTCTTTCAGAAACTCGTGGAAGATGATCAAGGCCTCCAGTTGTGTGCAGATACATTCGCTTCGAGAGGCGTCAGCCACGCTGAAATAAAGAAACTTGGCAGCCAAGCGATGGCTGTTATATTTGGTGGGGAGAGCACAAGTTCTCTAGCAGCCATGCGTTACAAGATATTCACAAAGAAGGTTGCTGCTGCTAAGTCTTTCATTATACCTGAACGTCTTCCCCCAACGGAATCTGCCACCAAGTTTCATTGTCTCCGAGTGTACGATGAGGTCATGGTTTGGATGGGGATGGAGGGTGACCTCGATCCTCTGGACTGGGCTTGGGGACTTGAAGACAATCGATTTGTACCTGTCATGACTGCCATGAATGCTGCACCAGACACTCTTCTGAAGATGATACACTGCACCTGCACCACAGCTTGTGACACACCCCGTTGCAGCTGCAGAAAAAATTGGCTTCCATGTACGTCACTTGGCATGTGGATCATGCCAAGTGACGTTTTGTGACAATCCACTAAATCAAGCATCTGAAGAACTAGAGGACAGTGATGAGGACTGAAATTGTAACCTAAACTGCCATTATGTAATGTTCACGAATAAATGTTTCAGTGGCACCAGATATTCAGTGATTTTAGTTCAGAAGGAAGATTTATTAATTTTTGCACTCTTGAATTTTGCCACCATCTTGGATTTTATGTTTAATACTGATCAGATCTAAATTTTATTGACACCAGTGGATTGCTGATCTATTAAAACCATGGACCAGAACCAACAATTATGTTTTTATCACAATTATTGAAGAAGTTATAGCTGTTTTAGTTATTTCAAAGCCCGGTGGTGGCCATCTTGAAAATGACTGTTTTAACCCATTTCCGGATGTCAGATTTTGGTAGACTTTTTTTTCTATTGATCAGTACATCCAGTAGGAATGAAAAACACTGAAAATCCTTTTGTTGCAATTTGTTGTGGGTCAGGTGGTATTTTGACCCGACTATTGGTTGACGATCTTGATCTGATCTCCTGGGGACCAACACATCCAGGTCACCTTGTGCATTGTATAGGTCACTGATTTGTTGTTCCCATCCATTTATTTTCTCTTTTATGCAATTCTTCATCATCTCATCTTCATCTTTCAGTTATTCCTGGAACTGTGCGACTTTATCCTGAAGAGCTTGTATTTGCTCTTCTAACTCTCTGTGACCAAGGGGTTTGCCACTAGAGCCTGACATTTTACAATGCTACTGACTTATTCAGAGAGAAAATGGATAAGTTAAGTGGGGAGAAGGATAGTGTTGGACAGATTCCAATGCAGATTATGATTCGAGATATCTTGAATCAATCTTTGCAATAAATCAATTGCTTAAACAAATGGCACTGGTAAGCAGAACACATGATCATAGGGTGGCTTGCCATCCTGGTGAATGGACCGGCTCCCAAATATTGCTTTTTCGTGCAGTGCTACTGAAAGAACCGTTGTCACGTTTCTTGCTTCCAAAATACCACCAGCTCACAATCACATTTGATAAGATTTCAGTCCGAGTTGAAGGAAAGTTTCTACTGCAGATGCCTGAGCATAATCATGAGCAAAGATCTCAATAACGGTATCTTGAACTTTATTCTTCTTACAATACATTGCTTGCACACCATAGGGAAGTTGTGAAATCCTACTGACATCGTCAAAACTATTACGGTGCAAACAAAATACCAATGGTTGGAACAATGTCATATTATATGATACACCTCAATAGATCAACATTCCAATTGGCAGAGACATATAGCATGATGCATGAACTCAAAAGCACAAGGCTTGTTGAGGTCAGGTCAGGTATGGGAGCATGCACCAAAGCAGCGCTTCACTGCATCCACTTTCCGCTGGAACTCCAGTGGCCTCCGTCTGGCCATCCCCCAGGCAGATGCCTGGCCCATCACCATCTCCTTGAGATGCCGATCAAAGTGCTGCAACAACAAGGCATGTGGTCGGCCGGTTGAGCTCCTTCACTCACAAAGCACTCTCGCTGGGAGAATCTGGTGAGCAGGATCAGTGACAGGAAAAAGAGCCACATGCCATACAAACACAGCTGACACTCACAGACGATACAGGTAAGAAATCTCATCTGCATCTTTCTCAACAGCCACACTCATTGGACACAAAGTCTGATGAGCAACAGCCAAGAACACACCAAAGAGATGTGGTACTGATCTTTTGAGTCTCCAGGAGTTGAGTCTCCATCTCAGATCCCTGGTCAGAGTCCAAGTCTCACATCGATAGAGCAAAACTTGAAGCACCAAGGACCTGAAGACTCGTATTTTCGTCCTCCCACACAGGTACTGACAGAGCTACACCACATAATCCAGTGAATCCGTGACTCCCCAGTCCTAACTCAGATGTCTATTGACCACTAGCTCACCACCAACAGAGACATGAATATCACTGCCAAGGTAAATTAATCTCATCGTGACCTCAACGTCCTCAACACAAACAGGTACAGACAAGATAACAGCATCCAAGATGTTAATGAAAGCATGGATCTTAGTTTTCACCTTGGAATCCTAAAATTCCAATGGCTCCGACTCCTCATTCAGCATCTTTCGGGCCCCCAAAAGGATATCCAGAGCCTCCAAAAAGATGACTGCATCAACTGTGAAATCAAGGTCAGAGATATTGACATTCCCAAATAATCAACGCAGCTTGATCTCTCTGACATCCTTTCCTGAATCCAGTCCATACAAGCACTCAAAAGTGAGGGGGGCAGTCCACAACCCTGACAAACTCCAAAAACAATTGGAAATAAGTCAGAGATGGTATCACCACATCTCACAGCACTCTCAGTACCAGAGTAGAGTTCAGACATCAGATTGATCAGTTTTGGTGGCACCCCACGAAGACCAATAATTTTCCAGAGGGCATCCATCCATCTATTGGGAGAATACTCCGTGCAGAGCATTGGTGCTGCTTAAGCAGTCTCCTTGACTATTTGACACAATCCTGGATGGGTCACCACTCCGACATAGGATACCAGCAAGCTGGCACTCATTTTGCCAACCACGGAAGGATGACAGGCCGAGTCAACCCCACCTGATATT
This sequence comes from Eptatretus burgeri, assembly GCF_056783735.1. NCBI lineage: Eukaryota > Metazoa > Chordata > Myxini > Myxiniformes > Myxinidae > Eptatretus > Eptatretus burgeri. The sequence continues at coordinate 146,970,243 of NC_140961.1, forward strand.
ATTTAAACGTACAAGTGGGATTAGAACTCAGGATCTTCAGATCAAAAGCACAACACCCTAACCATTAAGCAAAAACCAGGCATAGAGGGCATCCTGATTCACTAAATCGAACGTTTTGCAGAGATAAACACAGGCTGCAAGCAGCCGCTGGCAAAGCTCTCATCTGCGTTTGTTGAGTATACGAAGAGCAAGGACATGGTCAATCGTTGATCTCTTTGGTGTAAAGCCTGACTGTTCTTGGTGCTGGCTCTCAAGATGATGATGGAGAACACTATCAATAATTATCCGAGCAAAGACCTTGACCTGCACTGAGAGCAGAATCACCCCCCGGTAGTTGTTGCAGTCCTGGAGATCACCCTTCCCTTTCCAGAGAGGGACAACAAGGCCCTTCTTCAAGTCAGTTAGGATGATGCCTGTGTTACAGGCAGAGCAAAGAACTGCATGCAATGATATGAGTACAGCATTTCCACCAGCCTTGAGAAGTTCTGAATGGATGAAATACCCTCTCCTGTGGTGAGGATAATTATCAATATACTCCTCAACGATGCACCATTGAAACTGATTTTATGTTATTCGATCATAACACGCCATGCACGTGAGTGTGTCGAGGATGACTGCTCATCTCGATTCTTTTATTCCCCTTTTTTCCCACCTGTGGAACAAACTTCTGTATTCTTTTCCATCTCATTCTTCCCTCCAGGTCTTCAAAACAACTTTTCACCACCATCTCAGATCGTCCCCACTCCAAAACCATGATCTCACCTTATTAAACCACACCCCAATTTCACCTCCTTCCAAATGTCAAGTTTTCTTTCCTGAGAGTTTCCTTCTGTATCTATATTATCCACCCCATATGTCCTCTCCTGCCCCCCCCATTCCTCCCCACACCCATTGTTTGTCTAAGTCTTACTGTATCTTGGCCTTCAACTCTGCTGTTGGTGTTTTCCCTCTCTATGCTGTTCTTTTTGTCCTGTTTCCTCCTGATATGCTCGGTGTACTCGTACTAGCTTTTCCATGAGCCTCGACTATGTATACAAAAGAAAATAAAAATTAAAACGTCAGCTTGTTCCAAATCTTCTATTGTCTCTAAGATCAATTGTTCTCCTCACTTTTGATCACATATCCTTCTGCACCATTAGTTCCATCATAACCACAACACCACAACACCATTGATAAATGTAATGCATTCAATAAACAGCGACGAAGACTCTTAAGTAGGAACAATAGGATTAATCCAGACTTTGGCACAACACAGCACAGCACAGCATCAGAACATGGGTGGGTCACATGACTCTCCTCAACCATGCCCCAGTACACCCATGTATGCATGCATGAGCATAAATTAATGATACATCTCAATAAGCTTTCTTGACTCCTGAAAATATGATCAGAATAAAAAAACTCCATGAAAAAAAAAAATTCCGATGTCAGGATTTGAGTAGTGAGGTGCAGTTGATAAATGCTCACAAATATCAAGGGTCAAGAAAGTTTATCAGTGAAGTCCAGTTAAAGCCATAAAACAAAGTCCCTCTTGGCTGAGTTTTGTAGTAAAAGCTGGGATTCCAAGGAGTGTGAGCTCCTGATATAGACAGTAAGAATGTTAGGGAAAAAGCAAAGGTGATGAACCCTCATGGAAAAAAACAACAACCACACAAAGAACAAAATTAAAACAATCCCATAATGTTTTTTCTGTATTTTTTTTTCCCTGAATGAGCATCCAATTTGGTGTGAGGGAGCAGATATTGGAATTTGGCCTACACCAACCAGTGGAGAAGGAATTAACCATGTGCTCAAACTCAGTAAAAAATATCAGTGCAGAAAAGTGAAAATGTATTATCTATTTCTACTTTAAAAACAGTGCCCACATAAAGCCGACACCTCCTTTTCACAATTTTCACCTTTTATTGCCTTATAGCCTGGAATTAAATTACATTAAATCAGACTTTCCCATCTTTATTTACACATTGTAACCCACAACTTCCAAGTGAAAAACAAATTCTTCAAATTTCAGAAAATTCATTGAAAACACAAAACTCGATTATCTTGGTTGGGAAAGTGTCCACCCCCTTGAGTTAATAGTTGGTGGAAGCACCTTTGACAGCAATTAGAGCTGTGAGTCTGTTGGGATAGGTCTTTAACAACTTTGCACACCTTGCTTGGGCAATATTTTCCCATTCTTCTGTATAAAACTGTTCAAGCTCTGTCAAGATGCGTGGGGAGTGTTGATGGACAACAATCTTCAAGTCATGCCACAGACTTCGATTGGATTTTTGTCGAGGCTCTGACTAGGACACTCAAGGACATTTATCTTTTTGTTCCTCAGCCACTCCAGTGGAGCTTTGGCTGTGTGCTTCGGGTTGTTGTCATACTGAATGGTGAACGTCCATCCCAATTTCAGCTTTCTTGCAGAGGGCAGCAGGTTTTCCTCTAGGATTTGTCTATATTTTGCTCCACCCATTTCTCTCCTATCCTGACAAGTGCCCTAGTCCCTGGTGATGAGAACCATTCTCATAATATGATGGTACCACCACCATGTTTAGCAGTAAGGATGGTGCTTTTTGAGTGATGTGCTGTGTTGGGTTTGCACCAAACGTAACATTTTGTACTTAGGCCAAAAAGTTCCATCGAGTTGTTTGTCACATCTCAAAATGTTTTTCCACATGGATTCAGAATATTCGGAGTGTTCTTTTGCATATCTCAAATGCGACTCAAGGTGGGAATTTTGAGTAATGGCTTCCTTCTTGCCATCCTAAGATGTAGGCCAGTCTTGTGGTGTGCTTAGGATACTGTTGGCACATGGACATCGTGACCAGTCTTTGCCATAAAGGCATGTAGCTCTTTCAACGTTGTCATTGGCTTCTTGGTTGCCTCTCTGATTAGTGTCCTCCTTACTTGGTCATCCAGTTTGGAGGGATGGCCTGATATAGGCTGGGTCTTGGTGGTACCATACGCCTTCCACTTCTTAATGATTTTGTTGACCGTGTTCCAAGGGATATTCAGGACCTTTGAAATATTTTTATTCTGTACCTATCCCCTGATCTGTGCCTTTCCACAACTTTATCCCAGAGTTCTTTTGAAAGCATCTAGGTGCTCATCGTAGTGTCTCTGCTGTGAAATGCACTACCCAGCAGATAAAATGGACAGGAATAGCTGATTTTATTCTGAAATAATCACAATCACTTCAATTTAACACAGATGCAGGCCATTTAACTTGTGTTATTTTGAAGGTGATTGGTTCCAGCTGAGCTAATTTGACCGGGGAAGGTTATTATAAGGGGCGTGGACACTTATCCAACCAAGATAATAGAGTTTTGTATTTTTATTGAATTTTCGGAAATTTGCAGAATTTGTTTTTCACCTGAAAGTCGTGGGTTATGATGTCTAAATCTAGTTGGAAAATGTCTGATTTAATGCAATAAGGCACCAAAATGGGAACATCTTGAAAGGGGGTGTAGACTTTCTACAGGCAATGCATATGTATATATGTTTATCAATTATTCTCATTTTTCGCTTTTACCATGTCTCACAGTATCTAGCTTGCATATGGAATTTCTTGTACGCAAAACATTTGAGTGCCCCACCTAGCATGAGGCTTCAAAACAAAAGAAGAGTAGAAGCTTCACATTTGAAATAACATTTATCATCCACTTACAATATCTAGAGAAAGTACTGCTTTATAAAATTAAATTCTGAGATTTCATCTCGGGGTTACTCTCGTAAGCACCTGCGGTATGTGAAAAATCCCCAACATTCGCGCAATTGCCACCGCATGCAAAGAACCAGATGAAGTAACAACAACTTGGTAGAAACACGGATTCTCATCCTCTGATATTCGTTCAATATAGTTGAGTGATTTTTCAATCGATTTTGGCATTCGTAAACAATTGTCATGGATGACGTAACCAAGAGTGATGTTGGAAAATAAGAGGTCATTGTTATTTATCTCATTTATGGCAAAAATCATGGCCATTGTGTTTTGAAATCCTCTTTGATAAAACCTAAAAATAAAAAATGCCCAAAATAATTATTCTGCTTTTCATGCTGATTAGTATAAAATACAAAAAAAAAACCAATTGGGAGAGTGTTCTTTGTTATTGTTTCAGCTTGATTTTTGTTGCTCCAGTTGCATGATCCAAAAATCAAAATGTCTTATTTGCACAAAATGGTGTGGATATTCTGCATTGAATCTGAAATAAATCGCTTTGTTGTGAATAACACCGTAATGATTAGGCAACATTGCTTGGCCAGAAATGTTGATTGGAAAACAACAAAAAAGGAAAGCTTTCACAATAATTCCTGAAACACTATTTATTTATTTTTATTCAAGTGTGGCCCCTTTCTGGGTGGTCAAAATAATAAACAATTCTCACTTATCTTATGCAACATATATTTGCAAAAATAATCGATACTTCCTGGATAGAAAGCAGTAAATTGACTTTTAAATGGATTGCGCTTATCACAAACTGGAAAGACAATGGTTAGTGGCTGAAAATATGAAAACGATGCAATCCATGTTGAAGTTCTTTGTTAACCTTTTGAATCCTGAGCTCCTTGGACTTTCGGTTCCCCCATCCTGGGCTCCCAATCGAAAAATCCAGCTGGCCAGTAAACCCAGCCAGTTTGAATAGTGGCCAGTAAACCGGCCACTCTGGTGTTTGGATATTTGACAAGCAGATGATAACCCGGCCGCTCGGGTATATGGAGGTTTGAATAATGGCCAGTAAACCGGCCACTCTGGTGTTTGGATATTTGACTAGCAGCTGCTAAACCGGCTGCTCGGGTATGTGGAGGTTTGAATAGTGGCCAGTAAACCGGCCACTCTGGTGTTTGGATATTTGACGAGCAGCTGCTAAACTGGCTGCCCGTGTATGTGGAGGTTTGAATAGTGGCCAGTAAACCAGCCACTCTGGTGTTTGGGTACTTGACCAGCCGGTAAATGGGTCTGAATAGCGGCTGGTAAGGTTCAAATGGTTAAAAGACCTAAATAGTATATGATGAAGGAAATGTATACAGCATATATAAACAACTTCTTTTTCCTCCATGATTCATGGACCCTTTCATTTCCACCATTCCAATGGACTTGATGTTCGTTCACACACTTCAGTGGATCCTCGAGTAGCTCGTTGATTCTGTGACATGACTGGACTGACTCAATCAGTATATTTTCCATCACAACTCCCCAAATGGCTACCATTCATTTCTAGACATTACCCTATAAAATGTTTCCTCAAACAAGTCTTGCTCCTCTTTGGCTCCTCCAGACTCACTTGATCACACTCATGTGTTGTTTTTAAAAGTGATCATCTGTTTGGCACTTGTCAGATAATCTTCAAAGTGCAGACCTACTTGACAATTTCCTGAAGCTCTTTGGTCTGGAATAAAATCCACTGCCTCCGGTAAGATGGGATGAATGCTGATAGATTTGGAGTTGAGAGGATTCGTTTTGGCAAATTATTATGGATAGGACTGATGTTTGCATCTTTACAAAATGAAAGAAGTTGACCAAATTCAGAAGCACTTGGGAAAGAGAGAGGAGTGAGGGCATAACAGGATGTCCTCCAGGTCCTGAGATTGAAATAACCTATACTGTCTTGGCCAGTTGTGGTAAAGGTGTCGAGCTGGGCAAGAAACTTTCCAACTATTGCAGGGAATATGTCCACATGCTGTGGGGAACCTCACTTATCAGGTAAAGGGTATGTACAGGTCGCAACCATTTAGGGATTTTGGCCTTTGTGAATGAAATCAGTGGTCAGGAGCTTTACTTTTTCCTGATTCCTGATTGGTATTTAGCATGACTCTACCGATTAGAAGGGATGAAATGGAATGGCAATTACTATCAAAAACATAACTGGCCAGCTACCCCGAGGCTTTGGATTATGGTGAAAGTCTGGATAATTTTGATCTGATGTGCCCGGGCTCTTCATATGACAAATACACAATGATTCCTAGCTGTGTGCAGACAGCAGTTAAACAAGTGGGATTGGCCTTCCAGGGGAATGCACATTATTTTATTGTGGTGGCCACATTATCACACATCAGTGCAAGATTGTGGAGATGATGTACAGAAAAATTGAATATGGGATGGGATGAGTGTGTGAAGAAAAGAAATTATACCCTTGTGGAAGAAATTTCATGAGCAGTCAATGTCGGATCTGATATGATGATGGTGGACCAATCTTGAGTGGCAAGCGTTTTTTGAAAAACCGTACCAATTGACATCATCAAACTGCCAAACACATCGACACATTGGGATTTGTCTAATAACTACAAAAAGGATGAGCACAATTAATAGCACATGATTAGAAGAGCCAAGAGTAGCTGAAGAAGAGCTGGACAAGTTTGAGGAAAAGTATGATGTAAGATGGTCCAGGAATGAATGGTTGCCATTTGTGAAGAGGTTTGTTGGAAAAGAAACACACGATCAGTCTGGTGATTTCACACAATGTCTTAGCTCCTTGGCCATCCAGACATCGGTGAATAAACACTAAGCCAGCTGGCATGGTGGAAATTACGTCTGTTCAGATAAGAAAGTGGCAAAGATGTATGAGAGCATAACACTTTGTCAATAATTGCTGAAAGAGTCATCCAAGTTGGGGGAGGGGGGGTGGGAGATCACACAGAAACAACTCGTCACTGAAAGGCACGTAATCTAACTGCACGTCATAAACTTGGACTTTTTTGTGATCAGTGAGGGACAGGGGCTGTAGGTGAGAGAAGAACAATCATGCGTACCGACAGCACAAAAATTTTGGAATTGGGCTTGTAAAAGTGGAGGAAAAATAAGCTGGGAGACACACAGAAGAGTTTGGGACATCCTGGGAAATAAATGTTTCTGGGAGACATAAAATATCTTGGTTCGTTGCAGTTGCCTGGATGGACAGATATATGGAGTTATTGGTGGATTGTACATTAATCCTCTGATATTGGTGGATCAGATGCCATAATTATAGCAGAGGGAGCAAGCACAGGAGGACAGTTTTATAGGGGAACAGAGATGGGTTGAGCAGGGATGGAGAGAGCAGGGAATAGGTGAGCAGGAACGGAGTGTGCAAGGATGGGCCCAGCAGTAATTCGCTCAGCAGAGACGGCGGGAGCAAAAAGAGGGAAGCAGAGTCAGGATAAGTAAAAGAGTGGGGGAGGAGCAGTGATTGGGGAGGGGAGAGATATAGATGGAGCAGAGATGGGGAGGAGTGAACAGCGATAAAGGGGGAACAAAGACAGGGGAATCAAGGACAGGAGGGAGGACATGACTTGGTGTTCACAGTCTGTGTCCATATTTCTGTCAACCTTGAACAATAATACGGAGTCAAACATCTCGTGTGAGTGTATGAGATGGTCATTTTTGGAGTTGGCAAGGTCTGTATGTGTAAGTTTTTGGTGACGACCTGACATTGCGAGTGAGTCAGGAGCAGAATAAGAGTCAGGAGTGTGTTGGGAGTGAAAACAAAATCAGGCACGACAAAGGAATTGTGTGGATGAAGATGAGGCAGAATTTTCTTAGTTGAAGAGGCATTATATAACATGAGTCAAAGGAAGAATAACACTAGTTATTCTATTTATTTGCCTTCCTTACTTGTTAAAAGATGATGTGTGGAGTATGGATCCACTGAGTGTTGGTGTGAGTAAAAGCATTGGAATGGGCTAGCATCAGTATGTAGAATGAAGAGAAACAGAGAAAATAAAGAAGAGGATTTAAAAAAGGATGATGCATTTCATTACACAGATGAGAACTTTCGAATTACAAATAGCATCAGATATATCACCGTCAATACAAAAGAGCAAAAATACAACTTCAGACAGGTACAATCAACAACAAAAAAGAAAACAAGGATATTTTCAGTTTCAATCGTTGTCTTTTAAGATTGATCGCTTCGACCTGCATGTGTTGCACTTTTTAAAGAAAGTAGAAATATTTCACTTATTATGCCATAAATGGAATGGAATAATTTGAATGAAAAGAAAAATGCTCAAAACAAACAACAGAAGTAAATTACCGTAAACACTGAACGTCTCCTGGAGGTTCTTTGTACGAATGCTCAGGTGTCACAATATCTCCATGAATTGCAAAAACTCCACCGAGCATGACATCTCCATGTTGTGCGATTCCATATCGTTCAGTGCGAGTCCGAGGCATGCACGTCCTTCCACTCACAAGTGGCATAAGGACAAAAATCACGAATTTAAAGCTTTTTGTGATGTACACTGGTTCTGCAAGTACATACATACTGTGTAAATGAACACAACGGTCACTTCCATAAAACAATGTGTTCCCTTTTGAATGAACTAAACATGTGAGAGCTATCAGGTAAAGTCATGCTCACCTTTGCCAATCTGCTTATAAACGAAGTCTGAATTCCCTCCGAAATCAACTCGACATTTAATTCGGCAAAAAATTATCTTAAATGTTGCAAATTGTGGGATGAGACACAAGCATGCAAATTTATCAAAAAATTCAAAATTAATTTTCCCTGTTTGCTCATTACACCAATCATTATCAATGACAAATTTTGAATTATAACTAAACACCATTTTAGATGAAAATTATTGTATTTATTGAAGAGTTTTTCACAATGGGGATGCAGAAAGTCATTGTGGATATGAGGAGTGAAATTACCTGCAACTTGGGCTTCTTGTGATTTCCATGCTAGATTTTCTGGAACTGCACAATGATGCAACCAACGCTTGTACGATTCCTCAATCAATGTGTTTGTTGCTCCATTGCTTTCGCCCATTTCGAGATCGCTATTTATGTCACACAATGATGGTTGTCTGAAGTCAAAATATACAATTCCGATTTTAATGAATTGTCTTGGCTTTTTTGGTTCCTCTTACAGGTCTCTTTGTCTCCATGACTGTCCATTTATGCATATATGGATTTGCATCAATAGTGGTAAAATCAACCCAGCAGAGCAACCTGTTTCTGCGATGTGCTGCATAGGCTTTGGTCATAGGTAAAAAACAATGCGGTGCACATGTCATCTCAGTTATTATCTGATGGAGAGAAAATTTTTTTCTGTGTGTGTGTGTGTGTGTGTGTGTGTGTGTGTGTGTGTGTGTGTGTGTGTGTGTGTGTGTGTGTGTGTGTGTGTGTGTGTGTGTGTGTGTGTGTGTGTGTGTGTGTGTGTGTGTATATATATATATATATATATATATATATATATATATATATATATATATATATATATATATATATATATATATATATATATATATATATATATAGATATTGTTACGGGGTCGGGGGGTTGACCATAAGCACAACCGCGAGATGGCTCGACCGATCACCCAGAATGTAAAGGTCGTCGCCCCAGATAAGGCCGGAGCAGACGGGTCCTGACTGGACCGAAGTTCGCCAATGGATAGACCACGTAGGCTAGGGTCGATTGCCAACTTTTCAATTTACCTTATGTACCCACGTGGTCCGACTACCGGGGAAGTTCACCCTCAGCCGACTTTGTCCGAATCGAGTCGCTATCACCGACTCGGATCCGGCGTAATCAAGTGGAATTGCCAAAGTCGGGCCAGACCAAATGAACAAGTTACCAACACTAATCCTCAAGCACGCGTCATGTCGAGCCAATGAAAGAAACACAAAACGAGCTGATACATTTAACAATTTGGGTTTATTTATACAGTAATAATGGGGGAACTGGGGAACACAAAAGAGCAGATTTAAACCGACTATACAAAATGCAATGCAATCATTTACAGCACACAAAGCACTTAACAGTTCTCTACTTGTTAGACGGGCCCACGGACACACATACGCGCGCGCGCGCGCACACACACACACACACACACACACACACACACACACACACACACACACACACACACACACACACACACACACACACACACACACAAGAAATGGTGGCTGATGCCTTTATTGCGGACTTCAGCTTGGATGGACAGATGAGCTGAAGCCCAGGACCTATTTGGGACCTTTCCACCTCGTGTGATCTTCGAGCTGTTTGGACCGGGCACCAGCGAGGGCGAACTGGATCCAATCACCGTGAGCCCCGATCCTTTCGGAGCTCCAGTGGATCCCCCCGTACTCCGGACCACGTGCTGGTGAGACGAGGCACCGATCCTTCCCAACCCGATGTGTCACTTCCCCAAAAACCATCGACCAAGATGAGGCCAAGAAGTCGCACCAAGCTGGGAACCAAGCAGAGACCATGAGGCAGCTCCACGAACCAAGAAGAGCCAGCCGAACTAGGCCACGAAGCAGAGCAAGAACAACCACACAAGTTGACTGCACGACTCGACCATCAACGACCACCCGACAAGAGCCAACTCCTGGCTCCAACAACTCGCTTTCTTCCACTCCCCCAACAAGAACCAACTCGAGCCAAGCAGAGGGTCCCTTTCTTATTCCTCTCCACCCCGCCTCGCTTCGCTTTGGCGTGACTCATGCGCCCTTTTGCGCCGCCCCGCAACCGCGGGTGGGGGCTGTTTATCTTCCTGAATATCGTGACGATGCGTCCAAACCCCCGTCCCAACCGTCATTCCTGTTTGCGCTGCTGAGTCAGCTGTTGAATCACGGGACGCTGTTGAATGTTGAATCACGGGACGGGAGGGTTCTTCTTTGTTGTTCTGACCAAACTATTAAAATAAATCACAGTGCAATTACATAGATTTACCCATAAAACAATGGAAGGGAGCTATCTATAGAACACGTACCTAACGAGATAACTGAGCTTAAGGAACCTGCATGTTGTGTGTAATCGATTTCCAAATTCGTAACAATATATATATATATATATATATATATATATATATATATATATATATATATATATATATATATATATTAAAGATTGGGGTGGTTGGGATAACACATTTTTTCAGAAGAAGAAGGCACTTCCAACCAAAGAAAAAAACAAGATTGACTCTGCTAATTTGAGCAAAAAAAGCAAGAGCAGACCCAGTTTCAGGAAATGTTTCACCAGCTTCACAGCCAGCTTTCTCAGAAACAATAGATCATGAGGCTTGAAACGTATTCAGTTTATATTTCAATATGACCACTCATTTCCGGTCACATGCTGGTACTCAAGGTCAAATGGATGAGTGCTTTTTGAAAAAAATTTGCAAAAGCAAAATAAACATCAAATCACATCATCGATGGTGTGCTCTGCTCTTTTTTGGTTTAACTTACATGTTATCTGGTGTTGTATGTGTGTGGATAAGCACATTGACTGTGATTGTTGTTGTTTTTGTGATTCTGGGGCACGAACACGACTGGTTTTGTGTCCAGGTTGGGCATGATGATTTGTTGAATGTTTGAGTGTTGGGGTTCTCGTTGGGTGTTGTGCATACAATATGTGGATGAGGTGTTTCGGATTGAGTGTTGTTTGTTGCTCACCTTTTCCAGCTGCTTTCACCATCCAGTTTTTCGTCATCTGCATCAGAGGTGTGCATTGTGTGGGTATGTCCACCATCTCCCCAATTAAACCACCATCCCGGCTCTTCACATGACATGCTGTCAAAATGAAACTGTCATTTGTTGGACATCGTGTTGAGGACACAGGTCCCATGAAAGTCAAGTTTCTGTCCAGATTGCAGGCAATGACGTGTTATGGCTGACCGGTCACCTTTCCAAGCCTACTTGCTCCATCATGTTCATCTTGCCATTGTTTTAAATTTCTTCCAGTTTGAACAATGTAGAATTGGTCACAGTCTTTGCATTATGAATGCTAAACTACTCCAAATTTATCACAAGTTTGAAATGGGTCCTTTAGTTTTGAAATAAATTTACTTTTAACTATAGACCTGAAAACTCGTGTCTCTCAACCATCTTCAAAGACTTTTTATTGATCCATCCGCTTCACTCTGCGTTTACAGTTCCAAATTCACCATACACCTCCAAAATTTTACTCCAACCTTTCTTTTTCCCAATCTTACGCCATCCTTATTAAAATAAATAAACTTATAAATATATAAATTCAGTAAAAACTAGATTCACTAAAATACATAAAGTAAAAAAACTACATGGACTCCGCTAATTTGTGCAAAAAAGCGAGAGCAGACCTGGTCTCAGGCAACATTTTGCTGGCTTCATCAGGCACCATATCCAGGCAATGCACGACGTCATCACCGAGTGCCAAAGGGAGTACTCCGTTTTCACTCCATTTGTTTGTTTTCTTGGTTGCTTGTTTGTTTTCTTTGTTGATTTCCTGTTTGTAACTTGACAAAAAATAAAAATTGACAAGTATGCTGATCACCTCCATTTGTTTGTGACTTGGCATTTAACAAATTTTTTGACAAGTATGTTGATCACCTCCATTTGTTTGTTTGTGTGTTTGTCTGTCTGCTCACCTCCAGCCCAAACCGCTCAACCGATCATTTTGAAATTTCCAGTTTAATGGCACCGACCTGCGATGGTCACGCATTGAAGTTTCTTAAAATTTGGTCGACCAATAAGGTCAACATAAACGACTTCAGACCCAGAGAGTGAGGTAGCGGAGGATCGCCTGATGAAGGATATAATTATTTTCAAAAGGGATTTTATTATTAACCCAATCACCCAATTTTCATGCTTGCACTTCGTTGGAGTTTTCTTAGTTTGAATTTCTCTAAGATAGGCCAATTTGAACCATATTTTCTGAAATCCTCAATCTTCATCTGATTGACTTGAAATTTGAAGAGCATTTGCAGATCAGGACAATGAATTCAACCACCTACTAATTTTGAGGTAAACATAGTTCAAAAGGTCTACAATGGCAAATAGGCCAATTTGGGCCAGATTTCCTAAAATCCTCAATTTTCATCCAATTGACTTGAAATTTGAAGATAATTTTCATGTCAGGTCGCTGAATTCAAACACCTATTTATAATGAGGTAAATATAAGCCAAAAGGACAAAAAAAAGACCAAAAGGCGAATGTGGTTCAAATTTTCTAAAATTATCAATTTTTGTCCGATTGACTTGAAATTTGAAGGGCATTTTCATGTCAGGTCACTGTTCTCAACTACCAATTAATTTTAATGTCAAAAGGTCAACACAGGCCCAATTTCTAAAATTGATAGATTGGCCCAAAATCTAAATATATCACCATATCTCAAAAAGTTGTGGATGAGTTATGACAAAACAAGGCGGATGAGTTGAATAGGTGACAAGAACAAGCGGATTGGATTTTGTTTTGGATCCAGCCCATCAGTGGGATACAAAGCATGAACTGTTCCACCTGGCAGAGGTATGCGTTCTACTGAGTGCCATTCTACTTTGTGCTGTTTTGCCAAGTTCTCACTCTACGAGTGATTTTTTTAGTTGATTTTTTGTTTGTTTACCAGGTGATATCTCAGCCATCCTTCGAGTGAGGAAGCTGAAATTTGGGGACAAAAGTGAAGATATGCTTTGGCAGGAAAGTGTTTTTTTATTTAAATTAATCAATTGATTGATTAATTCCTTAGATATTATAGATTTATTAATTACTTATATATTTTCTTTCTCATCTGGGCAATATCTCAGGCATATTTTGAGCTTGGAAGCTAATAGTTGGACATGACTGAGACCAAGTGATTTGGCTATAAAAAGTATTTTTGATTCATCAATTTGATAAATTAATTATTATCGATTTATTCAAAACTTTTTTTCTCATCCTGGCAATATCTCAGGCACCTTTTGAGTTGTCGAACCTGATATCAGTGACCAAGTGATTTGGCTATGGAGTATTTTTGATTTGTTGATTTATCAATTAATCGATTAAGTTTCCATTTTTCGATTAATTACTTAATTTTCAAAAATTACAGATTCAGATGAAACAGTGATGGTTTCGGTGTGCTCTTCGGCAATTGAGAAATTACTTATTTTATGAATATTATTTCTATATTTTAATTCTGCAATTATTCAATCAATTATTGTACACTTCTCCTTCGCAATTCCAACTCAACGTGGTGCAACACAAATCTGCCGCTACGTGTTGATTTTGAGGTCAAAGGTCAAAGGTCATCTTCATATCAAATTTCTCAGTCATTTTTTCATCCAATTGACTTGAAATTTGAACAAGATTTGCATATTGCATCACTGAATTGGGAAACCAACTAATTTGTGGTCAAAAGGTCAAAGGTCACCTACAAGTAAAACTTCTTCAATCATCTATTTTTATCTGAAAAATCGTCAATTTTCATCTGATTGATGTGAAAATTAAACAGCAATTGTTTCTGATTGATGTGAAAATTAAACAGCAATTGTTTCTGATTGATGTGAAAATTAAACAGCAAACAGCATAGTACATTACTGAATTTTGAAACCAACTATTTTTGAGGTCAAAAGATAAAAGGTCAACTCATGGTCGAACAAACTTCTAAAATAACAAATTTCATATGAAAAATCTTCAATTTTCATCTCATTAACCTGAAAATTAAGCAGCAATTGCAGAGTGCATCATGGATTTGGAAACCAACTATTATTGAGGTCAAAAGGTCAGGTCACCTCAAGGTCAAACATTGAAAATGATCAATTTCAATCTCGAAAATAGTAAACTTTCATCTGATTGACGTGAGCCTTGATTATCATTGTCAATTTTATTCTTAGCTAGACGACCCGTGAACCCGTTGGGTTCCCGTTGTGACAGCAGTTGATGAAAAAATCATTTCAATAAAAAAGAAGATAGCTCCAGCAAACTATACCACTGAGGTTGTTTGCATTGATAAAACACTCCCGAAGAGTCGTTGACTGAATCGGGAATTTATTTTTTAATAATTTTTTTGGCTGTATTACGGGAACATACATAAATATATACATATATATATATATATATATATATATATATATATATATATATATATATATATATATATATATATATATATTGTTGAGAAGGTGGATGGAGTACGTTGAGGAGCTGATGAATGAAGAAAATGAGAGAGAGAGAAGGTTGGAAGAGGTGGAGATCGTGAATCAGGAAGTGGGGTGGATCAGTAAGGATGAAGTGAGGACTGCTATGAAGAGGATGAAAAGTGAAAAAGGCGGTTGGCCCAGATGATATACCAGTGGAGGCATGGAAGTGCTTAGGAGAGATGGCAGTGGGGTTGTTAACAGGATTGTTTAATCAAGTCTTGGAAAGTGAGAGGATGCTGGAGGAGTGGAGATTAAGTGTACTGGTTCCGATTTTCAAGAACAAGGGCGATGTGCAGAGCTGTGGAAATTACAAAGGGATAAAGGTAGGAATGATGGACCGATTTAAGGTAAAAGTGGGATTGCATCAAGGATCAACTCTGAGCCCTGTCCTGTTTGCAATGGTGATGGACAGGTTGACTGACGAGATCAGACTTGAGTCTCCATTGACTATGATGTTTGCGGATGACATCATGATCTGCAGAGAGAGTAGGGAGCAGGCTGAGGAAAGCCTCGAGAGGTGGAGGTATGCACTGGAGAGAAGGGGAATGATAGTCAGTAGGAGTAAGACGGAGTACATGTGCGTAAATTAGAGCGAGGGTGGTCGAATGGTGCGGTTGCAAGGAGTTGAGGTGGGAAAGGTGGATGGGTTTAAATACTTGGGAGCAACTGTCCAAAGTAAAGGGGAGTGTGGTAGAGAAGTGAAAAAGAGAGTGCAGGCAGGATGGAGTGGGTGGAGAAGAGTTGCAGGAGTGATTTGTGACAGAAGTGTAGCTGCAAGAGTGAAGGGGAAAGTATATAAGACAGTAGTGAGACCAGCTATGTTGCATGGTTTGGAGGTGGTGGCACTAACAAAAAGACAGGAAGCGGAGCTGGAGGTGGCAGAGTTAAAGATGCTGCGATTCTCGTTGGATTGACGAGGATGGATAGGATAAGGAATGAGTATAATAGAGGGACAGCGCAGGTAGGACGGTTTGGAGAGAAAGTGAGAGAGGCAAGATTGAGATGGTGTGGACATGTGCACAGGAGGGAAGCAGAGTATATCGGGAGAAGGATGCTGAGGATGGAGCCGCCAGGCAGGAGGAGAATGGGAAGGCCAAAGAAGAGGTTCATGGATGCGGTGAGGGCGGACATGTTGGAGTGTCATTGGAAGGTCAGATCAGGTATGGGAGCATGTGCCAGAACAGCGCGTCGCTGCGTCCACTTTCCGCCGGTACTCCAGGGGCCTCCGTCTGGCCATCCCCCAGGCAGATGCCAGGCCCATCCCCATCTCCTTGAGATGATGGTCAACCTGCTGCAACCATGAGGCACGTGGTCGGCCCACTGGCCTCCTCCACTCATGAGACTCCCTCGCTAGGAGAATCTGGTGAGCAGGATCAGCGTCAGGAAAACGAGCCACATGTCCATACAGCCGCAACTGACGCTCACGGACTATGCAGGTAACAAATCTCATCCGAGTCTCTCTCAGCAACCGCTCGTTGGGCACAAAATCCGACCAGCGATAGCCAAGGATTCTCCGAAGAGACCTGGTACCAAAGGAATTAAGTCTCCGTCTCAGATACTTGGTCAGAGTCCAAGTCTCGCACCCATAGAGCAAGACTGGAAGTACCAAGGACCTGAAGACTCGGACTTTCATCCTCCCGCACAGGTACCGGCAGCGCCACACCCCATGATCCAGTGAATCCATGACTCCCCAGGCCCGACACAGACATCTATTGACCTCTGACTCGCAGGCAGCAGAGACATGAATAACACTGCCAAGGTAAGTGAATCTCTCCACGACCTCAACATCCTCACCACAAACAGACACAGACAGGACAGCAGCATCCAAGATGTCACCGAAAGCCTGGATCTTCGTTTTGACCCAAGAAACCCGTAATCCCAACGGCTCCGACACCTCATTGAGCACCTCGAGGGCCCCCAAGAGGATGTCTAAAGTCTCCGCAAAGATGACTGCATTATCTGCAAAATCAAGGTCCGAGATCTTGACATTGCCAAACGATGCACAGCAACTTGATCTCTCCGACATCCTCCCTAAAATCCAGTCCATACAAGTGCTGAAAAGTGTGGGGGCAAGTACACTTCCCTGATGAACTCCAGTAACAACTGGAAATAAGTCAGAGATGGTACCACCACACTTAACAGCACTCTCAGTACCAGAGTAGAGTTCAGACATCAGATCGATCAGTTTTGGTGGCACCCCACGAAGACCAAGAATCCTCCAGAGGACATCCCGATTCACCGAATCAAACGCTTTACAGAGATCAAATAGGCTGCAAGCAGCCCCTGCCGAAAATCTCGTCTGCGTTCGGTGAGGACACGAAGTGCAAGGATACGGTCAATTGTTGACCTCTTTGGTGTAAAGCCTGACTGCTCTGGACGCTGGTGCTCAAGCAGATGGTGGCGAACACTATCAAGAATTATCCGACCAAAGTCCTTGCCCGGCACTGAGAGCAGCGTCACCCCTCGGTAGTTGTTGCAGTCTTGGCGATCACCCTTCCCTTTCCAGAGAGGGACAACAAGGCCCCTCTTCCAGTCAGGTGGGATGAAATGCCTGTGTTCCAGGCAGAGCACAAAACGGCATGCAACGACATGAGTGCAGCATTTCCACCAGCCTTGAGAAGTTCAGCATGGATGCCACAGATCCCTGGAGCTTTGCCCCATTTCAAGTGGTTCACCGCAGCCCGTGTTTCCACAAGCGAAGGTGGACCACAGTTGATTTGAGGGTCAGCAACAGGGAATGTAACACCCGTGACGTCCAACTCGACAGCTGGGGGATCAGCCTGGTACAACCACTCAAAGTAACCGGCCCAGGGGGCCTTCACTTCAGACTCCTCTGTCAAGAGCCTACCACTCTCTGCTCGAACTGCAGTGCTCCGAGGGATGGGCTTGGATGAACGTAATGCGCAAATTCCCCTGTAAGCGGGACGAGAATCACCTGTCCACAGGTGATGCTCTACCCCCTCACAGATTCCTCGCACATAGGCCTCCTTGTCCACCCTCAGTGCATGTACAGTTTTACGCCTCAGCTCCCTGAACAGCTCAGCTCTGCCATTCAGCCTGGCCCTGCGACTCTGGTCAATGGTATCCAGTGTCCCTTGAGAGACAAAATTCTTCTTTGCCCTGCGGTGAGCTCCAAGGCATCCACCGGCAACATCAAGGACGGTGGTCTTCAAGGCGCTCTACAACTCTTCAGGACCCCCCAAAGCACCCAGACCCCCCAAGTGTCCACTCAGCCTGTTCGCAAACTCCTCAGCTACTCTCTCATTCCTGAGCTTGGCAACATCCAGCCTAGGCTGGGTGGTACCATTCTCCAGGATTTAAGGTGCAGCTTTAGAGTTGCTACAACAAGCCTGTGGTCAGTATTGAGGAACTGAGCACTCCGGTAGAACCTGCAGTTCTGGATCATCCTCCAACGACCGTCAATGAGGACATGGTCAATCTCCTTTGCCACACCGCCAGCGTTGGAATACCAAGTCCAGCGATGAGCTTATGGGCGCTGAAACCATGAACCAGCCACCCTAAGTCCATGACTTCTTGCAAAGTCAAGGAACTTAGTGCTATTCTGGTTCATAATTCCTTACCCATGGGGACCAACACACACCTCATAACCATCCCTATCAGTTCCAGTCGATGCATTGAAATCCCCCAACACTAGAACTGTATCTTGTCTGGGGCATTCATCAACCACAGACTCGAGTGTGGCGTAGAATGCATCCTTCACGGTGAGATCACTCGCCTCATTCGGAGCATAACAGAGACCAGGGAAATGACAACTGAGGAGTGACGAATCCTTAATCTCATAATACGCTCGTTGATCAGTGTTACCTCAATTATCATTGGGGTCAGCTTATTGGACACAGCTACAGCAACTCCTTGGGTATGGTAACCATCAGAACGACCAGACCAATAGTAGGTGTAACCACCCACCATTATCTCGCCGCAATCCGGTCTCTGAACCTCAGAGAGAGCTGCAATCCCGATGTCCAAACGCTTGAGCTCAGATGATAACAGAGACAGCTGATCATCCTCTCTTAGGGATAGGACATTCCAGGCACCCACCCGAAGGGACCGCCTCAGGTTAACCCAAGGAGACCGCTGTCTGGTGGACGACACCTCAGCACCACTCCGACTGGGAAAATGTGGAGGATAGAGCGAAATGGAGACGGTTGATCCGCTGTGGCGAACCCTACCTGCAGCAGCCATATATATATATATATATATATGGAGATGGGTATATATATATATATATATATATATATATATATATATATATATATATATATATATATATATATATATAAAAATAGATATATATATATATATATATATATATATATTGTTGCGGATTCGCGCCCGCGGCGTGCAAGCTGCCACGTAACTCGAATCGCGGCACGTCGCCCACCGGACGGACAATTCCGTCGTGACCCTCTCGGACTAACGCCGGGAACTAGTCACGGGTGGGCCGTTCGGCCTCACCACGATCGTGCCAATCGGCCCCCTGTGTGGGATAGGGTTGTTCGCCAAATTCGACCTACCGAAGTACCCACACGGAGGGTAGACCGGGCGATCGCACCTCGCCGCAGGTCGACTTCGGACACGGGCCACTTTAAGCGACCCGTTCCGTACTATCGGGATAACCGAGCGGTGTTATCGTCAACCTCGACGGTTCCGATTAATTATCGGGCGTACTTAGCCCACGACCAACCCTTTACGTGAATTAAGATGGAGATTCAATTAAAGAAAAGACGAAGCGAAACGGGAAAAACAGTTCAACATAAAGCACATTTATTCCGCGGCAAACGGAAAGCACACATACACAATTACAACAATTATGCACCAAAAGCAAATGTAAAAGTAACACAACAATTCTGCACAAAAAGCAAATGCAACAAAAGAGACAATGCAGATCTACTACCGACTACGTGAGCACACGGCAACATTTACACAGTTTTACTTCACAGACGGTGCCGACAACACATATACTCCAAAGCAAAAGAAAAAGGGGCCACCCTCAACAACAAGGGGGCAGACGGGCCTGGGGCCGAGACCGCGTCGAGCCTACCCGTCTGGTGATGAGCCGCAAAATGGCGGCGGCGCCCCGACTCCGCGGGCCTCGCTGGCACTCCTGGAATGGGGTGGGAACGGGGCCCCCTTCTCACACTATCTCAGCGCGGGGGGGAAGCAGGGGGGGTTGTTGATGCTCGGGGGAAAGAGGATATCTGGCTTGCTTGGGTCCCGTGACGAGTGACTCCACTGCGACCTCGACCGCGTTCCCGGCCTCCCCTCTCCGCAGCTCCCCGACAGACTCCGAACCCCGTCTTGGCTGCTGCGCTGCTGCTGCCACGCTTCGCCGCCGCCACAACGCGCCCGAGGCCGAAACAGAAACTCTTCTCTCTGTCGCTGCCACACCTCTCCAACTCCCCCGTTTTGCTCCCCGCTCGGGGCTTTATAGTGCGACAGGAGAAACCATATGCAGATTTTTGGATCAGGTTCAGCTCGGGGGCGGAGCCACGCTCCCCCATTAGACGGAGGAAAAGTGGGCGTGAATCATTGGTGATCCGTCTTCCCCGGAAAGGCCGCTTTTTGCACCCGCTGCTCGGCGCGCGCCCTGTACGAGTCCAGGATCGGTGCCCGCAAGCGGTGCGGGAATGGCGGCAGAAGGAGAGGTGAAGGCGGTGGAGGGTCTAAAGTGGCGGTCCCTGGCCACGGTGACGCTTGGAATGGTGGTGATGCGATGATTGCGAGAGCGAGTGGTGACGGTAAAGGTCGTGGCTGTTGGCGTTGTTGTTGTTGTGAAGCGGCGTTGCGGTTGGTGGTTGTTGTGTGATGGCAGTTGAGACGTGGTTGGTTCAAAATAAAGATAGAACAGAAAAACAGCTATCTTAAAGGGTCGCAGCCCAAATGAATGACATTTATTCCCTCTAAACAAGGGGTTTGGGCTAACTACACATATACTTACAGAGATATCTCACCTATGGGACCTGAATGGTGGTTTCCGAATTTCCTCAACCACAACACTACCCCCTCCCCTTTTTACAGACTCATCCCGAGTCGTCAAATTTTCGTGTGCCATCAGGTGTAGTTCTCCCCTAGTACATTTTACCTACGGATCCCTGAGTGCGACATTCATGGTATTAGTGTCCCCAAAATAAATAACCTGAGGGCTGAGTAACTAACTAAACAAACCCACTCACATGGACGACTTAAATAAAATTGCCGGCGCTAGGACAGACATGCCGGGGGCGCACTCATATGTACAGTACATCTTAACTTACAAATTTTACACTAAACCATGGTCCAGGATCAATGAACTCTGCAAAAAGAAAGCATTTAGCAGGGAGCCAGGCTGCTCGCACGCAGTCTCTGGCTCAAACAATGCAGGTGACAGGGAACGTTGCCGGCTGCTCACACGCAGTCCAAGGCCTTCCCTTTTGAAACTGAACGCAGTGAAAAACAACGGTGCATGGGCCGCACAAACGCAGTCTCCGTGCCAGCTCAAGTGGCACACGCAATGAGCACAACGGATGGATGGATGGATGGATGGATGGATGGATGAATGGATGGACGCAAACACGGTGCACGGGCCGCCACTGCAGGCCCGTGTTGTAGCTGCCAACAGGGCAGTTCTTGCAGCTTGCAAACTGTTGCTTGCTGATCCTGGCGCACATGGCAATGAACAGGGGGGGGGGGCAAAGCAAAATTAAGCGGGGGCTGGTGAACAGGGGCAGTGGGCATGGCAAAGGCGAGCAGGCAACACAGCCTGCAGAACAAGGCCGCTGCAGGCAAACACAGCCGGCAGACGATCTGGCCGGCACAGGCCTTGAAGCACAGCAGCTGCAGACAATCCGACCGGCACAGGCCTTGCAGCACAGCAGCTGCAGACGATCCGGCCGGTACAGGCCTTGCAGCACAGCAGCTGCAGACTATCCAGCCGGCACAGGCCTTGCAAAACAACAGCTGCCGATGAAGCTGGCCAGCCTTCGCCGTTCAGTGGAGGTTGGTGGAGGGAGTGCGGTGGTGCTGGCCACTCGGAAGGCGGGCTTGGACCTACTCTACGGTCTCCCTCCCAACCTATCGCCTTTGCCTGTCACTGTCTATACCCACTCCGTTAATTTGTCAAACCCCAATTAAGCCCCAACTTATTTTTTTATTTTTTTATTTTTACTTCCCCACTATATCGTCCCCTAACCCCCTGTACTGTCCTTGTTCGGCTAACCTATCCTGTCACCTAGCCTACTCCCAACCCCTACGTTCCCTTCCCGGATGGGGAATAAGGGAGAGCTAGCGTCCTGTGTCGAGGCCCAACGAAGCCTCAGAATGGCCTCCCCAGACTTCAGCGATCTATAACACAAAGTGGGTCCAGCGGCCCACAACGAGAGCGAGGGGATGGATGGTGCGGAGGGGTACACTTCCTATTCTACCCTATCCATTTAACTGTTAAACTACCCCGGGGCTTTCAACAAGCGCCTCTCGCTTAAACTATTGGTTCTATAAACCCAGATTCCCGTCGCCTGTGTTGGTGTCCTCACAATTTCGGGCCTCGCCCCCCAATTTTCTTTTCGTGCCCTCACACGGTCTCATGGCTGGGACGCGTGGCTCCCTTTGGCAGGCACGACCCTCTGCCGAATCTCCCGCTATGGCACCCCCAGGCACTACACTGCCTCCGAGCCTACCAGCTCCCTAAACACCGGGGAGTGCCCCCCATGGCACCTCCCCTGAAAGGCACACGTGGCAGGCTGGCTTCCCGGGCCCCTTTCCGAGGGTCACCCGTGCCCACAACACTGCCCACGCGGCTGATGGTGCCCCGGGCCCCCGCACCAAGCGGGCGCACCCGTGCCCACTACGCTATCCCGGCCCCCCATGGGCCTTGGCCTACTACACCGACTAGCCTGGTGCCCGGGGTACCCACTCAGCGATACTCACCTTTCGCAGCCACGCTCCCAGCCTGTCAACAGGGCTCCTGCACCCCTCCAAATGGGTTTCGAGCCTACATTCACACCAACAACAAAACGACCTCCATTTTTCAATTTAACTAACCCCATAACTCACTCTACACTGACCCCGGGGTCCCTTGGGCGGGAGTCACTCCTCCCCCCAATCACTCATCGCACCATGCATTCCACATTCGCTCCACACACACAGACCCGCTGGCCTCACTCACTCAACATGTACTCACCTCACAACTTTTCAACACACACACCGCTGAACTCTGCCATCCTTCTAACTACCTCCCCTACCTAACTCGTGCTCCCACGTCGTCCTTTAAACTATAGCACGTTCCATTTAACACTACGTAGCTAAACTACGTCCCCACTACACATTCACAGTCTGTCTCTGTCTCCTAAATAAAAAAAAAATCATTTCCCCACCTAAATCTGGCTACAATCCCTCTAACTAATCCATTCCACGGACTCCATGAGCACTTACCCCTGCCCCATGAAGTCGGTCTAACTAAGCTAACCCTTCCCCCTAACTAGTTTCCATCCTGTGCCCTGGTAAGGGGGTCTTCCACCCCTTGCCCGGGAATCCTGTGCACCCGAAAGTGAGGCTTGCTTCTTTTTTTTTTTTCACATGCACACCACCAGCGCGGCAACTCACAGCTCGCGCACTTTGCACCTGCCCGTGACGTCATGCAGCTGCACGTGTACCTCGTCCCTCCTTGGACGGTACCATCCGGCAGGGATACCCCTCCTGCCGGATTCCAACCCCGCGTGCAGCCATGACGTCACCGTGCGCATAAAAAAAAAACACAAGCCCAAAGTCTCGAGGGGTTCCCCACGCGAACACATGTGCTTTGCCCGTTGGAGCTTAACACACACGATCGCGTGGAGAACCCGTCCGGTCCAAATCCGTTTACCTGCCTAAACTTTGTCCATCCTTGGGATCGGCAAATCCACCGCGTGCGTTTCCGGACCGGGACTTCATTCCCGCAAGAGAGCACGTGGGGGCCTCGTGCGTTGCACAGCACGGACCTCGCGCTCGCTGCTGGGTGAACCCGGCACGGTTCCCGAAACAGCTGAGCCGCTACTCGGCTTTTGTCCCTCTGTCGCCGTCGTCGTCATCATTCAACCCACGCACACCTGCGTGATACGACGCTCATACACCATTCCATTACATTCACCCCGGGAGACGCGGCTGCATGTTCACACATGCCCACCGACATCTCCCTCACACACAGCGACCTTGCACACGCTGTCTCTCTCACACTCGGCCGCTCACTCACGCATGCCATTACCCTTGCACACGTGGCTCCACTCACTCGCGGCCTTTCACTCACTCGTGCCATTTCCCTCACACAAACCATACTACTCACACATGCGGGGGAACTCGCTCGCGGTGCCTCATCCACACACCGCGTGCTGGGAAGCACGATCTTCTGCACACTTAAGACCACACCACTCACACGTGGGGTCGCTTCCGCACATGGGGTCTTTGTCACCCACCCGGTCGCTCTCACACACGCCCTTGCACCCGCGCTATGCGTGCGTTGCAGCACGCATTTCGCCACACTCGTGAACACACACCTCGACACCACACACAACGGGACAACCACACTGGGGATTCCTGTCCCCACAAGGGTCTCCGGGGCCTCTATACCCCCCAAGCTCTCCGTGCACCTGTCCACAGCACTCCTCCCCTCGACCTCGCAAAGCACGACCGAACCCACCTGGTCATGACTCGCCTCAAGGGGGCATACTCCCTCCCCTCGTTCCTGGAGGAGGCCATCCAACTGCTCGCACCGGGTCTCCACCCAGTCCACCAGCTCACCCCCATTGTCCTGCACTACGTCCGTGTGTATGTGTGCGTCTCTATCCCCGTCTTCATCGTGTAGTCTTCCCTCTATGGTTCCCATCTCCCGTGTCTCTGCCAACTCAGTCACCTCTTCACCCTTTCCCTCCCTTGTCTCAACTATTATTTCCGTCTCTTCCCTTGTTATCTCCCTCGTGCACGTCTCCGTCACCCCAATTAGTTTTTCCCTCTCGGTCACCGTCACTCTTCTCGCCCAACACGTCCCCCGAATTATTTTTTCCTTACCCGCCTCCACCGCGGGCCCGACAGCCATTTCACCCCCTCCCAGCTCGTTCGCTCCCACACGTGGAGTCGCCATTTTGAGCTCCGCGGTTACTGCTTTCATGCCCGCCTGCAGGCTTCGGCCCATGTTCTGCGTCTCACCCCGCAGCTCTTTCATTTCTTCCTTCATTTTGAGTGCGTTTGTTTCCATATTAACCTTCACTTCGTTTGTGTTTGTATCCATCTTTTCGTTCATGCGTTTTATTTCGTTTGTGTTTGTATCCATTTTTGTTTTCATTTCGTGCATGTCCCCACTGATTCCTGCCAGCATGGCGTATAGCTGGGCCATGTCGGGTGCACTCAGCTGAGCCGATTCGGCAAGGATCGGGGGGTTTTGGCGGAGAGGGGGAGGGGAGGTGTCATACACCGCGGCCGCCGCCGCACCTATTTCGGGCTCTGGGTTCAATTGGGGGAGTTCGTGTTCCTGCACAACCAACATTTCCTGCACGGGGTTTTCATCCTGGACCATGGACTCTACACATTCTATATCCATTTCTAATACCCCCGGCTCCCGCTCGCCTTGAGATGCCATTTTATTTCTCGTAAAGGGTTAATTTAAATCGCTCGTAATTTGGAGGGAATCGGGGGTCGCTCGTCTCACCCCTGGACCGATTCCCGTGAATTTAGCTGGAGATAGGAGAGCCCGTTTTCCTGTTCTCCGATACCAGTGCCGTGAGGAGGGGGATGGGTTTGTATCCCACACCTGACACCAGTGTTGCGAATTCGCGCCAGCCGGCGTGCGACCTGCCACGTAACTCGAATCGCGGCACGTCGCCCACCGGACGGACAATTCCGTCGTGACCCTCTGGGACTAACGCCGGGAACTAGTCACGGGTGGGCCTTTCGGCCTCACCACGATCGTGCCAATCGGCCCCCCGAGTGGGATAGGGTTGTTCGCCAAATTCGACATACCTAAGTACCCACACGGAGGGTAGACCGGGCCATCGCACCTCGCCGCAGGTCGACTTCAAACACGGGCCACTTTAAGCGACCCGTTCCGTACTATCGGGATAACCTAGCGGTGTTCTCGTCAACCTCGATGGTTCCGATTAATTATCGGGCGTACTTAGCCCACGACCAACCCTTTACGTGAAGTAAGATGGAGATTCAATTAAAGAAAAGACGAAGCGAAACGGGAAAAACAGTTCAACATAAGGCACATATATTCCGTGGCAAACGGAATGCACACATACACAATTACAACAATTATGCACCAAAAGCAAATGTAAAAGTAACACAACAATTCTGCACAAAAAGCAAATGCAACAAAAGAGACACAATGCAGATCTACTACCGACTACGCGAGCACACGGCAACACTTGCACAGTTTTACTTCACAGACAGCGCCGACAACACATATACTCCAAAGCAAAAGAAAAAGGGGCCACCCTCAACGACAAGGGGGCAGACGGGCCTGGGGCCGAGACCGCGTCGAGCCTACCCGTCTGGTGATGAGCCGCAAAATGGCGGCGGCGCCCCGACTCTGCGGGCCTCGCTTGCACTGCCTGGAATGGGGTGGGAACGGGGCCCCCTTCTCACACTATCTCAGCGCGGGGGGGAAACGGGGGGGGGGTTGTTGATGCTCGGGGGAAAGAGGATATCTGGCTTGCTTGGGTCCGGCGACGAGCGACTCCACTGCGACCTCGACCGCGTTCCCGGCCTCCCCTCTCCGCAGCTCCCCGACAGACTCCGAACCCCGTCTTGGCTGCTGCGCTGCTGCTGCCACGCTTCGCCGCCGCCACAACGCGCCCGAGGCCGAAACAGAAACTCTTCTCTCTGTCGCTGCCACACCTCTCCAACTCCCCCGTTTTGCTCTGCGCTCGGCGCTTTATAGTGCGACAGGAGAAACCATATGCAGATTTTTGGATCAGGATCAGCTCGGGGGCGGAGCCACGCTCCCCCATTGGATGGAGGAAAAGTGGGCGTGAATCATTGGTGATCCGTCTTCCCCGGAAAGGCCGCTTTTTGCACCCGCTGCTCGGCGCGCGCCCTGTACGAGTCCAGGATCGGTGCCCGCAAGCGGTGCGGGAATGGCGGCAGAAGGATAGGTGAAGGCGGTGGAGGGTCTAAAGTGGCGTTCCCTGGCGACGGTGACGCTTGGAATGGTGGTGATGCGATGATTGCGAGAGCGAGTGGTGAAGGTAAAGGTCGTGGCTGTTGGCGTTGTTGTTGTTGTGAAGCGGCGTTGCGGTTGGTGGTTGTTGTGTGATGGCGGTTGAGACGTGGTTGGTTCAAAATAAAGATAGAACAGAAAAACGGCTATCATAAAGGGTCGCAGCCCGAATGAATGACATTTATTTCCTCTAAACAACGGGTTTGGGCTAACTACACATATACTTACAGAGATATCTCACCTATGGGACCTGAATGGTGGTTTGCGAATTTCCTCAACCACAACAATATATATATATATATATATATATATATATATATATATATATATATATATATATATATATATATATATATATATATATATATATATATATATATATATATATATATATATATATATGCTTGATGAGAGTTTTAGTAATATCTAGATGAAATTGACAGTTTGATGTATTCATGGCAACTTTTGGAGAGGGTTGTGGATTTTGCTCATATTGTGCTCTGCACAACATCTTTTTCTTTGAAGCTTGCCAATCTGTTTGTGTGCAGGTTATCTCAAACAGTTGGGGATGGATTTGGTTTGAATTTGGTGCACATTTACGGTGTGTGACACAGATAAATTCTTATAATTTAGTTAAGATCTCTATCTGGCGACTCAAGTTTTTTAAGTGATTCTTTAGTATTGAGAGATGTAGCCAAAAACGATATATCGCATGATATATTAAATGTTTTGAAGGATTTGCATCTATATGATGTGGACATCCCCAACCAAGAAGACCAATCACATCAGGCAATAGCTCTTTATACCCTAAATCAGCTTTTAGTCACAATTTTGAGGAGGATGGGAAAATGAGTTTTATGATTGAAGTACATCAGCATAATCGATGGTCTGAGCCACTGTAGTTTTATTGAGCATGATCTGCTTCTCTCTTTGTTTGAATTTGAGCTGGAGAAACTTGAAACCGAAAACCCAAATCAAAAACTACAAAACCAGAAACAAGATTTAAAGAACAAAATATTAATATTTTCAAATATTTATTTATTTCACACTTTTGACCAAGACCATGTGGCATTTTGGTATTATTATACATCCAAACAGTCCAAATGACGTAACGACGACAGCAAATATTTTTGTTATGAGATTGAATGTTCCTTGTGTGCTGTTGTAAGCTGGAACAAAGGCCAGGCACACGAGGAGGCAAACAGTCATGCTGAAAGTAATGTGCTTTGCTTCCTTATGAACAAAATCCAACTTCAGTGCCTTGAAAGCAAGAGCGTAGCAGGAAACGGCAAGAAAAACGAGATATGAAAGTGAACCGACTGGCCACGCCATTGATGTCCCTCCACACTCTAACGTTACCGTATTGGGACGGATCTCTGTGTTGCGTACGAGCCGTGTCTTCCCAACAAAAGCCCACAAAAGGCAATGAATGATTTGCGGCATCTGGCAAAGTATGACCAGGAACTGCTCAATGAGTATCTTGAATAATGCTTCACCTGCAGAACAGTGAGAAAAGTGACATTAAAAAAATATGCATCAGCATCACAAGAATGGGAAAAGAAAACGAAGCACTGAAGGATTTTTTTGAAAAGCACCAGCTATAGATTTAATCGAGAAAAGAAGTTTATCATAATGACAGAGGATTTCACTGGAAACCAAATAAATCGAATTTTAAAATGGAAGTCATTCCTCACAAAAGCTCAGTTCTCACCAAAGATGTTTCATTTTTGGTGATTGTCAAAAAATCAAATGATATTTTTTTCACTGAAATCTAAATACTTGCAAGTACAGCATTGCATTCACGATATAGTAGGTGATTGCCTTCCTACCCAGAGCAAGTGCAAGCAAAACCTATCCGCAGTTTATTTAATTCCCTTGATAGATATTTTGTATTTCTCATGCAAAGGAACTACACATTCATATAATTAAACTGTTAAAATTTACAAAATATTTATTGAACAAATTAATAAAAAAGTAAATTGCTTACCAGAAACCCTGAAAAGATTCCATGCCATGATCAACACACATGAAATAGCGAATGTGAGACACACACAGATAAGTGGATCACGTATCAGGCATTTCTCATCATCTGGGGCTCCAATGGAGATCAAAGAGCTCAAAAGAGAAACCGTGATGGACAGTAGGAAAAGCACAATCAGAGGTTGATCAGTGTCTTTCATCACAGATATATGTCTACCTCGAAACAGGATAATTCCCGCAATCACTATAATCAGAATACCCAGTAAAGTGAAGCTCACAATAGCCAAGGATGCAGGTTTCGTGAATCCAAGGTAATCTTCAGGCATGGGCATGCAGCCATTTCTATGTTCATTCGACCAATAGTCAGTTGGACAACGGAAGCAGTCTGGGGAATCTATTCAAATGAAAGATAAAAGTGTGATGTTTATTGACGTTTTTATTTGAATTTCACAATTCATTAAAGTAAAATGACAAAAGCAATTTTGAAAAAGAGGAGGTAATTACAGAGAATGTTTCAGTCATTCAAACTTCTGGGTCTCACTCCTCACCCATGATCTTTATTTGGCAAATCACATTTCAAAATTGGCCTCCAAAGGCAGCAGTGAACTGGGTTTCTGCCATTGAACAAAGTCCTTCCTTGGCTCATCTGAACTCTTATCCACCCACAAGGCATTCATCCACAACTTTTATGGAGTGCTGCTTTCCCCCCTTGTCTGGCTCCCTTGCCCCACATCTTGTTCAGCATGATGCTGTGGAAACCAAGGCCTTCAAGATTCATTGGAATCTACCGTGTTTAAGCTGAGTCAATGGGTCTATCTCTTCACCATCGCAGACAGGTCGGTGGACTCTGTCTTTCAACACCTTCTTTCTGGTCTTTCACCCTCTGCTCTTTCCGTGTTTTGTCCCCTCCGGGTTTCTGCCGAGCTCATATGGTCCACCAAAACCCCCTTCTGTTGAAACTACCAAAATCCAGGGTCACTGCTCACCTCCACTCATTTGTTCCTCTTTTTCCTGCCTGTGGAATCAACTTCCACAACCTTTCCAATCTCATTCTTCCCTCCAGGTCTTCAAGACAGCTGATCACCACCATCCCAGATCGTCACCAATCTAAGACCATGATCTTTTCTCCCCTTGTTTATCTTTTCTCCCCTTGTTTATCTTTTCTCCCCTTGTTTATCTTTTCTCCCCTTGTTTATCTTTTCTCCCCTTGTTTATCTTTTCTCCCCTCGTTTATCTTTTCTACCCTTGTTTATCTTTTCTACCCTTGTCAAATCCCTCCTTCCAATTTTCCACTTTTCCCTCCTTTGAGTTTCTGTCTGTTGCCATTTTATCCACTCCATAAATGTGTTTTGTGACCTGTTTTTGTCTTTTAGATACTGATCTTTTCACCACACTTGCTCTCTCATGAGCCTCGACGATGCAAGCAAACAAAAAATATACATGAAAATATATTTGGTCAGAAATACTCCAAAAATACTGTGACGGCTATGAATGGGGGAATAATTAGTGCACCACCCAGCCCGCCCCTCCCACCCCCCCCCCCCGGAGAGAATAAAAGTACACACAAGGTATTTGAGCAGTTATGTCACATTACAGTATTCTGTTTAGAAATTAAGTAAATCATATTCATGTGATATGCCTGGTGTTGCCTTAGTAGCTGGGGTGCTGAGTTTGGGATCCTCTTGGGATCCTCAGATCCTGAGTTCAAATCCCACTTGGCTGTTGAATAATACCAAGTGGGATTGATCTGCCTGTCATCCATCTGAGGTCGGCAAAATGAGGGCCAGCTTGCTGGTGTCCTGTGTCGGAGTGGTGACCCGTCCAGGATTTTGCCCAATAGCCAATGAGATTGCTTTAGAAGCACCAACGCTCTGCACAGAGTATGGTCCTGATGCGGGTCACCACATCAGGATGCGGGAACTCTATGCGGGTCACCACGAGAGGCAAAAGGGGAGGCAAGGGCACGAGGGGACTGAACTCGAACCAGCAAGCACTCGGTCAGTGGCCTCAAATGGTGGTCACTGAATGTGTGCCATTGGTGCAAAAAAAGTCCCCATTCTTACTCAACTGCTATCCCATACATGAACCACCCTTAACCCAACCTCTCTGTGTCATTCTTCAGGTTTATCGGATCCAATAGCTTATATTGTGTGAACTGATTATTGTAAGTGCTCAGGGCCATATATGTTGACATATTTAATGGTTTTGGGAAAATGTATATGTGGTTTTTATATGTGCTGAAATTGCTTGTGATGCTCATGCCTTGATTTTTCCCATCATTTCTGTTCCTGATTGTTTCTGCCACTTTCTGGACCTGAATTTCTCCCCAATTTCTCTCTTATTTCTCCTCATCATTCATTCAGTCATTTCTTGCTCTTTCACTTCTGTAATGAAAACATGCAGTTTCTGAGTGTGTCCTGATTTGTCCTGCTTGTGTTTGGTCTGAAATAGCATTCCCAGGGCAATGGAACTGAGGTTGTAAATTTAATACAGTAGTATCCCACATAATGTGGCATGCTGTGTCGGTTCGCTCAGCCAATTAATTAACAGCCATTTAGGTGCTGGCATGGTTCCCCCTCTGCCTTGCTCAACTCCCCATTTACGTAAACTGACTTTGAGCATGAAGATCCCACCAGAGGATTGATGCATATGGAGTCCATGGTCTTTTGAAGACATGCTGTCCTCTTGGAGTTATCCATAGGCAACGTCGGTAACATCGTTGTCAGGAGTACAGTTTTTTTTTTTTTTGGAATCCCCAAAAACCCTCACTCCCTTGTCTGAAGTTTTGGATTCTGACCCGAAATGTGAGCAATCATACCTCGAAGTAAATTAAGGAGGGAGGAATTAATAGCAGACATTGCTATGTCAGACCAGAGTGAGCAGATCCATGTGTGTGCGAGTTAGCTAAATGCTGCTGTGAGCCTGAGAGACATTAATTGGGGGAAAATGAGAGTTGTGGGACATACCCACATCCCAATTTTACATGGAAGTGATTGAAGGGAAAGGAAAATACTATTTGACCATCTTCCCAGAATACAAAACCTACTCCTCCCCATTTTGCCATCTAATCAGCTTGGCATTGAAAACCTATCGAAGCATGCACCCCCTTCATTTCTCCCAATATTGATGTCTTGATATTTTAACATCTTATCATCTTGGTATCAAAGCATCTTAGCACATCTTACCATCTTTACATTCATTAATTGTAAAGACCAAATGTCTCTCTGGTCATTGAACTCAAAAAGAGAGCCGATATATATTTGGTTGTTTCGTAGTTTATCAAAGTGTTTTATTTGCTTATGGCTTTCATCACCATCGGGAATGTCAATAAATTTTTTGTTGTGATATGTTTCTTGAGTAAAATATCATTGTTGAGCACAGATGAAATGACAAAACTCTCTCAATGATCTGATATGCTCTCCTCTTGAGCCACATATCCCCAAAAAACATCATGCAACTGTTAGACAACAAAAAGTATGTGGATAAACAAAAGTAGATAAAATAAACAAACGAATAAATTTAAATACAAATTAATTATAAGATATAAAAAATATAAGCATCCTTGAATGGACAGAAAACTTTGATGTTGCAAAAAAAAAAAAAATCGATGGAAAAATAATTTACTACAATTTTAAAATGATATGTGGCTCAGGAGTAGATCAGACCTGAACGTTGGGAGAGGTTAATCATTTCATGTCTATTCAGCAATGATATTTAGAACAAGTAACAATTCCCAACATACTATTTATTAACGTTTTCGATGGTGATGAAAGCCAAAAGAGAAAAAAACACTGACAACTACAAAACAACCAAACATTTATTGGCTCTCTTTTTGAGTTCGATGACCAGAGAGACCGTTTGTCCTTACAATTAATTAATAAATGCAAAGATCGTAACATGTGTCAAGAAGTAAATACTGTATCCCAAGATGATGACATGTCAAAATATGAAGATATCAATATGAGGAGAAATGTGGGGTGGATGGTCCGAAAGGTTTCAATGTCAAGCTGATAATATGCTAAGATGGGGAGTAAAAGGGATGATATTTTTAGAGGATGAACATATCGCCTTTTCAGTTTCCTCCATACACTTCCATATAAAATTGAGAGGGGGTATGTCCCACAACTCTCATTTCCCCCCACTGTCATTTTTTTATGCAGGTAGGCCCTCGAGAAGGCGCAGTGCAGTCGTCCCCATAGCTTGGTGGCATGCTTACATCCCCAATCAGCCAGGTAGGCCAAATTGAACGACCAGTCAGCAGCAGGCCACAAACCCACAGGAATCTTTATGGTATGATGACAGATGAGAACAAGATGACAGATTTTTGGTTTCAGACCAGGTCACTCTACCCTGGATATGCTGCTTCTGCTATCCCAACAATGGATGGAGGTCCTCAATGCCACACAGGAAATCCGAGCCATATCCCTGGACATATCACGTGCTTTTGACACAGTCTGTCACCCTGCCCAACTCACCAAACTCTCTTCCCATGGCATCCAAGGCCATCTCCACTCATGGCTCGCAGACTTCCTCACCTGTCGCAGTCAACGTGTGGCCGTAAATGGAGTTCTTTCATCCCTTCTTCCTGTCCAGGCTGGAGTTCCTCAAGGTAGCGTTCTGGGCCCTGTTCTTTTTCTGGTTTTCATCAATGATCTCTCCGACTCTGGAAAATCCTCGATATCTCTTTGCTGATAACTCCACCCTCTGCCGAACCATCGGTCATCCCTCAGTTGGGCAAGCAGCAGCTTCTTCGCTCACTGCAGATCTGGATAAAATCACAAACTGATCCAACACGTGGAACATGTCTTTCAATCTGGACAAATCTCACACTCTCACGATGTCTCTTCGAAAGGACCATTTAGAACCCCCCCCCATCCACTTTTTCAACAATCCTCTGGTAGAAGTCCTTTCTTTCAAGCTTCTGGTTCTCACTATCTGCCATGACCTTTCCTGGGAAAGCCACATTTCAAACCTCGCCTCCAAAGCCAGTCGCCGACTGGGAATCCTCCATCGTGCAAAGTCTTCATCAGCCCTCCTGAGCTCCTGACCACTTACAAAGCTTTTGTCCGAAGCATAATGGATTACGCTCTCCCCTCTGGGCTGGTGCTCCTGCCTCCCACCTTTCTCGGCTTCACGCTGTAGAAACCAGGGCATTTAGGATCATCGGCATCTCCCGCAAAGAGGCTGAGTCTTTGGGCCTCTCACTCAATCATCGCAGGTTGGTCTGTGGTCTTTCTGTCTTCTACCATCTCCTCTCCAGCCTTGCCCACCCCTGTTCTCTGCAATTTGTCCCCACCACATTTCCAGAGGGTGCTCAAGGTCCGCCAACAACCCCTTTCTGGTAAAACTACCAAAATCACGAATCACTGCTCACCTTCATTCTTCTTATTCCCCGCCTTTGGAATAAACTCCCTCACTCTATTCTTTCCCATTCTTCCCTCCAGACTTTCAAAACAGCTGTTCACCACCACCTCTTATCATCCCCCATCCAAATCCTCGATCTTTTCTACCCCCAACAATCCACCCAAGCCCACTTCCTTCAAATTCCCTGCTTTCCTTCCTGAAATTTCAAATTAATGTCCATCTTCTATTCCCCATGTTCACCGTCCCATCCCTCTCCCTTCCACAGATTTCCTAATGTTCTGTTCCCCACTGTTTTGTCCCTCCCACTCCCGCCCTCTCGTGCCCCCTTGCTGTGTGTTATCTCTCACACGAGCTTCGATAAGGTATTCAAAAAAAAAAAGAAAAAAAAAGAAGAAAAAAAAAAAGGTTCAGTGGCATGATTTCTGGGATTGCCGAGTATGACAGGCTGATGCAGGGTGTAATGGCTGGGCATGTTGGGTTGAGTCCGAGCAGAAGGAGAATACACGGGACAAGCGGCTTGGAATAAGCAGGCGTGTGGGATGTGCAGCCTCGAGTTGCCGGGGACATCTCAGAAAGAAAGAAAGATGAAGAAGAATAAGCGTGGCACATCGTGTGAGGAAAGCATAGGTGGGGAGATCATCGTGGAAAGCAGAAAACATGAGGTCCAAGGGAAATGAAAGCGAAATTCATTCTGTGGACTTTAAGTGTGAGCATGGAAATCTTGGCACGTTGTTGGCATGTTGTTGACACGTTGTTGGCACGTTGTTGAATGACTCGTTTGGTGCTGGTTTGGAGGGCAGAAGTGATTCAGAATCTTCACAGGAAATGTCATCACTGATGTTGAGGCCATAAAGTTATAGTGGTTGATTACGTGAAAGAGTAGCTGAATAAACTTTGATAAACCATCCACAGAAACATGGTGAGAATTTGTCTGCAATGAATGACATTTCACAAGCGCAAGACCATTATTTGTTTATTTGCAGGTCAGCAGTGCGGGAAGCCTCGATTGCTCGTTGAATGTAGAATTGATTTCCAGCACGAAGAGGTAAAAAGTATTTGCAGAGCTTGGAGAGGCCATGATTTCATATGAGGAACAATAATTGGAAAAGAAGAGGATGTCCTGTGTCACTACAGCTTCAATAGTCAGTGGAGAAGAAAGAAATCCATTGGGCGCTCTGCAGAGACTGTGTGAGTGGATGACAAATTCAGGTTACAAAATAAGGTGGCTTTTATTGCAAAGTGAGGGACAGAAAAGCAGATTCCCCATTTGTGTTTGCAAAGGATGTAAGATAAACTCTTGCACCAATCACACTGCTTGGAGATGCCAAGAATACAGAGCATTGGATGAGACTATTTTCAGGGGAGCTAATTGGAAAACAGTGGAACCAGCGGCAAATAAGGAAATCATACTCTTTTTAACTTCAGGTTGAACCCTTCTGCACTCTGTTAAGCTCTTTATGACTCAGGATATACCTTTGTTGAATATCCCAAGTAAAGGCATTGGCCAGCCTGAAAGCCCAGTTCAGAGACAGGAATGTCAGAGCCCAGTTATGAGAGATACAAATACCGAGGAGCTGCAGGTATTCCACATGAGATGCTGCTTTGAGAGCTAATCCTTCCGGAGAGGTATATTGAAAACTTTGGCCTTTCCTTTGTTCAAAGACATGTTGAATCGATTGGAATAATGGCTTTTTTTGAGATTGCAATAATCTGACAAGCTGCTTCTTAAAAGCATGTTGGACTGTTCTGCAATGGTCATTTCTTTAGGTAAATTATACTCCAGAATTTAATGTAAGGTCCGGCCAGATCAGATCTGTGACTTGCCACAGGTACCATGTAAATCTGCACTAACCTGTTTCATGGTCGAGTTGTCGGCAACGAAACTATCTCCCACACCAGGTTTCCTGGTAAGGAGGTTGCATGGAGATGAACATCCAGGAGGATTAAAAATAAAATTGTCCAAGGGTGGAGGAGCTCCATGAGAGCCAATGAACATCCATATCTGGTGACCAACTGTGTCTGCAGATGTCCTCCTGCAGTTGGGTTACCTTTTTCTTGAAGGTTGGTGGGAGAATTTACACACCGGCCATCGTAAAACAATTCATTCTGCAAAACACAGAAAAAATTGCAAAGAAAATTGAAAACCCACATTGTTGGAGTACTTCCTGTTCAGGTGCCCTTCACAAGATAGCTCAACGGATGATGGGATTGGGACAAAGCCTTAGGGACCCACATTATTTGATAGTGGAAAAATCATGGGGTAACCTGAATCGAATTGCATTGGTGTGTGTTGGGGTGGTGCTAAGGTGTTGTGCACCAGATGGTGGTCTCCTCATGTTAATGTGAGCTGGTCCCATTGGGTGTGTGTCTGAAACGTCCGGTAACCAAGAAAAGATGGTCACCTGTCTCTGCTATCATCTGAGCTCAAGCGTTTGAACATTGGTATTGCAGCACTCTCTGAGGTTCAGAGACCGCATTGTGGTGAGATCTTGGCAGGTGGTTCCAACTACTAATGATCTGGTCACTGATGGTTACCATGCTCAATAAGTTGCTGGAGCTGTGTCCAATAAGCTGACTCCATGATAATTGAGGTAACACCAGTCAAGGAGTTTATTATTAGACTGAGGATTCATCACCCCTTGGGTGTCATTTGCTTGGTCTCTGTATGTGCTTCGATTGAGATGAGTGATCTCAACATGAAGCACACCTTCTATGCTGCACTCGAGTCTGTGGTTGATCAGTGCCCCAGGAGAGATAACATTCCAGTCTTGGGGGATTTCAAAGCATCGACTTGCACTGACAGGGATGGTTATGAAACATGTGTTCATCTCAATTGGTCAGTCACTGTAAACCAGAATAGCAGTAAGTTCCTTGACTTTGCAAGAATTCATGGACTTAGGGTGGCTAATTCATTGTTTCAGCACCCACAGCCTCATTGCTGGACTTGGTATTCCAACACTGGTGGTGTGGCAAAGTAGATTGACCTTGTGCGTGAATATGGTAATGAAAGGATGATTCAGACCTGCATGGTATACTGGAGTGTTCATTTCCTCAATACCCACCACAGGGTTATTGAAGCAACTCTGAAGATGGAGGTTAATTCCAGCAGAAAGACTTAGACACAGAAATTGTGCATTGCATTCCTCCAAGCCCATCCCTTGGTGTCCTACATTTAAAGCAGAGTATGGTCGGCTCTTGACAGAGGAGTCAAAAGTGAAGGCCCACTGGGCTGGTACCATTGAGCGACTGTACATGGATGACCAACCAGCAGTTGAGTTGGGCGTCAGTGGTGTAAATGTTCCAATTGCTGACCCTCCAATCAACTGGGAACCACCTTTGTTTGGTGAAAACCAGGCTGCAGTGAACCAGTTGATAGGGAGTAAAGCTCCAGGGATCTCTGGCATCCATGCTGAACTTCTCAAGGCTGGTGGAAATGCTGTACTTATGTCATTGCATACATTTCTGTGCGCTGTTTGGAACACAGGCATCATACCAACCGAATGGAAGAGGTGCAATGTTGTCTCTCTTTAGAAAGGAAAGGGTAATCGCCAGTCATGCAAGAACCACCAAGAGGTGATGGTGGTCTCAATGCTGGGCAAGATCTTTGCTCATATATTAATTGATGAGGTTCGCTACCATCTGCTTGAGCACCAGCACCAAGGACAGTCAGGTTTTACACCAAAGAGGTCTATGATTGACCAGATTCTTGCTCTTCGGGACTTCACTGAATGCAAACAAGAGTTTCCTCAGGGGCTGCTCACAGCTTATGTTGATATCTGCGAAGTATTCAATTCAATGAATCGATTAATCAGAATCCTCTGGAGGATTCTTGGTTTTCGTGGGGAGCCAACAAAACTGATCAATCTGATTTCTGTACAATACAAAGGTAATGAGAGAGATGTGAGGTGCGGTGGTTCCATCTCTGACTTATTTCCAGTTGCAGCTGGAGTTCATGAGAGGTGTGTCCTGGCCACCACATTTTTCATCAGTTGGTTAAAGTGGATTATGGGGAGGATGTCAGATAGTTGAAGTCGCATTGCATCGTTTGGGAATGTCGACATTTCTGACATTGATTTTGCCAATGATGCTGTCATCTCGGCAGGAATGCGAGATATCATTATGTCGGTCCTCGAGGTGCTGAACTTAGTCAAATTACATCTTGGATGCTACTCTCTTGCCTGTTCCTGTTTGTGGTGACATTTTTGAGATCACAGAATGATTCAATTCCCTTGGCAGTGATTTTCATGTCTCTGCATGTTGTGAGCCAGATGTCAAGAGGGATCTGGGTCAGCCCTGGGGAATCAGGATTCACTGAATAATGGGGATTGCACTGTTAATACCTATGCAAGAGGACAAAAATGCAATGTTTAAGTCCATGGCGCTTCCAGTCTTGCTCTATGGATGTGAGACTTGGACTCTGATGAAGGATCTGAGATGGAGATTTCACTCATTTGGTACAATGTCTCTTTGGAGAATCCTTGGCTTCTCCTGGTCAGACTTTGTTTCCAATGAGCCCTTGCTGAGAGAGACTCAGAGGAGATTTATTACTTTTATAGTCCGTGAGCATCAGCTGCGGCTATGTGGTAGTTTACTGTGGCTATGAAAGTATTTTACTGTGGCTACTGTGGCTATTTACAGCTGCGGCTATGTGGTATGCGGCTATGTGCTCATTTTACTGACCCTGATACTTCTCACCAAACTTTCTCAGTGACGGGCCTCGTGAGAGGAAGCCAATGGGCCGACCACATGGTTGATCCGCATCTTAATAAGATGGGGATTATCCATGCATTTACCTGGGGGATGGCCAGCTGAAGGTCCCTGTTGTGCTGTTGGAATCAGGACGTAGCAATGCACTGCTCCTGCACTTGCTCCCTTACCTGACCTGACCTGGAGAGGTCATTAAAGTTTTCCAAGAACCAGGTTCATCCAGAAGTACTACATTGGGAAAAGCAACCTCAAAGCAAGATTATGAAGCATTTTTTCAAGCATCCTTTATGTCATACAAATAAAGTGTTGCAAAACCAACCTGTTCCATTTGAGTATTCTTGACTCGTGCATGGCATACAATCAAAGCAGCAGAAAGGTTCCCCTTTACGTGCAACCTTTCGTGTCCCTTGGACACACGGCATGCTGCAAACCGATTGTGGAACCTGGAAAATATTTCCATTATGTTTTTCATTGAAGCTTTACAACTTTAAAGATCATTTATCAGCACGATCAATTTTGGAGATCTTATCATTGTTTAAGAGCCGATTGCACATGAATGTTTCTCAATTGCAATATTGATATAATTGAGATGGTGGAGACATTCCAACATACAATTCATTCAACACAATGATATGGCAGAGGAAGTTTAAAAGCAAGAGCATACAGGAAAAGAAAGAAGGAGCTGATAATCTCAGTCCCCCACCTTTTGGGTTGCAAGAGAAATAAATCTATGGAACATGAAAGCTAAACCTTAATCGTTTCTTGAAATATCACATTCACAAGGCAGGTTGCAGAGATGGTTGCCATGGCAACAGTATCATGAGCCAATCATGTGCACACTAAAGTCCACGGAGGAATGCTCGGATTAATGTAGCTCATTTTAATGTTCCCCATCTCTGATTTTGTTGGAGGGACTGGGGATTGAAAAGTAACATCTTGCCTCAATCGATGGACTCAATTGACAGCCTTTGCATAACTTTCCATTTGTTTTTAGTTTGTATATGCAGTTAAGGCTCGTGGAAGAGCTGGTAAAGTGAATGGATCAGGACATAACAGACAAAAACATGATGCAAAACACACACGAATAGGGTGGACAAAATGAATACAGGGGAAACTCCAAGGAGGGAAAACTGGAAAATTAGAAGGATGGATTTGGGTGTGGTTAATGATGGTAGAAAAAAAAATCATGCTTTGGGATAAGGGACGATTTGAGATGGTGATGAACAACTGTCTTGGAGATCTGAGGGAAGAATGAAATTGGAGGGGATGTGGAAGTTGATCCTCCTGGTGGGGGAAAAAAAAGAGGAACAAATGAGTGGAGGTGAGCAGTGATCCTGTATTTTGGTAGTTTCACCAGAAGGGTGTTGGTGGTAGACCGTGTCAGCCCTGGGGAAACAAGGGGGGAGGTGGGGACAAAGCACAAAAAGAGGAGTTTGCAAAGACCAGAAAGGAGGCAGTCGCATACAGAACACCGACCTATTTGTGGTGATATGGTGATTGACCCAGGGACTCAGCTTCAGCATCGGAGATGCAAATAATCTTAAAGGC
The DNA here is from genome assembly GCF_056783735.1 of Eptatretus burgeri. Taxonomy (NCBI): domain Eukaryota; kingdom Metazoa; phylum Chordata; class Myxini; order Myxiniformes; family Myxinidae; genus Eptatretus; species Eptatretus burgeri. Next base: position 147,010,870 of record NC_140961.1, read on the forward strand.
CTTGGTTTCTACAGCATCAAGCTGAACAAGATGTGAGGGAGGAGACCATCCCAGAGGGGCGAGCAGTACTCTGTCATGCTGCAGATGAAGGCCTTTCAAGTGGATAGTACTTCAGGTGTCTCAAAGTAGGACATTGGATGATGGAGAATCCCTCGTTGAGATGTAGGCTGGCTTTGGAGGCCAATTTTGAAATGTTGTTTGCCAAAGAAAGATCATGGCTGAAAGTAACACCCATGAGTTTGACTGACTGAATTTCCTCAAGAGGACTATTGAGAAAGTAGATAGGATTGCAAGACAGTTGTCGATGCTAATTTCTCCAAAAATTAGCATAATGGGTTTGAGGGTGATAAAAATTAAATGCAATAAAAATAAATAATGTTGCCAATGAAACGGGAAAAAGGTGAATGTTTTTGGCATATTGCACAATTTATTGTTATAATGCTTAAATGAGAAATGTACTCAAATATAACATGATTATTACATGTATGTGCTTGAAGATTTATCAATTTCATTTGTACATATTTGCATTTTAAATGACCTTATATCTCTTTTGCACTGGAAGCGGATCAATCTGCTTGGTGAAAAAGTGTCCCTTGTTCCCCGAAACAGATTCAATTGGACTTCGAAATAATCTTTAATCATTATTTAGTGTAATAGAATTATCAATTATTTGATTATGTTCTGCTTATGAAGGGATTCTCAAATGTAGACAATTATATGGCTTCTGGAAGTCGGGCTGGCGGCATCATTCTAGCTTCAATGGAATGATTGCTTGAGGTGATATCCAGATGTCTTTTTACACTCTTGTCAGCTTCAGATTATAAATCTTTCCCTCGCCTTTTTAATGAGGGGTGACATTCTGATCTCCGGAACAAGGAGCAATGTGTGATCCATTCTATTGCCCGAAGGGCTGAAGTCTTGATGTAATTCTGTCTCGAGGATGATCAAAACATCATTGGATGATCTCACCCCCTCTGATCCATGAATATTATCTAAAAACTCCCATCAATTTTTAGGTCATAAATATTCCTTATCCCTTCCAAATTAAGCTGACCTCCAGATGGCTGCTGCAACAAAGCTGTGAATGATCTCTCCCTTGGAACCCTCAACATGTCATTGGATGATCACCCTGTGGCATCAGCATGTCTGGAGGATGAACAGACAAAGTCCGACTGAATCCTCAGTAAAAATTCCAAGCTTCAATGTATCACAGAATTTTGGAGGAAGATTGTGTTGCATAACTTCTCCTGAATTCTCCACATCGATATGTTCGTTTGTTTATATGCTTATGTTTCTTTTTAATACATCACTCAAATGTAAAGGAGGAATTGAGAATTTCTTCAACACAGTCCTTTTGTAGTGAGATCGTAAGAGTGTGAGATTTCTTCGGATTGAAATACATTATCCAAGTGGTTGACCAGCAAGTGTTTTTTTTTTTTCAAAGTCGAAAGAGATGGAAAAGACTACGGCCTGCCTGCCTGAAGGAAAATGGATGGTACGGCAGAAGGTATTAGGTTAGGTATGGGAGCATACACCAGAGCAGTGGCTCACTGTGTCCAATTTCTGCCGCTACTCCAGGGGCTTCCATCTGGCCATCCCCCAGGCAGATGCCTCGCCCATCCACATCTCCTTGAGATTCTGATAAACCTGCCTCAACTACAAGGCACATGGTTAGCCCATTGGCCTTCTCTACTCAAGAGGCTCCCTCACTGAGAGAATCCCATGATCAGAATCAGCATAAAGAAATCGAGCCAAATGTCCACACAGCCACAACTGATGCCCACATACTATAAAATGCAAGAAATCTCATTTGAGTCTCTCTCAGCAACACTTGTTGGACACAACGTCTGATCAGCGATAGCCAAGGATTCTCCAAAGAGACCTGGCACCAAAGGAGTTAAGTCTTCATCTCAGATCCCTTGTCAGTGTCCACATATCGAATGTGTAGAGCAAGAATGGAAGTACCAAAGGCTTGAAGACTCAGACTTTTGTCCTCCTGCATAGGAACCAACAGCACCTGATGATTATCCAGTCAATCCATGATGCCACAGGCCAGACCTGGACGTGATGTTCACATGAAGAATGGGCAAAGATTTCAACATCACACTGTGCAAAACTGGTGTAGACCTATCCACAACGACTCATCACAGTCATTGCTGCAAAAGGTGCTTCCACCAAGTACTAACTGAAGGGGCTGAACACTTTTGCAACCAATGAATTTTGATTTGTACATGTTTATTTTTTACAGGTATTCCTGGCATGTAACCTCCTTCAACTCTATCAGTGTTTCGATTGAACTCTTCAGTTATGAATAAAAAAGTTCATTTAGAAAAATTGTATCAACAGAATTCATAATTCTTCCAAAAACGGAATTATTGGTTGGGGTTGAATTTGCAGGCCAATGCACATGTCCAGTAACTCAGCCCTGACTGAGGCCTTGAAGTCAAATAAAGCCTGTGTTGGTGCTGCAAACTTATGGTTGCTTGTCCATGCTTCATCCTTTTAAATGATGAGCATCAATCAAGGAAGCAGCATGTACCATTGTAATGTTTTGGTAGTACTCAGCCAATGTTGGTTTCAAACTGCCAAATTCCCAGACACAGAGCTGATATGATGACACTAACATTCTGCTTTCAGAAACAAACCAACTTAGCAAATCGAGTTCCGCAATGTTGGCCCTCCATCAAACTCGATTCAACATAAACTGTGTATATAATTTTTTTTAGACTTCGCGGATCTAAGGCTCGAAGTGCAGCTGCTGAAAACATCTCACAAAGATGGAGGTACAGTTGAATACACGTGACACAAGACATGACTGCTCGACAAGAAAAACAAAGCCACTGAGCTTGGGGGCAAGTGCCATTACATCCAGGGGCACTCTGGGAACCAGTGACATCAAAACCTTTGTGGCACAACCTTTCTCACAGCATGCAGTTGGGCATTTCAAAAGGAGGTATTTCCTCATTGTTATGTCGGCCAACCTCTGGGGATTACCCATGCTCTTATCTTTTTAAAAGCTGAACATCAATCAAGGAAGCAGCACTTGCCATTTTAAGCACATACCATTTTTAAAGTCTTTGGGAGGACTCCACCAGGGTTTCAACTGCTAACTTCTCAGAATTGGAGCAGATGCTTTGACCATTACACCACCAAGCCTGATCAACATAAATAAACGAAGTAAACTTACCTTTGTACTGCCATCACTCCAGTAGAAGTCATCTTTGTTCACAGAAAGCTTTTTGTCAGGCAAAGCATCAGAGTCAAAATGTCCAATAGTTTTGAAAAATATTTTTCCATTTGTATCTCTTTGCCATATTATGAGCTCATGTGGTGCAGGTGGGTCTCCATTTTCATCAAAAAACATTGTAGCTCCTGTAGTCGTTTTCCATCGGACATTTCGCATATAGAACAACAGCTGAGAATGGCAAACAAACAAAACATAAATATTAGAATGATTAAGAACAGGAAGATATCCAGATATTTGTTCAAGTCAATTTTTGTGGAAATGATAAAGTGTCAGCTCGACCCCTCAACAAGTCAATGGCAAAATAATAATAAAAAAATTTCTTCTTACTTGCCAGGGTTGAAAATCAGCTATCTTGGCACATGATGCATTTTGAAATAGATTGCTTGTGGAAGTACATGATTGGATGTCATTCAAAGCATATGCCACAACATATACAGCCTGGTAGGTGTAGAATGAAAAAAATAAATTGGAAACATCTGTAAATCGTGAATATATGTTACGTAATGATTCTTCTCCTGTGCACGGTGGGAGGTCAATTTTTTCTCCATCCCATGAGCATCTGAAAACATCTTCCCACATTTCAACAATATAATCATTCAATGATTTCTCATTCCGATAAAGTGGGACTTTTTTTCTTTTTTGTTTTTGATTTTGAAAAATCTTATTACGATCAGATGAAGAACTTCCCTTCTTGTTCTTGAGGGAAAATTAAATAATGGTTGGCAATATTTGATTCATGATGACTAATTTATTAATAAGAATATATTAAATTTACTGATTTCTGAAATAAATGATGAAGCAACTCTTCTATGGATTTATTTTGACATCACGTTCCTGAATTAAAATTGTTTTTCGCACATTTGTATGATGGAGGTATAAAGATGCTGTGGACATTTTATTCTGGACATAACAAAATAATATAGTTAACATTCAATCTCAATTTAAATTAACTAGTATGGGCCCGTAGGGTCGGGCCCATAGGTGTGTAAACGACGACTGCATTGGGGCATTATTTCAATTAGATTGGACCAACCGTATCATAAATTGCCATAACTTGGGAAACATACTCAGGTCCCCAGCGTCAATTGTGACGTCATATCAAACGAAGAAGAATTGTGTTGTCCTGTCATAAGTCGACAGATAAATGGCAGTAACTTGGGAACCGCTTGTCCGATCGATATCAAACCTTGAAAAGCACATCCGCGGGGCCCCGGCAATATTCCTGGCAAGTTTGTCAGATTGGACCGTCGATCGTGCAAATAAATAAATAAATAAGCATTAATTGTGACGTCATTCGTGACGTCATAACACCGTGTCTTGTCATTGGCCGACAGATAAATGGCCGTAACTTGGGAACCGCTCATCCGATCGATATCAAACCTCGAAAAGGCACGTCCGTGGGTCCCCTGCAATATTCCTGGAAAGTTTCAATCCGATCGGGCTGGCGGTTGTCCATAAACGGCGGTCGCAGACAGACAGACAAACACACACACACACACAGAGATTGCTGGAATTATAGATAGATTATCTGCAAAAACTCAAAAACCTGCGTACTCTGAAAGAAATGAGGGCAGAAGTTCAAAATCATAATGTGCAGATGGGTCGACTTTGCTTACCTGTCTGAGCAACAAATTTTGAATAATGTGTATTCATATTCAATCCCTCACGTTATGAGCCTGGTGTTGGCGCAGTGGTTAGGGCAGCGGCTTGGGATCCAAGAGGTCCTGAGTTCAAGCCCCATTGGGCCACTGAATTAATACACCAGGGGGTTGACTCAGCCTGTCATCCTTCCGAGGTCGGCGAAATGAGTACCAGTATACTGGGCCGGTGTATACCCCGGTTAAAATAGGTGTACCATATCCCTGTGTCATAAGAGGCGACCAGGGTTGCGTCAGGAAGGGCATCCGGCGTAAAACATGTGCCAAATCACGATGCGGATCATACGGATGATCCGCTGTGGCGACCCCTAACGGGAGCAGCCGAAAGAAGAAGAAGAAGATATTCAATCCCTCACGTTATGATGTCGATATTTTTTTCTTCTATTTTCTCCTAATTGCATGATTGATATAAAAATAAACTGTCTCTTCCTGCCTTTCTTCCTGCCAGATTTAATACCAGATGGGGTTGACTCAGCCTGTCATCCTTCCAAGGTGAGCAAAATGAGTACCAGCTTGCTCGGATGGTTGAAGGATTCAAATATCCTATGTCAGAGTGGAGACCAATCCAGGATTGTGCCCAATAGCCCAAGAGACTGCCTCGGGAGCACCAAAGCTCTGTACAGAGCATGGTCCCAATGGATGGATGTACAGACTGATGTTATACATTCAGATAGATGTGCAAGATGATATTTGAGCTTGAGGATATCGTCAGAAAGAAAACCGAAAGTTAGCAAATAATAAAAATAAATATATAAAAATAGATCAATTCACGTAAAACATTTGGATAAATAATTGCAATGCATTGTTTACCTCTGTATTGTTGATGTAATTCGAATTCATTATAGACAATCGGTGCCATGGTTTCATTTTTACAAGGAAATCATAAAATCCAGGAATATGTCCAAGTTTTTGTACAAAACCAATTGTCCCCTGGAGGATATGTGCATACCGAGATGAGGCAAATAGCTGGGATATTATCCAGGCAGATGCTGCTATCCATGTTCTTCCTGTCACATTTTGTAGTAGAACCTCCTCCAACAAAGGCAATGCATCTTGATCACTTGAGTACAATATAATAACGTTTGCATTTGTCTCCGCCACAAGTTTTCCTTCACTCTCAGAAAAAATGAACATGTTAAAAACAGCAGAATGAGAATGGCAATGTTTTACAGATAGCCTTTATTTTAAGACAACCCAAGATGACCGAGATTTATCACGTTTCATGGAGGTTGAGCAGGCTTAGATTCACTCCAGCTCTGGCCCTCAATATCTATCATTATAATGATTTGACATTTAAAGTCAAGTTTGTGTGATCATCGATTCGCCGATGAGGAACTGACTGAAGCAATCTGTAAACATCGATTCTATTGGCCTGCTAGATTGAATAAAAAAAACAGTGAAGTGCATTAAAGTCAATGATTTTGAAAACAACATTGAAAAATTGATAAAGCACATGGCATTACTTGGATGACTGTTAATATATCATTGAAAAGAGAGAATGGAAAACGAGATTCATTGTGAAGGCTTCTTCATTCTCTCAGTGGTTAGCATATTTTATCAAAGTTCTGTTGATTCCATTTTTCATTAAAATAGCTTTTTAAACACAAATCATAATTCCAAAGTAATATGAAAAAATATAATTCTCATTGTAATCTCTCAGAAAAAAAAACATGTCTGATGAAAACAAGTGAAGATATATATGAAGTGAAGATGAAAACAAGTGAACAAGTTCCATTTCACATAGACCATCAAACTACATCTTCCAATGTTGTTTAAGTTCTAACTGAACTTTTAATTTTAGAATTCCCTTTCCTTACAGGAAACTGCAGTGCCTGAATTCACAGTATAGAATATAGATAGTGGAATTGCTCAGGTTTGGACAATTAACGTTTTTTCAGTAAAATGCTTTTGAGTGCACCTCAATTTATCTCAGGTGAGGCTACATTTCAACCAAATATACTTGATACAGAATTTGTATCAAAATGAAATTTTGGATTGGAAAAAAAAAAAGTCTCAAAAATTTGTTTAAGGGATGTTAAAAAACTTTGACACAAGAGATAATAAATAACGAATGAAAGCAGACCTTACCAAACTTCTGAAAGATTTCTTGACTTTTCACTGTTGGTAACAGTTCACGGAAGGCAATACAAACTTCTTTGCTTTCAATTTCATTCAGAATTTGATTTAAACCAGTTCGACCAAAATCATCATCCACAGCGAAAGCACCAACAAATACCCATTTATAATGGAGCACTAAGCGGGCGATGGCCTCGGCATGATGCAAGTCACTGGGAACAGTTCTCATGAAAGTGGGGAATGTCTGTTTGTTACTTAAACACTTGCAGGCAGCTGCACCACTTATCTATACAAAGGAAAAAAAAGTTTTTATTATTTTGAAAAATAAGTGAGAATGTGAACACTTTCAGACAACTATTGCTTCCACTAATATGAGGTCAAGTCAGGTCAGGTATGGGAGCATGTGCCAAAACAGCGCGTCGCTGCATCCACTTTCAGCCGGTACTCCAGGGGCCTCCGTCTGGCCTTCCCCCAGGCAGATGCCTGACCCATCCCCATTTCCTTGAGATGCTGGTCAACCTGCTGCAACCACGAGGAACGTGGTCGGCCCCATTGGCCTCCTCCACTCACGAGACTCCCTCGCTGAGAGAATATGGTGAGCAGGATCAGCATCAGGAAAACGAGCCCCATGTCCATACAACCGCAACTGATGCTCACAGACCATGCAGGTAACAAATCTCATCCGAGTCTCTCTCAGCAACCGCTCATTGGACACAAAATCTGACCAGCGATAACCAAGGATTCTCCGAAGAGACCCGGTACCAAAGGAATTAAGTTTCCGTCTCAGATCCTTGGTCAGAGTCCAAGTCTCACATCCATAGAGCAAGACTGGAAGCACCATGGACCTGAAGACTCGGACTTTCGTCCTCATGCACAGGTACCGGCAGTGCCACACCCCATGATCCATTGAATCCAAGACTCCCCAGGCCCGACCCAGACGTCTATTGACCTCTGACTCGCAGCCAGAAGAGACATGAATATCACTGCCAAGGAAAGTGAATCTCTCCACGACCTCAACATCCTCACCACAAACAGACACAGACAGGACAGCACATCCAAGATGTCATTGAAAGCCTGGATCTTAGTTTTGACCCAAGAAACCCGTAATCCCAGCGGCTCCGACTCCTCATTCAGCTCGTCGAGGGCCCCCAAAAGGATATCTAAAGTCTCCGCAAAGATTAATGCATCATCTGCGAAATCAAGGTCCGAGATCTTTACATTCCCAAACGATGCACCGCAGCTTGACCTTTCCAACATCCTCCCTAAAATCCAGTCCATACAAGTGCTGAAAAGTGTGGGGCCCCAAAAGTGTGGGAAAAGTGTGCCCCCCCAAAAGAAAAAGCCAGTACACACCCCTGAAGAACTCCAGTAACAACTGGAAATAAGTCAGAGATGGGACCACCACACTTCACAGCACTCTCAGTACCAGAGTAGAGTTCAGACATCAGATCGATCAGTTTTGGTGGCACCCCACGAAGACCAAGAATCCTCCTGAGGGCATCCCGATTCACTGAATCGAATGCTTTACAGAGGTCAACATAGGCTGCAAGCAGCCCCTGCCGAAACTCTCGTCTGCGTTCGGTGAGGACACGAAGAGCAAGGATATGGTCAATCGTTGACCTCTTTGGTGTAAAGCCTGACTGCTCTGGACGCTGGTGCTCAAGCAGATGGTGGCGAACCCTATCAAGAATTATCTGAGCAAGGACCTTGCCCGGCACTGAGAGCAGCGTCACCCCTCGGTAGTTGTTGCAGTCTTGGCGATCACCCTTCCCTTTCCAGAGAGGGACAACAAGGCCCCTCTTCCAATCAGTTGGGATGATGCCTGTGCTCCAGGCAGAGCACAAAACTGCATGCAACGACACGAGTGCAGCATATCCAACAAGCTTGAGAAGTTCAGCATGGATGCCACAGATCCCTGGAGCTTTACCCTGTTTCAACCGGTTCACCTCAGCCCGTGTTTCCACAAGCGAAGGTGGACCAGAATTGATTGGAGGATCAGCAACAGGGATTGTAACACCATTGACATCCAACTCGACAGCTGGTGGATCAGCCTGGTACAACCGCTCAAAGTAACCGGCCCAGCAGCCCTTCATTTCAGACTCCTCGTTAAGAGCCAACCACTCTCTGCTATAACTGCAGTGCTCCGAGGGATGGGCTTGGATGAATGCAATGCACGAATTCCCCTGTAAGCGAGACGAGAATCACCTGTCCACAGGTGATGCTCTATCCCCTCACAGATTCCACGCACATAGGCCTCCTTGTCCACCATTAGTGCATGTACAGTTTTACACCTCAGCTCCCTGAACAGCTCAGCTCTGGAATACATGTGCAGCAAGGAATACATGTGCAGCAAGGAATACATGTGCAGCAAGGAATACATGTGCATTCGATCACTACAAAATAAGTCAGCAATTAGCCAGCATAAGCACGGAGTCCGGTATACTCTCAATTCTAACCATTCAACGAGCACCAAGTGAACCACCGCCGTAAATGACAATGCCCCGGGGACAATCCCACCAACCGCCAGTTTTATCTGTCTCGTGTGCAAGTCGCGCGACACGTGATCACGCGTCACATCCTTTAATTCATCACATTCTCCCCGTCTTTAAAGTGTAACTAGAGGCTCAACTAAAGGCCCGGTCACACATTGACGTTTTAGCCAGCGATGGCAACGTATTAAAATGTATGTAAAACGCTGGCTTACGTTGAACTTTTGATGTTTTTTTTTTAAAAGATTCGGACGTATTCATAGCGACTTGATCTTATGTTTAACGCATTGGTAACGGACACAGAACGTTTCGTTGTGTTATAGATAACTTATACCAACGAATGCTGAACCTGTTGTTGGCCTACACAACCGATGCCCAACGATAGTCTAACTTAGGCATAGCGTGTTGCACGCATCGCCGACGATGTCGTGACGTAGCCTATTAAAAGGCTGACGCACAACGATTCGAATCATAACTGCCGTAGAAATGGAAGTGTCAACATCGCGGTCACACCTTGGCGATCTTGCCACCGTATGCCGACCTAAGAAAAATGTGTCTAAAACGTTGGGGGCACGTCAAATACGGTATGAGTAAGTTTGGTATACGTGAGTACAACGCTAAAGTACGCTATCATACGTCGTAGTAAGTAGAGTACGTCAATAAATTTTAAACATGTTCAAAATTTTACGATGTACTCGGCGTATGACACACGTTCCGCATGCGATGGGGATAAGTTTTACACACGATATGTGGACGCTTACACACGTCCACAAAGGCTATTATAAGCTACTAATAAGTCGAAACACGTCGTGGTAATGTCTTTTTTACGCGAAACTTATTTCTAACTTATGTTTGACGTGCTTTGAACCAATTCTTTACGTAGTCCCAACACACATCGACATATGTAGACGTATTCCAATGACGTCTTCCGGTCGACAAAAAAAAAAATTAACGTGTTTCTAGCTTACAACTGCCATATAAAGATGTGTTCCCAGCGGTTTTGGAAATTGGTATATAAAAATGGTGTTCATACAAGGGGAACCCAACAGTGTTTTCGAGTCCTTTTTGAGTCGATGTCCATGTCAGCAGTAACAGTATCAGTATCAGTATTAGTATTAGTAGTAGTTTCTTCATGTTGGCAGTAGTAGGTTGAGTGTGAGGGGGAGGGTGTGTGTTATGATGGATCGTCCTTGCGTTTAACGATTTAAATGATAAACTCAACGATTTAAATGGCTGCATCTCCACTATTGAAAGTAGACGCTTGCGCTCAACAACTGGATTTTTTTTTTTACACTCAACGACTTTCAAACGGTACCACTCAACTATTTTCATTGTTTACAATGAACGATTTAAATTGCTGTCACTCGCCTTTGTTTTTTGACGCTCGCGCTCGGAAATTTTAATCGTTTCTATTGAACGTGCTAAATCGCTCAAACCCCACTATTGAAAGTAGACGCTTGCGCTCAACAATTGGATTTTTTTTTTACACTCAACGACTTTTAAACGGTACCACTCAGCTATTTTCATTGTTTACAATGAACGATTTAAATTGCTGTCACTCGCCTTTGTTTTTTGACGCTGGGGTTTGGAAATTTGAAGCGTTTCTTCTGAACGTGTTAAATCGCTCAAACTCGACTATTTTAAATAGACGCTGCCGATGGACATTTGGAATCATAGCCAAGCTAGACATCGAAGTGTGAACATCCTCGTCATGCCGAAGAAAAGTTTGAAGAATGCTGCAAATAAGTGTCCTGGCCGTGGCCGTGGACGCTGACGCAAGGACGATCCATTATACCGACGTCTTTCAGCCTATGAGTAACTTAAAAGTAACGTCTGTCGATGTATGGCAACGATCGCGTAACGTGCCAACAACACGTTAATCATAGGTTAGAAATAAGTTTCGGGTACGCTAAACATTACCTCGGCGTGTCTCAACTTATGATTAACTTAAAAGTAGCATGTGTTGATGTCTGTCAACGATAGCAGACCGTGCATACAACTTGTGGCCAGCGTAGCGGAACGTGTGAGTCATACGCCGGCATACGTCGTGAAATTTCAAGCATGAAAAAATTTGAGGACAACCAAAAAGTACAACGTTTAAAGCCAGCGTACAACGACGTATGGCAGTGTTTTTCAGCATGCTCTCAATGTTATCAAAACTTACCCATAACGTATTCAACGTGTGCCAGCGTTTTAGAAAAAAAAATCAAAAATCGGCATACGTTGGCTAAAACGTCAATGTGTGACCGGGCCTTATCGCACCATGATTACTTCAACGCTATAGGAGTATATATTTCAAGCAGCACGAAATATTTAAACTACAGAAGCATACTGTTGTGGTTGAGGAAATTCTCAAACCACCATTCAGGTCCCGTAGGTGAGATATCGCTGTTAGTACATGTGTTGTTAGCCCAAACCAGTTGTTTAGAGGGAATAAATGTGATTCATTCGGGCTGCGACCCTTCAAGATAGCCGTTTTTCTGTTCTATCTTTATTTTGAACCAACCACGTCTCAACCGCCATCACACAACAACCACCAACCGCAACGCCGCTTCACTACAACAACAACGCCAACAGCCACGACCTTTACCTTCACAACTTGCTCTCGCAACCATCACATCACCGCCATTCCAAGCGTCACCGTGGCCAGGGACCGCCACTTTAGACCCTCCACCACCTTCACCTCTCCTTCTGCGGCCATTCCCGCAGCGCTTGTGGGCACCGATCCTGGACTCGTACAGGGCGCGCGCTGAGCAGCGGGTGCAAAAAGCGGCCTTTCCGAGGGGAAGTCGGATCGGGAATGATTCACGCCCACTTCTGATCCGTCCAATCATTAAGCGCGGGGCGATTTGGCCCCGCCTCCAGGCGCGTCAGAGGAGAATCGATCTATGCAAATTCGAGGATCAGGGGAGGTTCACGCCCACTTTTCCTCCATCCAATGGGCGAGCGTGGCTCCGCCCCCGAGCTCATCCTGATCAGGAAATTTGCATATGGGTTCTCCTGCCGTACTATAAAGCGCCGAGCGCGGGGCGAATTCAGTCAGTTTTTGCGTTTCGGTGAGTTGGAGAGGTGTGGCGGTGGCGGAGTGTGGCAGTAGCAGTCAAGACGGGTCTGGAGGAGAGTCAGTCTGTCGGGGTTCGGAGCCTGTCGGGGAGCTGCAGAGAGGGGAAGCCGGGAGCGCGGTCGAGGTCGCAGTGGAGTCGCTCGTCGCAGGACCCAAGCAAGCCAGCTATCCTCTTTCCCCAGAGCATCAACAATTCCCCCCTTTTCCCCCCCGCGCTGAGATAGTGCAGAAAGGGGGCCCCGTTCCCACCTCATTCCAAGCAGTGCCAACGAAACCCGCGGAGGAGCGCGGAGTCGGGGCACCGCCGCCACATTTGCGGCTCATCACAAGACGGGTAGGCTCCACCCGGTCTCGTGCCCACAGGCCCGTCTGCCCCCTTGTCTTTGAGGGTGGCCCTTTTCTTTTGCTTTTCAGTATATGTGTTGTCGGCGCCGTCTGTAAAGTAAAACTGTGTAAGTGTTGCAGTGTGCTCGCGTAGTCGGTAGTATCTCTGCATTGTTGTGTTTCTTTTGTTGCAACTGCTTTTGGTGCATAATTGTTGTAATTGTATATGTGTGCTTTCCGTTTGCCGCGGAATAAATGTGCCTCATGTTGAACTGTTTTTCCCATTTCGCTTCGTCTTTTCTTTAATTGAATCTCCATCTTGCTTCACGTAAAGAGTTGGTAGTGGGCTAAATACGCCTGATTATTAATCGGAACCGTCGAGGTTGACGATAACACCGCTCAGTTATCCCGATAGTACGGAACGCGTCGCTTAAAGTGGCCCCTGTCCGGAGTCGACCTGCGGCGAGGTGCGATCGCCCGGTCTACCCTATGTGTGGGTACTTAGGTAGGTCGAATTTGGCGAACAACCCTATCCCACGCGGGGGGCCGATTGGCACGATCGTGGTGAGGCCGAAAGGCCCACCCGTGACTAGTTCCCGGTGTTAGTCCGAGAGGGTCACGACAGAATTGTCCGTCCGGTGGGTGACGTGCCGCGATTCGAGTTACGTGGCCGCTCGCACGCCGGCGGGCGCGAATTCGCAACAATACATTTCAAGCAGTGAGGATTATTTTGAGTTATAGGAGCATGGTGAGGTGCCATCGAGGAATGCCGATAATCCCCTCGACAGATCGAGTCGGCGAGGGGTTTTATCCGTCGACCTCTCTGTGAGTAAATGGTGGTTTCATTTGAGGGAGGCTTCCGATCCTCTTGGGGAGCATCGACTCGTGTCGGGGATGACTCCTCGATCGCTCTCGGGTATAATGCGGTAGCTCCGTCGCCACCATTCTCAGGTGGAGTTCCTGGGGGGGAAACACCTGGGGAGGGAATGTCAGAGGGAGGAGTACCAGATGGAGGAGTTTCTGCAGGAGGAGTACCTGCAGGAGCCAGATGGCAAACCGACACAGTGGTCTCCCTGCCATCAGGAAGTCTAACATGAGCATACTCAGGATTAGCATCGATGAGTTTGACCTCCTCCACCATTGGTTCATACTTGCTTTGTCGTACCGGGCGCTTCATGAACACTGTTCCGGGAGAGGTTAGCCAGTTGGGCACCGATTGGCCGTCAACATAACGTCATTGGTGAGTAAACATTCGTTCGTGAGGAGTAGCATTGGTGGACGTACAGAGCAAAGAGCATATGGAATTCAGGGCATCAGGAAGGATAACCTCCCACCGCTCAGGCCCCAGTCCTCTCGATTTCAGCGCCAGGGTTACGGCTTTCCAAATGACTCCATTATACCGTTCCACCTGCCCATTACCCTGTGGGTTGTAACCCGTCGTTCGACTAGTTGTTATGCCTTGTTCATATTGGGCTGTTTGAGCTCGACCGACATGAAACACGGCCCTCTATCTGAATGTATTTACGACGGTTTCCCAAACATGGCAAAGAGGTTAGAGAGACATTTCACGACAGTGCCCGAGGTCATGTCCGAGCACGGGAATGCGAATGGGAACCTTGAGTATTCATCATCAACAGTGAGTATGTATATGTTGTCTGTCTCAGTCGGCAGGGGCCCTTTGAAGTCGATATTTAGTCTCTCGAAGGGAGAAGTGGCCTTGATCAATCTGCCGGGAGCGGCGCCATAGAATCTGGGTTTTAGTTCAGCACAAACTGGGCAAGAAGCATTCATTTGTTTAATATCGTCGATAGAATAGGGAAGGTTTTGTCTGCGCACAAAATGTGCCATTCTGGTTACTCCTGGGTGGCACAGAGCCTCATGGAGGTCTTGCAAAGCCCGACCGATTATCGCCGAACAGTAGACCCGAGAGAAGGTGTCTGCAGCAGGGTTTTCCCTCCCGGGCCGATAAACAATCTCATAACTATAACAAGATAGATCTATCCGCCATCTCATTATTTTCTCGTTCTTAATTTTCCCGTTATTTTTCCCATCAAATATGAAGGCAACGGATCATTGGTCTGTGACGAGTGTGAAGTGATTGCCCAGTAAATAATGTCTCCATTTACGTAGGGCTTCGACAATAGCATACGCTTCCTTCTCTCTTGCCGATTGTCTCTGCTCGCTTCCTGAGAGAGTTCTCGAGAAGAACTTGACAAGTCGTCCCGACTGATTGAGCGTCGCGGCGATCGCGTGATCGGAAACGTCCGTTTCCACAACGAATGGCGCTGTGCTGTCGATCGATAATACCACGGAATTACTGATATCATCTTTGAGGCTGTGGAAATCTTTTACAACAGCGGCATCTGGCGGGAAGTTTTTGCAATGCACCAGGGATGCATTTTCTAGGAATATTAGGGAATCCATCTAGCGTAGTAAGCGAACATTCCAATCACCCGATGCAATGACTGCAGGTCATGAGGTGGGGGTAGCTCACGGAGTGGGCACAATTGTTCAGGATCGGGCTTTATCGTGCCGTCGGCAATTGTGTAGCCGAGAAGATTAATTGACCTTGCCGAGAATACGCATTTCACGTAGTTGAGAGTCAGATTATATTTTCTAGCAATGCTCAAGAATCTGTCCAGATTCATATCATGTTCCCCCCGATCCTTACCGCATACCGTGACATTGTCCACGGAAACAAAAGTGTCTTTGAGGTTTTCATCCGAGATGATGTTGTCCATAACTCGTTGGAAGCAAGCTACTCCATTGGTGACACCGAACGGAATCCTCCTGAATTGATAGAGGCGTCTACCTTCCTGGAACGCGGTGTAAGGTTTGTTTTCCTCTCGAATGGGAATTTGATGATAGGCGCTTCGCAAATCGATGGTGCTGAATATTTTGTAATTGGCCACGCGTTCGACCATCTCGTCTATGCGCGGCAAAGGGTAGGCATCGAGTTGGGTGAAGCGATTGACCGTTTGAGAGTAATCGACAACCATGCATTTCTTATGGTTCTGACTGGTAGTCACCAACACCTGCGCGCGCCATGGCGAATCGCTCGGTTCTATCATACCTTCTTCCAGCAATCGCTTGGTCTCGGAAGCGATGAAGTCCATGTCAGCGGCGGTGTATCGTCGCGATTTGATCGCTATCGGTTTACGGTCCGGCGACAAGTTAGCAAACAGCTGTGGGGACGATACCTCTGCGGTGGTCAGAGCATTTAGAATTAGATGAGGTTTGCTTCCTCCAAAGGGTATTTCGATGCTCGCGTGCTGCTTGAGGACATTATGACCCAGAATTACATCTGCGCATAAATCAGGAAGCACAAGTACCCTTACATCCCGATGCGTGTAGCCTTTTACGTCCAACTCAACATGCAGTACCCTCGTACGCGGGACTGTAGTGATGTGGAGGCCATGCATACCGTATTGTCTGTCGGTTGGATCTTCCATTTCCTGTCTTTCGCTAGTGAGCTGTTGACGAAACTTTCAGAGCTACCGGTATCAATCAGAGCCTCAGCCACATGCCCGTTAATTCGTACGTTGATGATAACTTTGGATAGATTCCCCGGTGAAGCTGCTGTTACTTTCTTTTGTGAGTAGAGAGCTGCAGAAGTGGGTTTATTTCTAAGAGTCGATTTGCATACCCTGGTATAATGCCCTTTCTTGTCACAATTCATGCATGTGGCATCCCTGGCGGCGCATTTGTTACGGGGGTCTTTTATACCCACAAAAGAAGCATTTACCAACCGAAGTAGTTGCTGAGGAGTTTGTCGAGGTCTGGGTATCCGATTCCTCGGGTTTATCTCCATCCTCAGTGTCGGAAGTGTCCCGGGGGTTCCTTGAGTTCCTGCCGTAGCAGCGTTCATTAGCAACACCGGTGTCCCATATGACTCAGATTGCTGCCTGAAACGTATCCATAGCTCGGGCCTGGTCAGCTTCCATTTCAAGAGTGGGTTATGCTTTTTCCAGTAAGCGTTGCCGAATGAGGACTGACCGGAGCCCCTGGATGAAGGCCTCCCAGGTCGCTTCGTCTCGATGTTCCTCGGCGGTTACAGCCCGGAAACTGCAGTCTTTGCCCAACTGCCTCAGAGCTTGCAGGAACTGATCGATTGTCTCCCCGGGTGCTTGCCTGCGTGTGTTGAGAAGATGTCGTATGTATACCTCGTTCTTGCGCTTCACGTAGAGGGCCCGCAGCACGTCGATCGCTGCGTCGTAGGTGTCACACTCCGAGAAGAGCCTAAATACACTGGGCGAGACATGGTTTACAAGTGCGGCCAATTTGTCGGCTCCCTCTTCAATGATGGTCAGATAGTGTGAGAAGGAACGGAACCAATGGGACCACTTCATTTCCGAGTCAGTACCGTTAGGGTCTGCATCAAACCTCTCCGGCTTGAAGATCTTGTCAATAGTCGGTTGAGGGAGCCGAAGGAATCAAGTGAAATAAATTGAAATGAATGCGAGGGAAAAATCTTCGGAGTGTCGGCTTTATTTCACTTGATTGAAGCTGATTCTACATTCACATAAAGGAATACGAGTGCAGCGAGGAATACATGTGCAGCAAGGAATAAACGTGCAGTCGATCACCGCAAAATAAATCAGCAATTAGTCAGCATAAGCACGGAGTCCGGTATACTCTCAATTCTCACCATTCAACGAGCACCAAGTGAACCACCGCCGTAAATGACAATCCCCCGGGGACAATCCCACCGACCGCGAAGTTTTATCTTTCTCGTGTGCGAGCCGCGCGACATGTGATCACGCGTCACATCCTTTAATTCATCACATATACACCGCACAGCCTTTAATATTCGCAACATAGAAATCAAACCGATCGTGTTTATACACCGCACAGCGTTTAATATTCACAACAAAGAAATCAAACCCGATCGTGTTTATACACCGCACAGCATTTAATATTCACAACATAGAAATCAAACCCAATGGTGTTTATACATCGCACAGCGTTTAATATTCGCATCATAGAAATCAAACCCGATCGTGTTTATACACTGCACAGCGTTTAATATTCACAACATAGAAATCAAACCCAATCGTGTTTATACACCGCACAGCGTTTAATATTCGCAACATACAAATCAAACCCGATCGTGTTTATACACCGCACATCGTTTAATATTCGCAACATACAAATCAAACCCGATCGATTTTCTACACCGCACAGCGTTTAATATTCGCAACATAGAAATCAAACCCGATCGTCTTTATACACCGCACATCGTTTATTATTCGCCAAATATAAATCAAACCCGATCGTGTTTATACACCGCACAGCGTTTAATATTCGCAAAATAGAAATCAAACCCGACCGTGTTTATACACCGCACAGCACTTAATAATGACCGTAGTGAGATTCATACTCAACGCGTGCAAATTAGAGAATAGTAAACAACAACAACAACAACAACAACACAATACCCTTGCAATTTGGAATCCATGTCGTCGGCTATGACGCTTTTGCTTCCAGTTTTTGTCATGGGGATTGATGTGTCCCGGGAGATAAAGGCATCGTCGGAGACATGAAAGACCCAAATATCAGACATGGTGGGTATTTCCTCCACTGATTTTAAGAAAGATATCTCCCGCATCATCAAAAAATAATTTTTATTCGTGATTTACATTATTTGATCGCTGATCCCGAATCCAGGCCGAAGTGATGTAAAAATGTTAAACTGTAACAATACAAATGGTTTTTATAACTATGGTTATAACAATAATGAACAAAGAAAATGTTAATAAAATATGACTTGCAGATGATTATTATATTATCATACGGTATAATATATATCCATTAATTTTTGCATAGGCCCATACACTATAAATAAAGGTTGCTCGACAGATGACCAAATCGACTTCCTGATCGATGGAAGTCAGTCGGAACCGATCATGGTCGTAAGTCGACGACTACCTGTATGTACAATAAAATATGACTTGTGTTCATCATGCATTAAAAAGACGTTTGTTGATGTGAATAGGGCCTATGATAAGTGTGTCGAATGCATGTCATAAGTCGGAAACCGGGAAGTCGGAAGTCATTGTCTTGAATTAACTGTAGTATTAATTTCTCATTCTCTTGCAAATTCCGTTGGCCCCATGTCAATCGGCTGAACTTGAAAAATTAACATTATGAAATGAGGTGATGACATCATAATTCGGAAACCGGAAGTCGGCAGTGCAATTATTTTACATCGGGACACTCCCAGGTTCATGTTCTGTCAGCATGTGAAGTTTGGTGAGGATCAATCCAGTACTTTTCGCATGCATAGTTCACAGAGAAACACACAGACACACTTTCAACTTTATATATATGTATATATATATATATATATATATATATATATATATATATATATATATATATATATATATATATATATATATATATATATATATATATATATAATAATGGTGGGTGGTTACACCTACTATTGGTCTGGTCGCTCTGATGGTTACCATACCCAAGGAGTTGCTGTAGCTGTGTCCAATAAGCTGACCCCAATGATAATTGAGGTAAAACCAGTCAACGAGCGTATTATGAGATTAAGGATTCGTCACTCCTTAGGTGTCATTTCCCTGGTCTCTGTTTATGCTCCGACTGAGACGAGTGATCTCACCGTGAAGGATGCATTCGACGCCACACTCGAGTCTGTGGTTGATCAGTGCCCCAGACGAGATACACTTCTAGTCTTGGGGGATTTCAATGCATCGACTGGAACTGATAGGGATGGTTATGAGGTGTGTGTTGGTCCCCATGGGTCAGGAACTATGAACCAGAATAGTTCTAAGTTCCTTGACTTTGCAAGAAGTCATGGACTTAGGGTGGCTGGTTCATGGTTTAAGCGCCCACAAGCTCATCGCTGGACTTGGTATTCCAACGCTGGCGGTGTGGTAAAGGAGATTGACCATGTCCTCAATGACGGTCGTTGGAGGATGATCCAGAACTGCAGGGTCTACCGGAGTGCTCAGTTCCTCAATACTGACCACAGGCTTGTTGTAGCAACTCTAAAGCTGCACCTTAAATCCTGGAGAATGGTACCATCCCAGCCTCGGCTGGATGTTGCCAAGCTCAGGGATGAGAGAGTAGCTGAGGAGTTTGCGAACAGGCTGAGTGGACACTTTGGGGGTCTGGGTGCTTTGGGGGGTCCTGAAGAGTTGTGGAGCGCCTTCAAGACCACCGTCCTTGATGTTGCCGGTGGATGCCTTTGAGCTCACCGCAGGGCAAATAAGAATTTTGTCTCTCAAGGGACACTGGATACCATTGACCAGAGTTGCAGGGCCAGGCTGAATGGCAGAGCTGAGCTGTTCAGGGAGCTGAGGCGTACAACTGTACATGCACTGAGGGCGGACAAGGAGGCCTATGTGCGAGGAATCTGTGAAGGGGTAGAGCATCACCTGTGGACAGGTGATTCTCGTCCCGCTTACAGGGGAATTTGCGCATTACGTTCATCCAAGCCCATCCCTCGGAGCACTGCAGTTCGAGCAGAGAGTGGTAGGCTCTTGACAGAGGAGTCTGAAGTGAAGGCCCGCTGGGCCGGTTACTTTTAGCGGTTGTACCAGGCTGATCCCCCAGCTGTCGATTTGGACGTCAACGGTGTTACAATCCCTGTTGCTGACCCTCAAATCAACTGTGGTCCACCTTCGCTTGTGGAAACATGGGCTGCGGTGAACCAGTTGAAATGGGCAAAAGCTCCAGGGATCTGTGGCATCCATGCTGAACTTCTCAAGGCTGGTGGAAATGCTGCACTCGTGTCGTTGCATGCAGTTTTGTGCTCTGCCTGGAACACAGGCATCATCCCAACTGACTGGAAGAGGGGCCTTGTTGTCCCTCTCTGGAAAGGGAAGGGTGATCGCCAAGACTGCATCAATTACCGAGGGGTGACGCTGCTCTCAGTGCCGGGCAAGGTCTTTGCTCGGATAATTCTTGATAGGGTTCGCCACCATCTGCTTGAGCACCAGCGTCCAGAGCAGTCAGGCTTTACACCAAAGAGGTCAACGATTGACCGTATCCTTGCACTTCGTGTCCTCACCGAACGCAGACGAGAGTTTCTGCAGGGGCTGCTTGCAGCCTATGTTGATCTTTGTAAAGTGTTCAATTCAGTGAATTGGGATGTCCTCTGGAGGATTCTTGGTCTTCGTGGGGTGCCACCAAAACTGATCGATCTGATGTCTGAACTCTACTCTGGTACTGAGAGTGCTGTGAAGTGTGGTTGTACCATCTCTGACTTATTTCCAGTTGTTACTGGAGTTCGCCAGGGATGTGTACTTGCCCCAACACTTTTCAGCACTTGTATGGACTGGATTTTAGGGAGGATGTCGGAGAGATCAAGTTGCGGTGCATCGTTTGGCAATGTCAAGATCTCGGACCTTGATTTTGCAGATGATGCAATCATCTTTGCGGAGACTTTAGACATCCTCTTGGGGGCCCTCGAGGTGCTGAATGAGGAGTCGGAGCCGTTGGGATTACGGGTTTCTTGGGTCAAAATTAAGATCCAGGCTTTCGGTGACATCTTGGATGCTGCTGTCCTGTCTGTGTCTGTTTGTGGTGAGGATGTTGAGGTCGTGGAGAGATTCACTTACCTTGGCAGTGATATTCATGTCTCTGCTGGCTGCGAGTCAGAGGTCAATAGACGTCTGGGTCGGGCCTGGGGAGTCATGGATTCACTGGATCATGGGGTGTGGCGCTGCCGGTACCTGTGCGGGAGGACGAAAGTCCGAGTCTTCAGGTCCTTGGTACTTCCAGTCTTGCTCTATGGGTGCGAGACTTGGACTCTGACCAAGGATCTGAGAGGGAGACTTAATCCCTTTGGTACCAGTTCTCTTCGGAGAATCCTTGGCTATCGCTGGTCGGATTTTGTGTCCAATGAGCGGTTGCTGAGAGAGACTCGGATGAGATTTGTTACCTGCATAGTTCGTGAGCATCAGTTGCTGCTGTATGGACATGTGGCTCGTTTTCCTGATGCTGATCCTGCTCACCAGATTCTCTTATCAAGGGAGTCTCATGAGTGGAGGAGGCCAGTGGGCCGACCACGTGCCTCATGGTTGCAGCAGGTTGACCATCATCTCAAGGAGATGGGGATGTGCCTGGCACTGCCTGGGGGATGGCCAGACGGAGGCCCCTGGAGTACCGGCGGAAAGTGGACGCAGCGACGCGCTGTTCTGGCACATGCTCCCATACTTGACCTGATATATATATATATATATATATATATATATATATATATATATATATATATATATATATATATATATATATATATATATATATATATATATATATATATATATATATATATATATATATATATATATATATATATATATATACAGTAGACTAGGCATAAGTCGGCAGCGTGTAACTCGTCACTTCACCTTAGTCGGCAGCGTCAAAAAGTCCCGAATTTATCTCATGTTAAGTCCCTATGAATAAAGGGTCATCCCTCTGTAAGTCATCATCTCTAAGTCGTCACTTCATCGAAGTTGTCAGATGTTGTCTGTTCCCACTTAATGGAAACTCAAGTAAATTACCACTCCTAACTCGTCACATGGAACTGCTGCCTCGTGAGAATCCCGATTTCATGGAATCATGATGCTCGCTCATTCATTTACACCGCCAGCGATAGGCTATTTATAACTGTGTACACACGTTGATCGCACTGCAGGCAGGACAATGGCGACTAAGCTTAAGCTTACAACTAAAACCTACCAAGAAAAATACGACATTATCCAGTTTTGCGAGGCAAACCCACTGATGAAGCAAACAGCCATAGCTGAGAAGTTGGACATCAAACGGCAGACATTGAACGATATCTTGAAGAATAAGGGCACGATGTTTGGGCAAGTGGAGAAGATCGCGAGGCCGGTGCGAAGTGTGCAATCCGTGAGATGTGTGTCCTTTGAAGATGTCGATGACTCGCTCATCATCTGCTTTCGGCAAATGTCGGCTCAGCCAATATTCGGTTGGACGGTGAAATGTTGCTGCTGAAGGCACCTAAATTCGCTGCAGACCTCGGGCATGATGATGCCGATACCTTGCCGATGCACTGGATAGACAGATTCAAAGTGAGGTGGGGAATCGGCAAGGTCAAGAAGTGCGCGAATCAAGCAGCGTGGATTCGGCAGTGGTGCACGACTGGGAGGATGTCAAATTGAAAGACATCTTGGAAAGGTATCAGCCTCGGGACATGTACAATGCCGATGAGACTGGGCTTTTCTGGCAGATGCTGCCAGAAAAGTCTCTGGGGTTCGTTGGTCCATCCCATCATGGTGATAAGCAGGCGAAGTTGTTGTCTTACAGTTGTTCATTATCTTTACTTTTGATAAACTGATTCATGAATTCCATCTTTGCTTGATCACATTCCAACTCACCAATGAACCCCCACCTATGCCCCGAGGATTGTATTTTCCTTTTGGTACAATAGCCGGCTCTCACACATACGTGTGCAGGCCACGCGCGACTTCATCCTTCACCCCACAGTCATCATGAATGTTCGCATATGCGTAAGTCGTCACATTTCTAAGTCGTCACTCTTTTCTCAGTCCAGATGGTGACGACTTACGCCTAGTCTACTATATATTTATATATATATATATATATATATATATATATATATATATATATATATATATATATATATATATATATATATATATATATATATATATGGATTACCACACTCTATGAGAGTGAACTCCATGATAGGTCAGTGAACAGATCAAGTGAACGGATGAAAATTGACGATTTATGTGACGCTGACATTTAGTTCTGTTGACCTCAAAAACAACAGACTTCGAGATTTTGAATAACTCGACCAGCTGGTTATATTTTCTGAACCTCAGAATAAAAATGAGTCCTGCATGCAATTGACATGCATACAGACAAAGAGACAGATAAGAAAGATGTCATGCATTGCATGATACTTGCAAAATCCAACCATACAACAGCTGCCATGGAAACAGAAATTTGGTAATTATGAAAATTTCATTTTTAAGTGTTTTACATTATTGAATGTCTGGAATAACTAATGTGGTTGATACATTTTGTAAATGCGCTCTAAAAAGCTCCATCTCCTTTAGAGGCACCTCACAGCTTTGTGTTGACAACCCAAGAATTAATATAGTTGTTTGATGCCGAACCTCCACATGGCAAAATTTCTTTTCCATAACATGTCAAGGCTCACAGAGGAGCGAGAACATACAATCGATCAGGACATTACAGAACAAAAGGAACAGGAGATAAAAGGGGGGAAACACACCAACAGCAGGGTTGAGAGGCAAAATAGAGGGAAACAAAGATAACTATGGGAATGTCGGGAAGAATGAGGGCTTGGGGAAGACAAGGGGTGAACAAGATGTATACAGCCACAAACTAGCAGAAGTGAAAACTGGAAACTTAAAAATAGATGGGCTTGGGGAGGGTTAATGGGTGCAGAAAATATCATTGTTGTGGATGGAGGATGATACAAGATGGTGATAGACAGTCGTGTTGAAGTGCTGGAAAGAAGAATGAGACTGGACAGACTGAGGATGTTGGTGCCACAGGACGAAAAAGAGAGAAAAAAATTGGTGGAGGTGAGCAGTGATTCTGGATTTTGTGAGTTTCACCAGAATGGGGTTATTGGTAGACCACGTATGCACTTTGGAAACCTTGGGTTGGGGAGGGGGTGGTAAACAGAGCACAGGAAGTGCAGAGGTGCACAAACAGAAAGGAGTTTGTAGAACAGAGAGAGACCACCAAACTGGCTGCGTTGTCAGAGCTATCATACCATAAAAGGGAAAGCATACTCCATGAAGCTGCAGATGCAGGTCTTTGAGGTTGATAAAAGTTTTGATTTACCAAGAAAAGACTTTTTTTTTTTTGTATACCTTGGTCGAGGCTCGTATGAGAGCTAACACACAACTCACAGCAAGGAGGCATGAGACAGGAGGGGCGGGAGTGGAAGGGACAAAACAGTGGGGAACAGACACATTAGGTGAACTGTGGAAGGGAGAGGGATGGGGATGGGACGGGGAACATGGCGAAGAGAAGATGGACATTTCAGGGACTTTCGGGAAGGAAAGCAGGAGAATTGAAGGAAGTGGGCTTGGGTGGATTATCGGGGGTAGAAAAGATCGAGGATTTGGATGGGGGAAGATAAGAGGTGGTGGTGAACAGCTGTTTTGAAAGCCTGGAGGGAAGAATGGGAAAGAATAGAGTGAGGAAGTTTATTCCAAAGGCGGGAAAAAAGAGGAATGAAAGAGTGAAGATGAGCAGTGATTCGTGAGTTTGGTGGTTTTACCAGAAGGGGGTTGTTGGCGGACCTTGAGCGCCCTGTGGAAATGTGGTGGGGACAAATCGCAGAGAGAGCAGGGGGAGCAAGGCTGGAGAGGAGTCGGTAGAAGACAGAAAGACCACTGACCAACCTGCGGTGATTGAGTGAGAGGCCCAAAGACTCAGCTTCAATGCGGGAGATGCCGATGATCTTAAATGCCCTGGTTTTGACAGCGTGAAGCCGAGAAAGGTGGGAGGCAGGAGCACCAGCCCAGAGGGGAGAGCAGTACTCCATCAGGCTACGGACAAAAGCTTTGGAAGTGGTCAGGAGCTCAAGAGGGCTGAGGAAGGACTTTGCAGGATGGAGGATTCCCAGTCGGCGACTGGCTTTTGAGGCGAGGTTGGAAATGTGACTTTCCCAGGAAAGGTCATGGCAGATAGTGAGACCTAGAAGCTTGAAAGAAAAGACTTCTTCCAGAGGATTGTTGAGAAAGTGGATGGGGGGGGGGTTGTAAACGGTCCTTTCGAAGAGACAGAGTGAGAGTGTGAGATTTGTCTGGATTGAAAGACATGTTCCACGTGTTGGACCAGTTTGTGATTTTATCCAGATCTGCAGTGAGCGAAGAAGCTGCTGCTTGTCGGTCTGAGGGATGACAGATGGTACGGCAGAGGGTGGAGTCATCGGCAAAGAGAAATAGAGGATTTTCCAGAGAGTCCGAGAGATCATTGATGAAAACCAGAAAAAGAACAGGGCCCAGAACGCTACCTTTAGGAACTCCAGCCTGCACAGGAAGAGGGGATGAAAGAACTCCATTTAGGGCCACACGTTGACTGCGACAGGAGAGGAAGTCTGCGAGCCATGAGTGGAGATGGCCTTGTATACCATGGGAAGAGAGTTTGGTGAGTAGGGCAGGGTGCCAGACTGTGTGAAAAGCACGTGATATGTCCAGGGATACGGCTCGGATTTCCTGTCTGGCATTGAGGACCTCCATCCATTGATGGGAGAGCAGAAGCAGTATATCCAGGGTAGAGTGACCTGGTCTGAACCCAAATTGATGATTGGAAATCAAGCCATTGGAGAAGAGGAAGGATTTCATGTCTGAAGCGATGATGGATTCCATCACCTTGCTGATGATTGGGAGAAGGCTGATTGGTCTGTAGTTACAGGAATCTGTTTTTGCACATTTTTTATGCAGGGCAGTGATGTTAGCAGATTTCCAAGCAGATGGCAGATGACCTTGGGCAAATGAGAGGGTGAATATAACAGAGAGAGGGTGAGCGAGAGCAGAAGAGCAGGCTTTGAGGACACGTGGGCTGATGCCGTCTGGACCGGTTGCAGAATCTGACTCGAGGTTTGAAAGCAAGCTCTCCACCTTGTCAGGAGAAAAGGACACAGAGTCCACGGACAGTTGGGTGCGACTGGGTAAAGTGGGTAGAGATAGTGATTGGTTTAGGACACAAGATTTAGCTGCAAACACCGAGTTTAGACATTCAGCTTTATCACATGTGGAATCAGCAGTGCGGGCATTTGAGGTAAGGGAGGGGATGGAGGGGGAACATAGACCAGAAACAGATTTGATTAAATGCCACCAGGATTTTGAGGAGGGAGAGACGTTTGAGAGTTCAGACTTGAGATGAGAAAGATGTTGTTTTCTGGCTCTCCTGAGGGTAGATACACACTTGTTCCGAGCTTTGTGGAAAGAACTGAGATTGCCCTCAGTTAGGTTTACTTTCCATGAGGCAAAGGCAAGTTGTTTCAGGACAACTGCCTCGCCACAAGCTTCAGTAAACCAAGGGCAGGAGGAAGGGTAAGACAACTGAACACGAGAGGGGATAAATCTGTGCATGAGGGAGAGCAAGTTTCTTTGAAAGAATTCCCAGGATGAGTTGATGTTTGAGAAAGTAGTGATAGGAGACCAGTCTGTAAGTTTGATGACTGCTCGGAGACCCTGCCAGTCGGCTTGAGTGAAATGCCAGACTCGACGGCGGCGAGGTGGTTCTCTGATAACAGCCAGAGAGATGTCGACTTTGACAAGGACATGGTCAGAAGAACCAATTGGAGCGAAGGAAGAACAGCAGATATTGTCAGGGAAATTTGTCAAAATCAGATCCAGAAGAGATGGAGTACCATTGGTTGAGATCCGGGTCGGGAAGTTGACCGATTGAGTCAGTCCCAATGAGTCGCAGAAAGCTTTTGCTGAGGTGCCATGGCAGGTGAGAGAGGTACCCACACCTAGCCAACTGGCGTGATGACAATTGAAGTCACCACATAAGAGGAAGAAAGAGTTTGGATGAGAAGATAGAAGATGGTCCATGTTTTCGGATAGTGAGGTGTAGATGGAGTCATCACTGTTCGGTGGACGGTACAGTTCACATATAAACATGAGGTGGGAGTGGAGGGAAGCTGAAGCCAGAGGTATTCCTGGGGGTGTGGTGGAGTGAGAGCAGTGCATGGAGAGTGAGGAATAGAGTCTTTGATGAAGAGAGCAACACCTCCACCAGGACGAGGCTCAGTTCTGTCATATCGTAAGAGGGAGTAACCAGGGAGAGATACTTGGGAGTCAGACACGTCTTGGGAGAGGAAAGTTTCTGTTAGGCAGATAATGTCTGGTTTGTCAGTGGCAACCTGTATGGAAAGATCTGAAAGGTTTGAGCGAAGGCCCCAGATATTTGAGGTCCACACTTTTAATGAAGAGGTAGGGGAGGAGGCTTTGGGTGCAGGAGGTGGAGGGGGAGGGGGAGGGTAGGACAAGGGATGAGGGGGGCAGGTAAGGAGGGTTGCTGAAGGAGTGTGGGGTATTGCAGAATAGCGAGGGGAGGGGGCCAAATGAGGAGGAGAAAAGGCTCTGTGGTGCTGGGGGAGAGGGGGGACAAGAGACAAGGAATAAGGAAGTTGAGGATTTGAGGAGGTGGAGTGAAGAGATGGAGGCGAAAGGGCAGTGGAGGGAGGCAAGTTGGTGGATGAGAGGGGGGGCAACTTTGAGAAGGAAGAGTGAGGGGGATGAAAGATGGGAGAAAGGTGAGGGGGGAATTTTTGTGAGAGGTGAGAGGGAGGATTGGAGGGAGAAGAGTGGGATGGTTGCTTTGAGAGTGAGAGTGAGGGGTGAGGGGGTGAGTTGGCACTGAAGTTGGAAAAAAAGAATGGTTGATGGAAAGCGAGCATCCATGGCAAACTCTGGTTTTTAAAAGTTTTAGGTCAGAGATGCGATTTAACACAATTCTTGATGGATGCAATGAAGGCGAATTCAGAGCATGGAGAGAAGAAGCGCTGTAATAGTTGGATTTTTTTAGGCAAGGAATGAAGGAGAGGTCGAAATGAGAGCAGTCTGTTAAAATAGCAGAAGAGTAGTGCTATGCATTGTGAAACAGTAAAGAGTACCACATGTGTGAGAGACGAAGATGAAGCATTATAAGATCGTTTTTGTTGTTAAAAATAATGTATGAGAGAGTTCAACAGATTAGGTCATGGAAGTGTAAAAAAAAATCGAGGAAGAAGACGAGAAGAAGTTAAGAGGAAGAAGAAGAAGCAGAATCGGGAGAAGGTGAGCGTGTTGTTGTTGTTGTTGGGTATATGTATATATATATATATATATATATATATATATATATATATATATATATATATATATATATATATATATATATATTGTTGTTGTTGTTAATAATAATGTATGAGAGAGTTCAACAGATTAGGTCATGGAAGTGTAAAAAAAAAAATCGAGGAAGAAGACGAGGAGGAAGTTTAGAGGAATAAAAAGAAGCAGAATCGGGAGAAGGTGAGCGTGTTGTTGTTGTTGTTGTTGTTGTTGTTGTTGTTGTTGTTGTTGTTGTTGTTGTTGTTGTTGTTGTTGTTGTTGTTGTTGTAGTTGTTGTTGTAGTTGTTGTTGTTGGTTATTTTTAATTTTTTTATGAGATAAGAAAGAGATTAGTTGGGAGAATGGGGGATGTTTGGAAAGTGGGGAGGATCAAAATTGAAGGTGATGGGAAGGATAGAAATTGAAGGTTATGGGGAGAAAAAACAAACAAACAAAAAAAAAAAACGATCGAACACCGAGTGGAACCAGTAGGCCTCAAGCCTAGGCTTCGGCCTCAAGCACCAGGTAAGAACGACAAAAATACTCACAAAATAGCACGATTTTTGAAACAAAACCGAACTAGGAACACACAGTAACATGTAGGTGAGAAAATTAAACAGTTAAAACGGGACAAATAACAACCGGAAACTTAACTTTGAGAACGTCAGCAGGGAGCCCCGATGGAGACCTCTCGCTGCTCCAAAACCGGAACCGGAAGTCGAATGACTGGACTTTGTACAATGGAGGATGCCCACTCGGCCCCCGGCTTTGGAGGCCAACCTACTGTATACATGTGGTTTGCCCAAGAAAGATCATACCTGGTTGTGAGGCACAAATGTTTGAATGACTGGACTTCTCAAGAGGATTTTTCATAAAGCAGGTGGGAGATTTTGTCAGATGGTACTTTCAGATACAGTGAGAGTGTGAGATTCTTCAGAATTGAAAGACATATTCCAAGTGCTTGACCAGCTCATGATTTATCTTAAGGTCTACAGAGAAGAAAGAGGCTGCTGCCTGCCTCACTGAATGTCAGGGATGTTATGGCAGAGGATGGAGCAAAGAGATAAAGACGATTTTTCGGAGTCATAGAGATCATTGATGAAGACAAAGAATGTATTGGGGACCAGTACACTTCATGGGCACTCTGGCTTTAACAGAGAGAGGAAATGAGTGAATGATATTGAGAGCCACCCTTGGGCCAAGTCAGTACCATAACTCAAGAGTGGAGGTGGCCTTGGATACCTTGGCAGAGAGTTTGGAGAGTTGGGGGGATGCCAAATGTTTGGAAAGCTATGTACTTTTCTCTCTCTCTCTCTCTCTCTCTCTCTCTCTCTCTCTCTCTCTCTCTCTCTCTCTCTCTCTCTCTCTCTCTCTCTCTCTCTCTCTCTCTGAAGGTGTGAGGTACAAAGAAGTGCATTGTTGAAATTATAGGGAGAGAGTATATGGCACAGCAATTTGGTATACACATGAAGGGAATATACGATGAGGAAAATAAGTGAGAGAGGAAGGGAGGAAACACTGACAACAAAAGTAAAAGGAGGAGGAGGGGATAGGATTCATAGGAAGGGTTAATAAAAGTAATAAAGATCATGGGGAAGGAAGAAGAGATGCAAGGTTCGGATTTACAGCGAAGGTGTGTGTGTGTGTGTGTGTGTGTGTGTGTGTGTGTGTGTGTGTGTGTGTGTGTGTGTGTGTGTGTGTGTGTGTGTTGGGGGGGGTGGGGGGTGGGGAGGGATTGGGTGGAGAGCATTTGTGTGGTGAGTTTTAACTAAGCCTCAGCTTTAAATTAATATCAGCAACAAACAAACACAAAGAATAAATTATCTGACGTTTTTAGAATATGTGTTCAAATTAAATAAAGAGCACGGAATCTGAATGAAAAAACAACTCGAGAGTAGCAAAAACATTTTCACGCACGGAGTCTTGATGAAAGGACATGGAAAGGTTATTTTAACCCCTATTTTACGTTTCTGAGCACAATCTATATTTTTAAGCATAGGCCCACAATTTCGCTGAATGTCGATATTCCCAAATGGTGAGAGTGTGAGTGGCAAATTTACATGGTCAAGATGGCATAAACCATCATAGTATTTTATCCGAGTACTGCTGAATTGAAGGTTGCTGGAAGTGCATGCAAGGCGATTTGTTCTTTACAGTGTTCAAGCATATCATGAAAATGAAATAAAATAAAGGTTTTGAAGGCACTCAAAAACTAGAAGGGCATTCTTCGACATAACAACATCGCCAGATATGCTCTTCCCACATTATTACATCATTGTACAAACTTTCACCAAGCTTGATTTAAATCCCTGAACCCAGATTCAAATTATTAAATAATTCTGGCTGCCAGACCATGTGTCTGATCAGGTTGAAAATTTTAAACTTTTATTCCCCATGACTATGATATCATAATTGTGGTGTCTCACATGGATAATGAAACGATTCAAGAGAAATAATATTTTTAAAGATTTTCGTTCAATCCAATATGGCTGCCAGACCATGTAACCTTTTCATTATTCATGAACACCAACGTATCCTCAAGGCTTGGGGAACATTTGAGTGAAGTTTCCGCTCGATCTATCAAGCTGTCCTGGAGAAAGAGATTTTTAAACGTTTATTATTCAAAAAATCATAGCTGCCAAACTATGTGACAGAGGATGTCGGGTGGAAAATATTTCGTTCAACATGGACAGGCGAACATACCTCTAAATCTTCGGCTCGATCTGGTCAGCCGTTTCAGAGAAAAAGATTTTTGAAGGTTTTTATGTTAAAAACAATATGGCTGCCAAACTACTTGACTGATGACATCATCAAGATTTTTCCCTTACATAATGTAGATTGAGATGACCCTAAAAATTGTTCAAACTGAGTGGATAAAGCATTCAACATATGCATTTATGACATCATGAGGAAGCCACCTATGACATCATAAAAATAAATCACACTTGTTTCAGATGGGGAGTACTTCACATGTGCCAAGTCTCAATTTTATTCCACTGAGTGGTTTTGGAGACACAGAGGTCCAAAGTTTTTCCTGTTTCCCAACATGGCTGCCACACCACATGCCCTATGACATCGTAATTATCATTCTGACATGAGCAGTTACACCTATGGTGAAAATTTTGTGTCAATCTGATAGGTCGTTGCAGAGAAAACAGAAAATTAGCATGCACAAAAGTACGGATATGATGTTTTTGGGTTGTATGTATGTACATG
This sequence comes from Eptatretus burgeri, assembly GCF_056783735.1. NCBI lineage: Eukaryota > Metazoa > Chordata > Myxini > Myxiniformes > Myxinidae > Eptatretus > Eptatretus burgeri. The sequence goes on from NC_140961.1 coordinate 147,042,786, forward strand.
CGTAAGTTTGGATGGACGGATAACCCAAAAACGTAATGCCTCCAGTGACTTCATCAGCGGAGGCATAAAAACTTAAACAAACCAGTAAATTGGAGATTTACCATCGTCAATGCACCATCTTTTACACCACCTTATTTCACACATTGAATTAATTTTTCATGCCTTTTGTTTGTGTCCTTTCTGACATCCCAAAATAGTATGTTTCCTGTTGGAATTATTTTCAAATTTATTTGACTGCCAGAGAGGAAGACACACGAAAACAATTACCTAAACAATGTGTGCATCAAGGAAGAGATTCCATACATTTTTACAATTCAGAGCCAAATGATTGCTAAACTCCACGTTTAAATTCCGATTGATGTTCTGATATGTGTAATACAATCTTCAAAATATAAAATTCAATTGATTTTAAGTTGTTATTCGATCAAAGACTGATATCTGTTGTAAAAAACTGACAAAATAACTGACAGACAGAGTGAACCTATTGCTCAATGTCACTTTGTGCAACGTACATGGTGACAAAAGATTCAATAAGGACTCTTGTTTTTTTTTCCAAAGTGATCAAACAAATTCCAATTTAATGTAACTGCTTCATTCAAACTATTCACAACAGGATACAGAAATATGCTAATTATTATTAATTTGTTGTTCAATTACAATGTCTTGGGGTATTATTTGCAAATGTAAATAATAATATTGTATTGGTCTGAAGATGATTGTCAGAAATGATTCTCACTCTTCATTCTCTGCATACCTGGATAAAAAAGCCAGTCCAACACGTGGAACATGTCTTTCAAGCCTGACAAATCTCACAATCTCACTGTATCTCTCCAAAAGGACCATCTGAAACCACTCCCCCCATACCATCTAATTTCTCAACAATCCTCTTGAAAAAGTCCTTTCATTCAAGCTTCTGGATCTCGCGATTTGCCATCATCTTTCCTGGGAAAGCCACATTTCCAAGCTGGCCTCCAAACCCAGTCGCTGACTGAGCATCCTCCGGCATGAAAAGTCATTCCTTGGCACAACTGAGCTCCTGACCACAGGCAAAGCATTCATCCACAGCCCGATGGAGTACTGCTCTCTTGTCTGGAGTGGTGCTCCTGCTTCACCATTGTGTGCCTCATTATGTGGAAACCACGGCATTTAGGATTACTGGTATCTCCCGCGATGAGGCTGAATATTTGGGTCTCTCACTCTCTCACTACAGGCAAGTCGGTTGTCTTTTCCTTCTTGTCCTGTCTCCACTCCAGCCTCACCCCAACCTGCTTTGTCTACTATCTGTTTCCCCCATATTTCCGCAGGGCGCCTTAGGTCTGCCGCAACCCACTTCCCGTAAAACTACCAAAACCAAGAATCACTGCTCATCTTCACTCTCTCATTCCTCTTTTTCCCCGCCTTTGGAACAAACTCCCACACTCTCTTCAATCCCACTCTTCCCTGCATGTCTTCAAAACAGCTTATCTCTTATCTTCAAAACAGCTTATCACCACCATCTCTTTTCTTCCCCCATCCAAAACCATGATCTTTTCCACCCCAGCTAATCAACACCAAACCCACCTCCTTCACATTCACTGCTTTCCTTCTGGAAAGTCCCTGTAGTGTTTATCTTGTTTAGCCCGTGCACCCTGCCCCATCCCTCTCACTTCCATAAATCTGTTTTTTTTCTCATATCTCTGTTCTCCATGGTTGTTTGCATCCCTCTCCTGTCCTTCTTGTCTCCTGCTCCCCTTGGTGTACATTTTTTGTGTGTTAGCTTTTATACGAGCCTTGGCAGTGGATGCAAAAAAAAGTACCTGCGGTGTGTGAAAAATCTCCAACAGATGATCAATCGCCACTGTTTGTGAAGAGCTCAACGCAGTCACCACGACTTGGTAAAAACAAGGATCCACATTTTCTGAAATTGGCTCGATGTAGTTTAGTGAATTTTCAATTGATTTTTGCATTCGGAAACAATTGTCATGGATGACGTAACCAAGAGTGATGTTGGAAAGTAACATTTGACTTTTATTGATTTCATTTATTGCAAAGATCATGCACATGGCCCATTGAAATCCCCATTGATAAAACCTAAAATAAAAAGCCAAATAAAATGAGGTTTCCTACGCAGTGCTCCTCAAGCCGATCAAGCTGCAAACACAAATTTAGAATTGTAATTTTGTTTTGTTTCAGGTCTATCGTTGTTGGTCAGAAGTGAGGACAACAATCCTCTTGAACTTGAAAAATTAACGTTACAAAATCAGCTGATGACGTCATAATTCGGAAACCGGAAGTCGGAATACAATTATTTTACATCGAGACACTCCCGGGTACATGTTATGTCAGCATGTGAAGTTTGGTGAGGATCAGTCCAGTACTTTTCGCGCGCAGAGTTCACAGACAAACACACACACAGACAGACACACTTTCAACTTTTTTATATAGAATATATATGTATATATATATATATATATATATATATATATATATATATATATATATATATATATATATATATATATATATATATATATATATATATATATATATGTATATATATATATATATATATATATGTATATATATATATATATATATATATATATATATATATATATATATATATGTATATATATATATATATATATATATATATATATATATATATATATATGTATATATATATATATATATATATATACATATATATACATATATATATATATATATATATATATATATATATATATATATATATATATATACATATATATATATATATATATATATATATATATATATATATATATATATATATATATATATATATATATATATATATATATATATATATATATATATATATATATATATATATATATATATATATATACATATATATATATATATACATATATATATATATATATATATATATATATATATATATATATATATATATATATATATACATATATATATATATATATATATATATATATATATATACATATATATATATATATATATATATATATATATATATATACATATATATATATATATATATATATATATATATATATATATATATATATATATATATATATATATATATATATATATATATATATATATATATATATATATATACATATATATATATATATATATATATATATATACATATATATACATATATATACATATATATACATATATATACATATATATACATATATATACATATATATACATATATATATATATATATATATATATATATATATATATATATATATATATATATATATATATATATATATATATATGGAGGCTGGTGTTGGCGCAGTGGTTAGGGCAGCGGCTTGGGATCCAAAAGTTCCTGAGTTCAAGCCCCGTTGGGCCACTGAATTAATACACCAGGGGGTTGACTCAGCCTGTCATCCTTCCGAGGTCGGCGAAATGAGTACCAGTATACTGGGCCGGTGTATACCCCGGTTAAAATAGGTGTATCATATCCCTGTGTCGTAAGAGGTGACCAGGGTTGCGTCAGGAAGGGAATCCGGCGTAAAACATGTGCCAAATCACGATGCGGATCATACGGATGATCATACGGTGTGTATGTATATATATATATATATATATATATATATATATATATATATATATATATATATATATATATATATATATATATATATATATATATATATATATATATATATATATATACATATACACACAGTAAAATCCCGCTTTCTGAACACCCCGCATATGAACGCGTTTTTGGCCAGTCCCGAATTTTTAGGTAGGAAATCCTGTACATAGTGCCCCCGATAATCTGAACACCCTGCATATGAACATGCTTTTTACCAGTCCCAAACCAGTTTTTACCCCACACTGTGAACGCTACTCCAACCTTTGAAGGCATCAGTGCAAAACATGGCCACGTTCAGCCGTGACTGCATGGCAAACGTCATACAAACAAACGCCGTTGCTAAAGGCCCAGTCACACCTTGACGTTTTAGCCAGGTTATGCCGATTTTTGGAAAATTTGTCTGAAATGCTGGTACACGTTGAATACGTTATGGGTAAGTTTTGATAACATTGAGAGCACGCTGAAAAACAGTGCCAGATGTCGTTGTACGCTGGCTTTAAACGTTGTACTTTTCGGTTGTCCTCAAATTTTCCATGCTTGAAATTTTAAGACTTATGCCAGCGAATGACTCACACGTTCCGCATAATGCTGGCCATAAGTTGTAGGCACGTCACGCTATCGTTGACACACGTTGACACACATTACTTGTAAGTTACTCATAAGTCGATACATGTCGAGGTAATGTTTAGCGTTCCGGAAACTTATATCTAACCTATGAGTAACGTGTTGTACTCACGTTACGCGATTGTTGACACACATCGACACATGTTACTTGTAAGGTGGTCATAAGTCGAAACACATCAAGGTAATGGTTAGCATCAGTGTTACAGACTCCCTGGTTTTATTTTATTTTTTTTTTCTTCCTTCCTTCGGTATGATGGTGATTTTGACACTTCGATTTCTAGTGCGGTTATAATATAATATAATTAATAGGCTGCCGCTCAATGATTTAAATCATAACCACACTGAACACTGAACATCGTCATACAGAATAAAAAAAATCCGGGAGTCTGGAACATTGACGCTAACCATTACCTTGATGTGTTTCGACTTATGAGTACCATTCAAGTAACGTGTGTCGATGTGTGGCAATGATCGCATATCGTGCGTACAACTTGTTCCCCTCGCATGCGGAGCATGTGTCATACGCCAAGTACGTCGTAAAATTTTCAACATGTTTAAAATTACAAGACGTACTCCACTTAATACGACATATGATAGCGTACTTTAGCGTTCTATTCACGCATACCAAACTTACCCATACCGTATTCGACGTGCGCCAGCGTTTTAGACGCACTTTACAGAGGTCGGCAAATGCTGGCAAGATAGCCAAAGTGTGACAGCGATGTTGACACTTCCATTTCTGCGGCGGTTATGATTTGAATCGTTGTGCGGCAGCCTTTTAATAGGCTACGCCACGTCATCGTCGGCGATGCGTGCAGCGCGCTATGCCTAAGTTAGACTATCGTTGGGCATAGGTTGTGAAGGCCGACAACAGGTTCAGCATTCGTTGGTTTAAGTTATCTATAACACAACGAAACGTTCTGTGTCCATTACTAATGCGTTATGCATAAGACCAAGTCGCTATGAATACGTCCGAATCTTAAAAAAAAAACATCAAAAGTTCAACGTAAGCCAGCGTTTTACATACATTTTAATAAGTTGCCATTGCTGGCTAAAACGTCAAGGTGTGACTGGGCCTTAATTACCACCCATCGCGCAGTTTGTTTTACTGGACGCAATTGCGTGGATAGAAAATGCAGTGGGGTGTGAAGAGATACAGTGACTTAATTAGAACCTGTTTCTAAATTAATCAATGTTACTCAACCAATAAGCGTCAAGAATTACAATTTCGTCCAATCAGCAGAGGCCTCCCCATGAGGGAGGGGCACAAGAAGGCCCTGCGCACCTCCCTTTCCATCAATCTTCACTTGCTATTGAAGTTCACGCAGTACGATACACCAAAATGCCGAAAACGCATCACGATCTGCCGTTGGAAGATAAAGTCCGCCTGGTAAAGGAAGCGGAATCCAAGTCGCAACGCAAACATGCTGCTGATTTCAGAATTTCGCTGGCCGCAGTGAACGGTATTTTACGTCGTAAAGAGTCGATATTGAAGCAATTCAAAGACGGGCCCTATATTCGCGAAGTCGACGAAAAGGAGGCAGTTTCGTAGACATTGACAAACGCGTGCACACATAGTTCCATGTTGCTCGTTCAAAGAGGATCCCTGTCAGCGGACCTATGGTAAAAGCGAAGGCCTTAGAAATCGCAACTGCCATTGGTGAGGTGGATTTCAAGGCATCCAACGGCTGGCTTGCGCGATTTCAAGCTCGAAACAAGATCTCGGCACGTGCAGTTAGCGGCGAGAGTGGTGGCGTTGATCAGACGACAGTAGAGGAGTGGAAAACGCGTCTGCCACAGCTATGCGACGGTTTCAAGCCACAAGCCATTTTTAATGCCGATGAGACTGGCCTCTTCTTCCACGCTCTACCCAGAAGGTCGCTGGTGGGAAAAGGGGACTCCTGTCATGGTATAAAGTCACCAAAGGATCGAAAAACGCTGCTGTTGTGCGCTGGTATGACTGGTGAGAAACTTAAACCATTCGCCATCGGCAACGCAGTGAAACCACGTTGCTTTCGTAACATCAAAGTCGATTCCCTCCCTGTGTCGTGGACAGCAAACAATTGAGCATGGATGACCTCGGCGTTGTTCGTTGAATGGATGAAAGTGCTGGACAAGAAGATGCGAAACCAACGGCAGAGGATTCTTCTCTTCCTAGACAATGCGCCGTCTCATCCAATGGGTGTGACGCTGACAAACATGACCGTAAAGTTCCTGCCTCCAGACGTTACGTCGGTCTTGCAGCCCCTTGACCAAGGCATGATAAGCAACCTGAAGCGTCTTTTCAAACAACGGCTGCTCCGGCACGTGCTGTCGAAGATCGATACTGCTTCAAACGTAAACGAAATCTTGAAGAGCATCAACGTTCTCCATGCTGTTCAGTGGAGCAGCAATGCATGGGATAAAGTCCAGCCGACGACGATTAGCAAGTGCTTCGTCAAGTGCGGCTTCCCTTCCGAGTCACCTGATAGTGACTGGGACACTGACGATGACCTCAGCCTGCGTGAGCTCTTTTCGCGTGGTGCAGAGATTGGTGTATGCGACGGCATAACCCCCGAGGAATACGTTCGGTGCGACGATTCGGTGTGCGTTCATGACTGCGAGGACGACGACTGGGAAAACGATTTAATGCGGAAAGACGATGACGAAGAGAATGTGGACAAAGAGAATGGGGATGAAGAGGAAGTGGAAGACATGCAGGTGACGGTACAAGATGGACTCAGTTGTGTGCAAAGGCTTAAAACTCTCTTTCTGAATCAAGGATGGGCAGAGTTGCTCGCTCCTTTGGAAAGAATCGAACATTCAGTTCTAGTTCATGTCTTGGAGAATGCCAAATCGAAACCAAAGAGTTTTATAACATCTTGGCTTAGAGACAAGTAATTGTATAAATTTCAAATTTTGATTCTCGTGCTGTCAATTTTGCGTTGCATTTTTGATCTTATCAATTTTCTTTCTTTCCGTGGCAAATAATTTGAATAATTGTATTATTACTACTGTATTATTAGATGTGTATGTATTGATTAAACGACTTTTGTGATCTATCGAATACAGATGATACGTTCATGGTCGGTTGATACCCTAATCCCCGATAATGTGAACACCCCGCATATGAACGGATTTTCGTCCAGTCACAGAAGTGTTCCGAATAGCGGGGTTTTGCTGTGTGTGGAAAAAAAAAAAAAAAAAATATATATATAGATATATATATATATATATATATATATATATATATATATATATATATATATATATATATATATATATATATATATATATATATATATATATATATATATATATATATATATATATATATATATATATAAAAATATATATATTCTTCTACTTTCAGTTGCTCTCGTTAGGGGTTGCCATATCAATACCTATATCTATATGTATGTATGTATGTATCTATATGTATCTACATCAATATGTTTTCACAAGAACATCAAAAAGATATAGTGATGCTAAACCAGAAGAGGATTGTGGTATTATATTGTGGCATCAGAATGAAGTGCCATTCTTCATTGTTATTCCTCTTCTTCATTCTTCATTATTCATCAGTAACTATCCACAACAAAAGTAAAATGTCAAAAGATATCGTGCTGGTAATCCATAAAAGGATTGTGGTGTCGTATTGTGGCATCGTAATGTGTTGTCTTTCCTACCTTGAATCGTTTTATTTGGGGTATGGGGGGGTTTAATCTCTCTCTGCTTTTATATTTAAATATTATCTTTTCTTCTTTCGAGAATATTTTAAGTAAAAAAAGCTCAATGTTTTGTAATTTTTGTTCTTTTGGTATGGATTAAATCCATCAATGTTATTCAACTTGGCTTATGGTACATTGTTTGACCCCAACTCTGCCCCCCTCTCCTCAATTTTGTTCAGTCCACTTTGTTGGTTACCATACATGCAAAACAATGTGGTTATCAATGAATAAAATAATAATAACATGCTTAATGTAATATATATTTTGTCATTTTGGAATGGATTAAATCCATCATTGTTATTAAATTGTTTTAATAATCGTTTCAGTTGATTTTGGCGATGTTTTGGATACGTTTCGCTTTTGGAATGGTTCTGCCCAGTGTCCATTTTCCGCCTTCACATAATCCTGGCCTGATTTTGTTGAGTCCACATTTACGTTTGATATACTTTCCTGATAAAACGATGAACATTGTGTACATTTTTAATTTTGGGTTGCGTGCACGAGCTGAAACAAAGTAACTTCCTCGCGTTGGAAACACCATGATGGTTTCAACAGTTATTGAGGTAGGTCTGTCTCCACTTTTACATTGTTTTGGGAGTGAAAGAATAATAATAATAATAAGATGTAAAAATTAGCGTTTTCTCGATATCCCAATGTGGTACTTTAGCGATTATTCTGACATCTTTTTAAGTCTTGTTCATTCAGAAAATGCTCAAAAATAAAAGTTACGTCTTTTAAATGCTTATGACTTTCCTCTGTGGTTGTTTTTCATATATTATCGTGTACACATTTGAATGTGCAGCCATTTTTCCCATGTCACCCCTATATTTGGAGTGGAACAGTACTCCATGATAATGAACAAAAATTAACAATAATTTATATTCCTTTTCATTCTTGGTTTTTCCACCGACTTACTGATAATCTCTCGTAATCATGTTCCAAAGAAGGTTAAGGCCCAGTAACACCTTGACGTTGTAGCCAACGTATGCCGATTTTTGAATTTTTTTTCTAAAACGCTGGCACACATTGAATACGTTATTGGTAAGTTTTGATAACATTGAGAGCACGCTGAAAAACACTGCCATACGTCGTTGTACGCTGGCTTTAAACGTTGTACTTTTCGGTTGTCCTCAAATTTTTGCATGCTTGAAATTTCACGACGTATGCCGGCGTATGACTCACACGTTCTGCTACGCTGGCCACAAGTTGTATGCACGGTCTGCGATCATTGACAGATGTCAACACATGCTACTTGTAAGTTAATCATAAGTTGAGACACGCCGAGGTAATGTTTAGCTTACCCGAAACTTATGTCTAACCTATTATTAACGTGTTGTTGGCACGTTACGCGATCGTTGCCACACGTCGACAGACGTTACTTTTAAGTTACTCATAGGCTGAAAGACATCGGTATAATGGATCGTCCTTGCGTCAGCGTCCACGGCCATGGCCAGGACACTTATTTGCAGCATTCTTCAAACTTTTCTTCGGCATGACGAGGATGTTCACACTTCGATGTCTAGCTTGGCTATGATTCCAATTTTCCATCGGCAGCGTCTATTTAAAATAGTCGAGTTTGAGCGTTTTAACACGTTCAGAAGAAACGCTTCAAATTTCCAGACCCCAGCGTCAAAAAACAAAGGCGAGTGACAGCATTTTAAATCGTTCATTGTAAACAATGAAAATAGTTGAGTGGTACCGTTTAAAAGTCGTTGAGTGTAAAAAAAATCCAATTGTTGAGCACAAGCGTCTACTTTCAATAGTGGAGTTTGAGCAATTTAGCACGTTCAATAGAAACGATTAAAATTTCCGAGTGCCAGCGTCAAAAAACAAAGGTGAGTGACAGCAATTTAAATCGTTCATTGTAAACAATGATTATAGCTGAGTGGTACCGTTTAAAAGTCGTTTAGTGTAAAAAAAAAATCCAATTGTTGAGCGCAAGCGTCTACTTTCAATAGTGGAGATGCAGCCATTTAAATCGTTGAGTGGCAACATATGAATAGCAAACCCCACGTCACCGGCAAAGATAAACTGCCGCACGATATGGATAAGTTAGGCTATCGTTGGGCATAGTTTGTGAACGTCAGCTACACGATAATTATTCGTTGGTATACCATATCTATAAGTTATCGAAGCGCTCTATGCACATTATTAGTTCATTGTGCATTTGTCCAACCCGTTATGAATAGACCTAAATTGTAAAAACAAGCCATAGGTCATTGTTGAAAAAGCCCCATAAAAAATTATCCGCGAAGAACTTCGAACAATGGTGCAAAGATGTCTCCTACCCGTGGACACGCGGACGAAAGGAGGATCCATCATAACCCACACCCTCCCCCTCACACTCACCTACTACTGCCAACATGAACAAACTAATACTGATACTGATACTGATACTGTTACTGCTGACATGGACATCGACTCAAAAAGGACTGGAAAACACTGTTGGGTTCCCCTTTTATGAACACCATTTTTATATACCAATTCCCAAAATCGCTGGGAACACGTCTTTATATGGCAGTTGTAAGTTAGAAACACGTTCATTTATTTTTTTTGTTGACCGGAAGACGTCATTGGAATACGTCTACATACGTCAATGTGTGTTGGGACTACGTAAAGAATTGGTTCAAAGCACGTCAAACATAAGTTAGAAATAAGTTTCGCGTAAAAAAGACATTACCGCGACGTGTTTCGACTTATGAGTAGCTTATAAGTAGCCTTTGTGGACGTGTGTAAGCGTCCACATATCGTGTGTACAACTTATCCCCATCGCATGCGGAACGTGTGTCATACGCCAAGTCCGTCGTAAAATTTTGAACATGTTTAAAATTTCTTGACGTACTCTACTTACTACGACGTATGATAGCGTACTTTAGCATTCTACTCATGTGTACCAAACTTACTCATACCGTATTTGACGTGCCCCAACGTTTTAGACACATTTTTCTTAGGTCGGCATACGCTGGCAAGATCGACAAGGTGGGACTGCGATGTTGACACTTCCATTTCTACGGCAGTTATGATTCGAATCGTTGTGCGTCAGCCTTTTAATAGGCTACGTCACGACATCGTCGGCGTTGCGTGCAACGCGCTATGCCTAAGTTAGACTATAGTTGGGCATAGGTTGTGTAGGCCAACAACAGGTTCAGCATTCGTTGGTATAAGTTATCTATAACACAACGAAACGTTCTGTGTCCGTTACTAATGCGTTATACATAAGACCAAGTCGCTATGAATACGTCCGAATCTTTGAAAAAAAAACATCAAAAGTTCAACGTAAGCCAACGTTTTACATAAAATTTAATATGTTGCCATCGCTGGCTAAAACGTAAAGGTGTGACTGGGCCTTTAGTATAATATATTAAATCAAAATAATGCCTGCAGATGCCTTTCCCTCCTTTGTGTTCCATTTAATTTAAAATGGAAACACATCTTGTATTTTTGACAACTTGAAAGATAAACAAAATTATACTTCATATAATTAGTGAAGTATCGGTTTGTGGTCTGTGTGTGTGAGTTTGTATGTGTTTTGTAGGTTTGTTGGTTTATTATTTATTACCTAGTGAAACACTGATCAGAATTATTTGAAAACTGATGGTAGCAAAAAAAAAAGTGGGTAAAAAATACTAATGTTTCAGTGTGTGTGTGTGTGTGTGTGTGTGTGTGTGTGTGTGTGTGTGTGTGTGTGTGTGTGTGTGTGTGTGTGTGTGTGTGTGTGTGTGTGTGTGTGATGGGACCAAATTCTCTCGATTGAAATTTATGTCGTGTGATTAACCAAGTGTTACAAATCATGATAAAATGTGTTTGAGATATGTCAGTGAAGGAAATAACCCGTCAGTAATAATGGTTTCTTTACTCAAACTTTAAATAGAAAAAATACACCTTACCGTAAGCATTGAACATCTCCAGGAGGTTCTCTGTAGGAATGTTCAGGTGTTGCCATTGTTCCATGAATTGGAAAAAGTCCACCAATCATGATATCTCCATGTTGTGCGATCCCATATCGTTCAACATGAGTCCGAGGCATGCACGTCCTACTGTTCACAAATGGTACAAACAGACACAGCACGAATATGAAACATTGTATGATGAATGAAGTACCTTCATAGACAATCATACTGAACCGTTGAACACAGACGTCACTTTCAGATAACAATATGTTCTCTCTTCAATGAATATTGTAAAATGTTTGACTCCAAAGCTGTGCCAACCTTTATACTGGCTGTTTTTAACTGAGTTTCAACTCCCGATTGAATTGCCTTGTTATTTATCTCGGCAATGTTCAATATCAATTAAACAATCACCACCTGAATTAGCAGATCCCAAAATACCAAAACATTGAAATAATCACCTTACTCTCTTGACTAATTACCTGTGTGAGAAAGATGCAATGTTGTGGGATGATTTGTTATCATTAATCTTTGACGATGATTCAGATATCAATATTGTGCATACATTATTTTAAAAAATTAATGTGATTACCTCCACCATTGATGGTTCTCCTCTCAGTCTGTTTATTTGTTTGTCTATGTGCAGATATCTCAAAAAGTTAGGGCAGATCCGGATGAAATTTATTGGGCAGGTTGGGTATGTGACACTGCCGAACTGATTCAATTTTGGTGAAGATCTGAATCCAGATCTGAATGCGATAATTGTTTAATTTTTTTTAAGTGATTCATCACCATTGAGAGATTGGGCCAAAAAGGATAAAGAACGATATTTCAAAGATGTATTGGGCCCGATATGTTCTTGTGGATCAGCTATTACATAGCGGAGGTATGTGCTCTGCAGAGTGCCCTTCGCGTTCTCATTGGAATTGTAGAAACTCAGCTGTCACACAAGATCTTAAGGTATAATCCACAGCTCAGGTGAGCTTCCTGGAAGATTTCACATTTTGTTTATTTTTTAAAACGACTCTACATTCATTTTTGCATTGTTTGTCGAGCCCATTGAAATAATGCTTCAGCAAAGGAAGTGAGAGTAAATGCTGGGGTCACAGAACCCTGAAGCTCTGTAATTGTTGGTGAGCAGGATGGTTCACGTGGTTTTATACAGCAAAATTTAATGCCAAGATTCTATGTTTCAGAATGAGATAAATGTTTATGCAATCAATCACTTTCCAACCTTCCTGATCTTCCATTATTCAACAAGCAACAAAACCCATCTCTACAAGCAATGCTCTCCCATCCACCCCGTTTGTCTCTACACCTGCGAATAAATGTCTTGGGTTCCAGGGAAGAGTATGGAAAAATAACATGTCATTCGAGTTTTTGTAACATATTCATTGTCTTCTCTGAAAAGGGATGAGTGGAATCAGCACATCAAGTGTCAATTACACACAGGTAATACATACTCCAATGCAGAAAGATAACTTGGACAATGTCACAAATTGTTTATGCATGATTGTTCGTAAGTGTGTTTGTTCTGTATGATATTAATCGTTGCACACCTATGACTCAAGATGGAACAAATTGTTAACCTCCGCCATCTTCGAAGATGGATGGAGGTTACTGTTTTCACCCCTTTCTGTGCTTGTTTGTTACTTACGAAATCTAAAGACTTTGTAAGTATATTGATGCCTTCCGTTTCTGTTTGTTTGTTACTGACGAAATCTAAAGATTTCGTAAGTATATTGATGACTTCCGTTTCTGTTTGTTTGTTTGTTTGTTAGTTTGTTTTTTTGTTTGTTTGTTTGTAGGCACGTTAACTCGAGAACGGAAGAAGCTACCAATGTCAAATTACACCACGTGATTCAGGAGGCTGATGGCTAGTGCTGATTAGATTTTGGTCAAAATCGGTCAAAGGTCAAGGTCACGGTGAGGTCAAATATTCGATTTTTGATGGTTTGGCACAGATAACTCGAGAACGGAAGAAGCTACCAAGGTCAAATTACAAGACGTGATTCAAGAGGCTGATGGCTAGCGCTGATTAGATTTTGGTCAAAATCGGTCAAAGGTCAAGGTCACAGTGAGGTCAAACATCCAAAACATTCGACTTTTGATGGTTTGGTACAGAATCATCGTAGAAACTTCTGGTTTGCGTCGCTACCTTCTCTCGAGACAGCTTTTATTAGACAAGGTCAGAGGTCAAGTTGACGATTTTGTAAGTACCAATCTATGACTGCTTGTTTGTTTGCTTGTTAGTTTGTTTGTTTGTTTGTTTGTTTGTAGGCACGATAACTCGAGAACGGAAGAAGCTTCCAATGTCAAATTAGACCACGTGATTCAGCAAATTTACAAACAGGGAAATGTAAATTTAGTTTATCATTTGTTACTTCTTGGATCTGGTATTTTAGTTTATAATTTACAATTTTAATGAAACCTTTGCTTGGATATTGAATTAGGAATTGAATTAATTTTAAAATGATATGGAAATCAAAGCAGTGGATTACATTTGAGTGAGTGTTTCCCTCACTTGCTTCATAAATAGTTGTCAGCTTTGCTCTCTTGAAAAGAGCAGCTGTGTTCATTTACCCAGGATGTATATACTTGCACACATGATATACGTTGTGCACAGCTTAACATTTGTGCTATTTCTGTTCTTACCATCTGTGAGGGGAAGGATGTGCATGCCTCGAACTCGTGTTGAACGATATGGAATCGCACAACATGGAGATATCATGCTTGGTGGACTTTTTCCAATTTATGGAACGATGGCATCACCTAAACATTCCTTCAGAGAACCTCCAGGAGTCGCTCAGTGCTCACAGTAAGTTCTTCCTTTTGTTTGTTTCAAGCATTCTGGCTAGTTTTACAAAAAATCCACTTATATGAGAATATAACAATCATGGAACATTGTTGCATTCTTAACGAAAATACGACACAAGATGTCCGGCCAAGGTGGAGGCCTGAACGGTATTTGATTATAACTTTCAGAATCAAAAGGTTTTTGCAACTTTTACAGTCGACTTGACTTCACGATCTGTTTTGGATGAAGATTACCCACATGACCATTCTTTTATATTTTCTGTGATTATATTTCCAGTTTGATTCTTGTTCTCCAATCAGTTTGTTCTTGTTGCTTTGTGTTCAGCTCAGTTCCCTGACAGTTTTATTTTGTGGTCATGATGCAATTCATTTGGTTTCCGTTTGATCCACAATTGTCTTTTCTTCTTCTCTCGGTAATACAGAGGCAGGATCTTTCTCCAGTTATTTTTGTGATTTTTTTTTTTTGCTCAGTTTATGCTCGTGACAACTTTTCATTGTTTTTCTGTTTTAACACTTTGATTAATGTAATTTCCAGATGCAAAGACTTCATTTTTAGTTATGTTTTACTTGACAAATTCACGAATGTTTCAAACTCATCCTGCTCTCGTCTGTATGTTAACTGAATCTGAATGATTTGCTTCCATTTTTGTGAGTTGCCTTAGACAATGACTCGCTGCTTTCCTCACGTTTGCAAATATCATTTTCCATCTTTGTAAGTTTCCTACTTTTCACGTTTTTTCATTTTGGCATACATTGTCGGATAAGAGTTAACACACAGAACATAAAACAAAGGGAGCAGGAAACAGGAAGGGCAGGAGAGTTAAGTATGAAATAGCAGCTCAGAGAGACATTAAGAGATTTATGGAAGGGAGAGTGTTGTGGTGGGGTACTTTTAGTAAACAATATGGACACTACAGGGACTTTCAGGAAGGAAGGCTGGAAATTTGAAGGAGGTGGGTTTGTGGTGGATTAATGGGGGTAGAAGAAAAGATCATGGTTGTGGATGGGCGAAGATATGAGACGGTAGTGAACAGCAGTTTTGAAAACATGGAGGGAAGAGTGGGATGACGAAAGTGTGGGAGTTTTTTCTCGAGGTGGGGAAAAAAGGAATGAAAGAGTGAATTTGAGTAGAAATTCTTCATTTTGGCAGATGGGGTTGCTGGCAGACCTTGAGCGCCATGCAGAAATATGGGGAGTGGGAGACGACAGAGCATGGACAAAGTATCGTGGGCAAGGCCGGAGAGGAGATGTTGGAAGACAGAAAGACCAGGGGACCTGCCTGCGGTGAGAGAGTGAGAGCCAAAGACTCAGCTTCATCGCGGGAGATTCCAGTGATCCTAAAAGCTTTGGTTTCTGGAGCGTGAAGCCGAGCAAGGTGTGGGGCAGGAGCACCAGCCCAGCGGGGAAAGCAGCACTCCATCAGGCTGTGGATGAAAGCTTTGTGATTAGGATGTGAGGTGTGCCAAGGAAGGACTTCGCACGATGGAGGATGCCCAGTCAGCGACTGGTTTTGAGGCCAGCTTCAGGCCCGGTCACATCTTGACGTTTTAGCCAGCGATGGCAACGTATTGAAATGCATGTAAAACGCTGGCTTACGTTGAACTTTTGATGTTTTTTTTAAAGATTCGGACGTATTCATAGCGACTTGGTCTTATGTATAACGCATTGGTAACGGACACAGAATGTTTCGTTGTGTTATAGATAACTTATACCAACGAATGCTGAACCTGTTGTCAGCCTACACAACCGATGCCCAACGATAGTCTAACTTAGGCATAGCGCGTTGCACGCATCGCCGACGATGTCGTGACGTAGCCTATTAAAAGGCTGACGCACAACGATTCGAATCATAACTGCCGTAGAAATGGAAGTGACAACATCGCGGTCACACCTTGGCGATCTTGCCAGCGTATGCCGAACCTAAGAAAAATGTGTCTAAAACGTTGGGGCACGTCAAATACGGTATGAGTAAGTTTGGTATACGTGAGTACAACGCTAAAGTACGCTATCATACATCGTAGTAAGTAGAGTACGTCAAGAAATTTTAAACATGTTCAAAATTTTACGACGTACTCGGCGTATGACACACGTTCCGCATGTGATGGGGATAAGTTTTACACACGATATGTGGACGCTTACACACGTCTACAAACGCTACTTATAAGCTACTCATAAGTCGAAACACGTCACGTTAATGTCATTTTTACGCGAAACTTATTTCTAACTTATGTTTGACGTGCTTTGAACCAATTCTTTATGTAGTCCCAACACACTTCGAAGTATGTAGACGTATTCCAATGACGTCTTCCGGTCGACAAAAAAAATAAATTAACGTGTTTCCAGCTTACAACTGCCATATAAAGACGTGTTCCCAGCGGTTTTGGGAATTGGTATATAAAAATGCTGCTCATAAAAGGGGAACCCAACAGTGTTTTCGAGTCCTTTTTGAGTCGATGTCCATGTCAGCAGTATCAGTATCAGTATTAGTATTAGTATTAGTAGTAGTTTGTTCATGTTGGCAGTAGTAGGTGAGTGTGAGGGGGAGGGTGTGGGTTATGATGGATCGTCCTTGCGTTTAACGATTTAACGATTTAAATAATAAACTCAACGATTTAAATGGCTGCATCTCCACTATTGAAAGTAGACGCTTGCGCTCAACAATTCGATTTTTTTTACACTCAACGACTTTTAAACGGTACCACTCAGCTAGTTTCATTGTTTACAATGAACGATTTAAATTGCTGTCACTCTCCTTTGTTTTTTGACGCTGGGGTTTGGAAATTTGAAGCGTTTCTTCTGAACGTGTTAAAACGCTCAAACTCGACTATTTTAAATAGACGCTGCCGATGGACAATTGGAATCATAGCCAAGCTAGACATCGAAGTGTGAACATCCTCGTCATGCCGAAGAAAAGTTTGAAGAATGCTGCAAATAAGTGTCCTGGCCGTGGCCGTGGACGCTGACACAAGGACGATCCATTATACCGACGTCTTTCAGCCTATGAGTAACTTAAAAGTAACGTCTGTCGATATGTGGCAACGATCGCGTAACGTGCCAACAACACGTTAATCATAGGTTAGAAATAATTTTCGGGTACGCTAAACATTACCCCGGCGTGTCTCAACTTATGATTAACTTACAAGTAGCATGTGTTGACGTCTGTCAACAATCGCAGACCGTGCATACAACTTGTGGCCAGCGTAGCGGAACGTGTGAGTCATACGCCGGCATACGTCGTGAAATTTCAGCATGAAAAAATTTGAGGACAACCAAAAAGTACAACGTTTAAAGCCAGCGTACAACGACGTATGGCAGTGTTTGTCAGCGTGCTCTCTATGTTATCAAAACTTACCCATAACGTATTCAACGTGCGCCAGCGTTTTAGAAAAAAAATTCAAAAAATCGGCATACGTTGGCTAAAACCTCAAGGTGTGACCGGGCCTTAACCTCGACAAGGTCATCACCATGGACATAAAGTAGCTTATACCTGTTGCTTCGTTTGAGCCTGGGGAGTAACTGTTGAAATCTCCCTGTCTGGGTTCTTCCCAACTTCTTTCTTCGTTGTTCCTTTCACAATTCTTTCTTCTTTTTCGCATTTTGCTTTGTTCATTCTAATTCTTGCCTTTTAATTTATTTGATCTCTTTGACTTTATATATCTTTCTTTGTCTATTTGTCGAGGGAGAAGTGAATCCTTGCAGAAAATTTTTCTGTAAGGCTCACTGAGCTCTACCTGGATTGGTTGGGGAAGTGGATTAGCAGCGGAAATCCTGAATTGTAACCAGGTTCCTCCTGATGACTCCATCTTTGTTTTTTACTTATATGAGTTATTTCTGATGAGTCAAATGCAGCATTTGGTGTTCTGTTTGATTTCACTGACATTGTTTTTTTTGCCACAAATTCAATTGTATCACAAATGTGGTTTATTTATCCCTTGATCCACATCCACATGCTGGGTTCAGTCAACCTCTAAATCTATCAGCAAATTTATGATTTAGGAGGGCTTTAGCCAGTCACAGCTAATGGAGGATAATGTGACTGAGCCAGGAGGATGGAGCGACAGATTTTGGAGAAGTTTGTGAAATTTTTTGTTTGTTTCTTTCCAGAGTGATGATCGTGGAAGAGTGAGTACGAATACAATGAATGGATCAGAATGCAACAGGACAAAAGTAGCAGGTGGAGAGAGAGAGAGAGAGAGAGAGAGAGAGACAGAGAGAGAGAGAGAGAGAGAGAGAGAGAGAGAGAGAGAGAGAGAGAGAGAGAGAGAGAGAGAGAGAGAGAGAGAGAGAGAGAGAGAGAGAGAGAGAGAGAGAGAGAGAGAGAGAGAGAGAGAGAGAGAGAGAGAGAGAGAGAGAGAGAGAGAGAGAGAGAGAGAGAGAGAGAGAGAGAGAGAGAGAGAGAGAGAGAGAGAGAGAGAGAGAGAGAGAGAGAGAGAGAGAGAGAGAGAGAGAGAGAGAGAGAGAGAGAGAGAGAGAGAGAGAGAGAGAGAGAGAGAGAGAGAGAGAGAGAGAGAGAGAGAGAGAGAGAGAGAGAGAGAGAGAGAGAGAGAGAGAGAGAGAGAGAGAGAGAGAGAGAGAGAGAGAGAGAGATAGAGAGATAGAGAGAGAGAAAGGGGGGGGGGCACTGACAGCAGAGTTGAGGCAGTCTCAGTTAAACAATGTGTCTGAGAAGCAATGGGGTGCAGGAGAGGATGCATGGGGTGGACAATGAGTATACAGAAGGAAACTCTCAGGAGAGAAAACTGGAAATTTTGGAGGCCACATTGGATTGGGTGAATAGGGGGGAGGGGTTTTATTGAGGATAGAAAATATCATGGCTTTGGAGTGGGGATGATTTGAGATGATGGTGAACAACTGGACGGTGTGGAAATAATTTCAGTCAGAGGAAAATATAATTCAAATACAAGCTGTTTATTGAAGAAAACAAAAGACACTCTTGTGCACAAGAGGAAGGCTTCATCTCTCAACAATATTGCGAGCCAAAGACTTAAAAACCACATAGGATATGGAGTATATGTCCAGTTTTTTCATGCAGATGGAACTTTGTGGACTTCAACTTTGCTACATAAAAGGGTTTTGGTTTGTTTTTGGAGTTTCTTTACGGCCTCGGGATGGGGTAAATAGAGATAGGAGAAAGAGTCATTGTTTTGCCCTGCTGATTAAGATGGTCAACAAACAGATAAGGTTTTACAAGGGTGTTTACAACTAAAGTAAAGATCATGTGTGTATTCTGCTTCTTACTAACCTTCTCAGTATGTATACTTAGCTTTCTCAGCATGTATCTTTATTAAATTAATTCTCAAAATGAACGAAACTAAGTTAATTTGCATTTTACATGATTATAAATTTGATTTTAAAAATTCAGTTTCCACAGTTCCCCCTTTGTTCATACAGAACAACCTAGGGTTTGTTCAGGAAGAACAATCCGACTTAAAATCTAATTTTTCGTTTGCAAAGCAGCAGGCTCATTTCCACCGTGTCACCAAGACTTGCGCTCTGTGGTGGCTTAACACCATGGCTGGTGGATGCAACCCCGGGGGCCACCACCTCCCCATTCCCACAGAGTTGGAGCACCCAGGTGATTTTTGAAGAAAATAACCCAGTGCACACCGAACATATACATCGAATTGGCAATTGCCTTTTTCAATGAAACTAATCAGATTTAATTTGGGCAAGCCGTTCAAATTCTTTGTCCCCTGAAGTTTTAAAGATATCTCTATTATTGTACATCTCTTCATTACAATCATCCATCTGATTTTTATTTGGTTCTTTAGCAATAATTGTTGAATTCTTTAAAAAGGGTTTTGTCAATCCCAAAGGCACAAGTATCTGTACTTTCATATTTTCTAAAAGATACCACCGTCATGGTGTGTTGACCAAATTTTCTACTAGGTTCTTCTTTTTCTTCTGGGTTTTCTAGATCTTCTGGATCTTCAGGATCTCCATAGATGCTCGGTTCAGGGAAACTTCGTGCAGTAGCATCGTTGTTACTGTGGCAAATTTTATCTCACACACACACACACACACACACACACACACACACACACACACACACACACACACACACACCGATCATTACTTTTATGCACATTATGATGACAACAATAGCAATGAACATCATAAGTCCGACGAAGAATATGTGGAGGATCCATGCTCCCCATCCACCAAACATCTTTTCCATCCATGATCTGAAGTTCTTCTTCTTCTTCTTCTTCTTTCGGCTGCTCCCATTAGGGGTCGCCACAGCGGATCATCCGTATGATCCGCATAGTGATTTGGCACATGTTTTACGCCAGATGCCCTTCCTGACGCAACCCTGGTCGCCTCTTACGACACAGGGATATGGTACACCTATTTTAACCGGGGTATACACCGGCCCAGTATACTGGTACTCATTTCGCTGACTTCGGAAGGTTGACAGGCTGAGTCAACCCCCTGGTGTATTAATTCAGTGGCCCAACGGGGCTTGAACTCACGACCTTTTGCATCCCAAGCCACTGCCCCAACCACTGCGCCAACACCAAGCTATCAGTGATCCGAAGTTTTATCCCTTATGATAATCACGATATTTGGCGCTATCTGCTTTAATCTTCCCTGTCAGATCGTCAATTTCTTCTGAGTTATCGGGGATATAGGTACAACATTTTGACCCTATTACTGTGCATGTGCCTCACTGTGCAGCCAATAGGACATCAAGGTCGATACAATTCTGCAAAGCTACTGTCCGTATGGTAACCATTTCAGCATTTACTTTGGTAAAACCCTCAGCAGGTTCATTCGCAAGTTTCTCTGAAGAGGCTACCAAATTAAGTGGCTTTACCACCGCCATAAAATGGAAAGGCTCTGATGAAAAATCGTTCAGTTTCTGAAATGGATCTCTTTTGTTCATTCTGTGACATCAAAGGTGATTGGTCAAGAATACAAATTTGGGGTATAACATATCCTAAATAACAAGTTCCCGTCCAACCGGTTCGTAAGCAGGAATATGCCCTACACCCGCAAACAAAATATGTGTCATTTAATGGTGCCTGGGGTTTCAGGAGATTATTCATTCGTATCTTTATATTTATCCTTGTCCCAGTAATTCGTCCCCCAATGGTTACCTTTTTTTCCCCATCTTTGACAAAGTGTTGGCATGTCGAGATAACCAAGTAATGTCCATTTCCTCTTTTACTTACGAGGCAAACTATACCTTCCTCTCTACTTATCACCTCATAATGTGTTGGGTATTTCTCCAATCCTTCCCCCTTAGATAGAGAGGCAAAATCAGTCCTATATCGGGGAGTGTCATCATCCTTTTCCCGTGTATATACAAAGTCACGTTTCACCCGATGCTTAACCCAGGCTAGGTCGGGATTCAAACCCAGGCGAGGCAGCTGAACCTGAGCATGCGTACCTCTCGTCTATCCCATTGTGATGTGCTGGTGATTCATTGCTTTGTGAGAAGTGAAACCATTTTTTACTTTTTGTAATAATATAATTTTATTTTGCCTTCCAAACTCCGGTATCAAACTGCAGTATCGCCATCAATCCGAGAGACGGATCACACATTGTTGAATCAACCTGGCTGTGAAACACTGGGATGAGAGTTTATAGCTGGGTTGGGATTCAAACCCAGGCTAGACAGCTTAAAGTGAGTGTGCGTACATCTCAGCTATCCTGCCGTAATGTGGCATTTCATTTCTTCATAACAACTGAAAACATTTTTTACTTATTGAAATCATCTCGTTTATTTTGCCCTCATACCTCTGGTATTTAAATGCTGTATCGCTATTGAAGCTTGAAGAGCACACGCCAAGTGACATCACCAATCAGTCTACAAAACAGTTTGAAGGAACATTTAGTAATGAAATGTATAATTTTCATACGTATTTATCAATGCCGAAGTGAGGCATCATATGACAGAAGAAGATTGTACAAAAAGGGAAAATGTGGTGTGAAATAAAATTTCAAATTTTCAACGAGCCAGCCATTGCTTGCTTCGCCTTAACCACCATGCCTCCCCCCATCCACTTTCTCAACAATCCTCTGGAAGAAGTCCTTTCTTTCAAGCTTCTGGGTCTCACTATCTGCCATGACCTTTCCTGGGAGAGCCACATTTCCAACCTGGCCTCCAAAGTCAGTCGCCGACGAGGAATCCTCCATCGTGCAAAGTCCTTCCTCGGCCCACCTGAGCTCCTGACCACTTACAAAGCTTTCGTCCATTGGCTGATGGAGTACTGCTCTCCCCTCTGAGCTGGAGCTCCTGCCTCCCACCTCTCTCGGCTTCACGCTGTGGAAACCAAGGCATTTCAGATCATTGGCATCTCCCGCAATGAGGCTGTCTTTGGGCCTCTCACTCTCTCAACGCAGGCTGGTCGGTGGTCTTTATGTCTTCTACCGTCTTCTATCCAGCCTCGCCCACCCTCTGCTCTCTCTGTGATTTGTCCCCACCACATTTCCGCATGGCGCTCAAGGTCCGCCAACAACCCCCTTCTGGTAAAACTACCAAAGTCTCGAAACACTGCTCACCTTCACTCTTTCATTTCTCTTTTTTCCCACCTTTGGAATAAACTCCCTCACTATTCAATCCCATTCTTCCCTCCAGGCCTTCAAAACAACTGTTCACCACCATGTCTTATCATCCCCCATCCAAATCCTCGATCTTTTCTACCTCCGATAATCCACTCAGCCCACCTCCTTCAAATTCACTGCTTTCCTTCCTGAAAGTCCCTGTAATGTCCATATTGTATTCCCCATGTTCGTTGCCCCATTCCTCTCTCTTCCACAGATCTAATGTCTGTACCCCACTGTTTTGTCCTTCCCACTCCAGCCCCTCTTGTCTCATGCCCCCCTTGCGGTGTGTTATGTGTTAGCTCTCAAACGAGCCTCGACAAGGTATACAAAACAAACAAAAAAAACAACAATTTGCGGCCAATGCAGGCAAGTCGATTGATGGAAATTGTTCAGTGATAGTGGAAATATTGTTGAGTGCTCACCAAGTGGCTTAAGCACTCAAGCAAGCACTCCAATGAAGCGTTAGATGAGAAATCTTTTGCTTGTCAATCGATTGGCAATCACAGATATGTCACATAAAATACCAACTGGAGACGCCCAAGCAATGTCCGAATGTGACAAATGAACACTGTTTTTAGCAGTCAGAACTGCTGCTAAGTTCAATTCTGGAGCCTAAAATTTGTCATTCGGCTTCTTTGAAGAATTTCTCGAGGTTATGGCATGTGTGAAATGAAATGAAGACACAAACATTGGCGTCTCTGGGGGTTTATAAGCATTGCAAGGTATCCAGCGATTCGGAGGTATGATGAACAGGCATTCGATGATATGAGTGAGGATGATATCAATTGATGATAAAGGCACAGTCACACCTTGATGTTTTCGCTAACGTATGCCGATTTTTGAATTTTTTTTTTTCTAAAACGCTGGCACACGTTGAATACGTTATGGGTAAGTTTTGATAACATTGAGAGCACGCTGAAAAACACTGCCATTCGTCGTTGTACGCTGGCTTTAAACGTTGTACTTTTCGGTTGTCCTCAAATTTTTGCATGCTTGAAATTTCACGACGTATGCCGGCGTATGACTCACACGTTCCGCTACGCTGGCCACAAGTTGTATGCACGGTCTGCGATCGTTGACAGACGTCAACACATGCTGCTTGTAAGTTAATAATAAGTTGAGACACGCCGAGGTAATGTTTAGCGCACCCGAAACTAATTTCTAACCTATGATTAACGTGTTGTTGGCACGTTATGCGATCGTTGCAACACGTCGACAGACATTACTTTTAAGTTACTCATAGGCTGAAAGACGTCGGTATAATGGATCGTCCTTGCGTCAGCGTCCACGGCCACGGCCAGGACACTTATTTGTAGCATTCTTCAAACTTTTCTTCGGCATGATGAGGATGTTCACACTTCGATGTCTAGCTTGGCTATGATTCCAATTGTCCATCGGCAGCGTCTAATTAAAATAGTCGAGTTTGAGCGTTTTAACACGTTCAGAAGAAAAGCTTCACATTTCCAAACCCCAACGTCAAAAAACAAAGGCGAGTGACAGCAATTTAAATCGTTCATTGTAAACAATGAAAATAGCTGAGTGGTACCGTTTAAAAGCGGTTGAGTGTAAAAAAAATCCAATTGTTGAGTGCAAGTGTCTACTTTCAATAGTGGAGATGCAGTCATTTAAATCGTTGAGTGGCAGCCTATGAATAGCAAACCCCACGTCACCGGCAAAGATAAACTGCTGCACGATATGGATAAGTTAGGCAATCGTTGGGCATAGTTTGTGAACGCCGGCTACACGATAATTATTCATTGTTATACCATATCTATAAGTTCTCATAGCGCTCTATGCACATTATTACTTCATTGTGCATTTGTCCAACCCGTTATTAATAGACCTAAATCGTAAAAACAAGTCAAAGCTCATTGTTGAAAAAGCCCAATAAAAAATTAGCCGCGAAGAACTTCGAACAATGGAGCAAAGATGTCTCCTACCAGTGGACACGCGGACGCAAGGAGGATCCATCATAACCCACACCCTCCCCCTCACACTTACCTACGACTGCCAACATGAACAAATTACTACTAATACTGACACTAACACTGATACTGATACTGATACTGTTACTGCTGACATGGACATCGACTCAAAAAGGACTCGAAAACACTGTTGGTTTCCCCTTTTATGAACACCATTTTTATATACCAATCCCAAAATCGCTGGGAACACATCTTGATATGGCAGTTGTAAGTTAGAAACACGTTCATTTTTTTTTTTTTGTCGACCGGAAGACGTCATTGGAATACGTCAACATACGTCAATGTGTGTTGGGACTACGTAAAGAATTGGTTCAAAGCACGTCAAACATAAGTTAGAAATAAGTTTCCCGTAAAAAAGACATTACCGCGACGTGTTTCGACTTATGAGTAGCTTACAAGTAGCCTTTGTTGACGTGTGTAAGCATCTGCATATCGTGTGTACAACTTATCCCCATCGCATGTGGAACGTGTGTCATACGCCAAGTACGTCGTAAAATTTTGAACATGTTTAAAATTTATTGACGTACTCCACTTACTACGACGTATGATAGTGTACTTTAGCATTCTACTCACGTATACCAAACTTACTCATACCGTATTTGACGTGCCCCAACGTTTTAGACACATTTTTCTTAGGTCGGCATATGCATAGCAAGATCGCCAAGGTGTGACTGCGATGTTGACACTTCCATTTCTACGGCAGGTATGATTCGAATCGTTGTGCGTCAGCCTTTTAATAGGCTATGTCACGACATCGTTGGCGATGCGTGCAACGCGCTATGCCTAAGTTAGACTATCGTTGGGCATCGGTTGTGTAGGCCGACAACAGGTTCAGCATTCGTTGGTATAAGTTATCTATAACACAACGAAACGTTCTATGTCCATTACTAATGCGTTATACATAAGACCAAGTCGCTATGAATACGTCCGAATCTTAAAAAAAAAAAACATCAAAAGTTCAACGTAAGCCAGCGTTTTACATAAATTTTAATACGTTGCCATCGCTGGCTCCAACGTCAAGGTGTGACCGGGCCTTAACACAAAAACACTTTATCATAAAGAAATTGTTGCGATCTGTATCAGGTCAAGGTATATTGTTGAACGGGTCAAAAATAATGCAAATTAAGACCCCATCGACTCTCGGGGATAGCGAGAAGGTGTCTAAGGGTAAAATTAAATGATAAAGGACAAAATTAAATGTCGCCATTAATTATCTTCAAAAGGGGTGTTTTAATTAATCGAAACACAATTTTGATTCCGCACTCCCTTGGAGTTCCCTTTGTATGTATGCAAAGTTTCAGGCTGCTCGGTTTCATGGTTTTGGAGTTACAGAGGAGACACACACGCACACACACACACACACACACACACACACACACACACACACACACACACACACACACACACACACACACACACACACACACACACACTCATATATGAGTGCAGTTAAAAGAAATTCGATTTTAAAAAAAAGAAATATAAGAAAACTGTCGGCAATATAAATTATCATTCAGGTGAAAAAGCTGTCTGATTAGTTTTTGTAAACTGCACTTAAAGGTTGTTCAGGTAAAATCGAAAAGTTTAATCAGAATTTGTTTTCATTTTCTTGAAAGATGCTTCATGGTGTCAGTGTGAAAAAAAACTAGAACAAGGTCGGTAAATGCATGTCCGAGAAATGCTTGAGGATGTGTTTGAAACCGTTGTTTTTTCTTACAACTAAAATGGCCGCCAGTCTACCAGTTGGTTATCTTTGATTGAATCGCAAAACAAAAGGATGTGCATATGTGTACCATCATGTGTTTTCTTTTTGCAAAGCACGAATAAAATTGGTCCATACATGTCCGTGACATGATTGCTGATGCATGCACGCATGCACATATTCATGCACGGACACAAAAATTGAGACCAAATCCATAAGCCCCCATTTCGGACAAGTCCAAAGGGAGTTAACAAACTGAATAGTAAATATGCAATATCGTCTCTGTTTATATCTTGAAATGTTTCATTACTGATGCATAGTCTGCTGGAAATGTTCCAGCCCTACAGAGGGAGTGGACCAGTAATTCTGGGAATCTTCACTCAGACAGTAATTAGTGCAGGAAATGGTCTCCTTGAAAAGGAAGTAGCAGCAGAAATAGAAGTTAGCTTTAATCGAGAATTAGACACCTCAAAGCATTGGAGATGGAGGTAACATGGACATTGGCAGGATGAGTACATAGATTGGGTATGGATGGGAGACAGCATGTACCTACAGTAATTGTTATGACTGTGTGAGGGTTTTGGCAAAAGGTTAATGAACTGTCATTGTTTCATCATTCATCACCTGATATCACTCTTCACCTTGCACACCACTCGCCTGAAATATTATATAAACGAGATAGTTAATTGAACAACTTAACCCACACAGTATTGAGAAAAATATATGGGAAGTTATAGGAGCAGCAAATTTTATTTGTTGTGATGATGTAAGATGCCTTAAAATGTTGTCCAAGTTCTGCTGAATGGAAGGTTTTTGAAAGTGCTAAGAAAGCAATTTGTCTTCTGCACTGGTAAAGTCTATAATTCAATTGAAATAAAATAAAAAATGAAATTTGTAGGAAAACACCTTTTTTCAGAAGACCGCCATTGTTCCAGCGTTTTTGACACCACCTTGATTAACACATTACATTAGTTATTTGTGCCTGTTGTTTGCGTCCTTCATGACGTTTTAAAATCATTAAATTTACAGTTGGGAATGATTTTCAATTTTATTTGATCCCGACGCAGTCATGCAGACAAAGTAAAAAAAATTACCAGACTCCTCTCTGCACATTTACAATCACAATGAGAATCTGTACAATTTACCAAATTCAGTGACAAAGAATTACTAAACTGCAGGTTTGTTCGTGAAATGGTCACCTCCTGTGTTGACATTCCTTGTATATCTATTTATATTGTTGTGCATTCTTGCTACATGTATTTAAGATTGAAATTATATAAACCCCAGAATTCCTGTCCCCATCCCTCTTCAGAAACTATCACTTAATGTCCATTTATACCCTTTTCCATCTCTTCCTTTAACTCTGATACGTTTTCAAGATTCTTCAATATTCTCTAAATCTTCACGATGATTTCATCTTTGCTTGGTTTGAAAATATTCATTTTGAAAATTTTTCTCCCTCAGTTGTGATTGTGGGATCATTAGCAGTGTTTAACTTTCTTGTTTCGTTTGAATAGATTCCCCAGAATGCTTCCGATGTTCCACTTACTATTGGTCCAATGAAGATAAAAATGGCTGCGTGCCCATGCCTGAAGATTTCCTTGCGTTCACGAACCCTGTAGCCTTGGTTATTGTGAGCTTCACTTCACTGGGCATTGTGATTATAGCAATTGTGGGAATTATCCTGTTTCATGGTAGAGATTCACATGTGATGAAGGAAACTGATGGACGTGTTGTTATGCTTTTCCTCTTCGCTCTCACGCTCTCTCTTTTGAGCTCTTTGATATCCATTGGAGCTCCATTTGATAAGAAATGCCGGATACATGATCCACTGGTTTGTGTGTGTCTCACATTTCCTATTTCGTGTGTATTGATGAAGGCGTGGAAATTTCAAACACCTTCAGGTGAGCAATTTACTTATTTCATTGAATTTGTTCAACAATGAATTTGCAAAATGTTTCAAGCTGTTATAAAAATGTACTTCTAAAGCGATCAGTGTATAGCAGTTATCTATTGGAACGTGATATTACCTGAAGTATTTCTTGACTTTAGTCAGTAAACACACTTCAGGGTGTCATGTAGAAAATGGTATCCATAATCTTTATTCGTGTATTTGCGTTCCATACATCCATTAGATTATTTCACAAGCTCAGCATCAAAGGATATTACAATGAGCATGAGCAGTTACTTTTCACAGGAAGCAACACGTTTCCCTCCAAGTATGGGAGTTCGTTCGTTCAATCCCAGGCTGTCATCACAAAAACTTAAAAAATTCAATGCGATGATTTCTTGCTTGATGTTCAGCAGTTAATAAGTTAAAAGTTCGGACAATCCACTTAGGTTGACATCCATGGAGAGGAGGAAATTCCTCTTTGGAAATGCTCTGATGAATGCGGTGAGAAAAGCGGTGCCATTGTGGTGTCGTTACACGTCCCGCAAATACCAGGGAAGTTATGCCACTTCCCCTAAGCTCAGTTGCTGTGCTTGTCTCGTCTAACATTCTTGTGTTCTGTTATATATGTGTGTGTGTGTGTGTGTGTGTATGTGTATGTTTGTGTGTGTGTGTGTGTGTGTGTGTTTGTGTGTGTGTGTGTGTGTGTGTGTGTGTGTGTGTGTGTGTGTGTGTGTATCATCACCACAAGCCTTAAAATCATAAAAGAAAACAAGAAATCCTGTGACTCCAGTGAATTAATTTGATTGTGGCTGGCAATGCACCGACCACTCGTGGATGGGAGGGCAACAACCTCACAGTAAATGCAATGCAGTGACGGCAGCTATCTATCGTCCATTATAATAAATGTCAGTGTGAGTCAGTGGTCTCTTCAATAACTCCAAAACCATGAGACCGAGCAGCCTCAAACTTTGCATGCATATGAAAGGAACTCCAAAGAAGTGTAAGAATGAAAACTTAACTGGGTGTTTGGGTAAATTGAATACACTCATTCTGAAGATCATTTAGGGGGTGCTCATTACAAAAAAAAACCCACATAATAAACCTCACAGGGATGGTGGTGCACGATCTTGGTCAGCCCTCTGTCAGCTCACTGGGTTCTTCAAAGTCTGCTCAACAATGCCTTGATTTGGAACAGGCCGCAAAAATTTCTTCCTGATAAAGCGCTCAAATCATTTTTCACTTTGCTCACTCATATAATCGAATATCTGTTGTTCATATCTGTGAATCGCTGTATACTTCACTTTTGGAAGTGCTAGGTCAGGTATGGGAGCATGTGCCAGAACAGTGCGTCGCTGCGTCCACTTTCCGCCGGTACTCCAGGGGCCTCCGTCTGGCCATCCCCCAGGCAGATGCCAGGCCCATCCCCATCTCCTTGAGATGATGGTCAACCTGCTGCAACCACGAGGCACGTGATAGGCCCACTGGCCTCCTCCACTCATGAGACTCCCTCGCTGAGAGAATCTGATGAGCAGGATCAGCGTCAGGAAAACGAGCCACAGGTCCATACAGCCGCAACTGACGCTCACGGACTATGCAGGTAACAAATCTCATCCGAGTCTCTCTCAGCAACCGCTCGTTGGACACAAAATCTGACCAGCGATAGCCAAGGATTCTCCGAAGAGACCTGGTACCAAAGCAATTGTATCCGTCTCAGATCCCTGGTCAGAGTCCAAGTCTCGCATCCAAAGAGCAAGACTGGAAGTACCAAGGACCTGAAGACTCGGACTTTCGTCCTCCCGCACAGGTAACGGCAGCGCCACACCCCAGGATCCAGTGAATCCATGACTCCCCAGGCCCGACCCAGACGTCTATTGACTTGTGACTCACAGCCAGCAGAGACATGAATATCACTGCCTAGGTAAGTGAATCTCTCCACGACCTCAATATCCTCACCACAAACAGACACAGACAGGACAGCAGCATCCAAGATGTCACCGAAAGCCTGGATCTTAGTTTTGACCCAAGAAACCCGTAATCCCAGCGGCTCCGACTCCTCATTCAGCACCTCGAGGGCCCCCAAAAGGATGTCTAAAGTTTCCGCAAAGATGACTGCATCATCTGCAAAATCAAGGTCCGAGATCTTGACATTCCCAAGCGATGCACCGCAGCTTGATCTCTCCGAAATCCTCCCTAAAATCCAGTCTATACAAGTGTTTAAAAGTGTGGGAGCCAGTAAACACCCCTGACGAACTCCAGTAACAACTGTAAATAAGTCAGAGATGGTACCACCACACTTCACAGCATGCTCAGTACCAGAGTAGAGTTCAGACATCAGATTCATCAGTTTTGGTGGCACCCCACGAAGACCAAGAATCCTCAAGAGGACATCCCGATTCACTGAATCGAACGCTTTACAGAGATCAACATAGGCTGAAAGCAGCCCCTTCCGAAACTCTCGTCTGCGTTCGGTGAGGACACGAAGAGCAAGGATACGGTCAATCGTTGACCTCTTTGGTGTAAAGCCTGACTGCTCTGGACGCTGGTGCTCAAGCAGATGGTGGCGAACCCGATCAAGAATTATCTGAGCAAAGACTTTGCCCGGCACTGAGAGCAGCTTCACCCCTAAGTAGTTGTTGCCGTCTTGTCGATCACCCTTCCCTTTCCAGAGAGGAACAACAAGGCCCCTCTTCCAATCAGTTGGGATGATGCCTGTGTTCCAGGCAGAGCACAAAACTGCATGCAACGACACGAGTGCAGCATTTCCACCAGCCTTGAGAAGTTCAGCATGGATGCCACAGATCCCTGGAGCTTTGCCCCGTTTCAACTGGTTCACCGCAGCCCGTGTTTCCACAAGCGAAGGTGGACCACAGTTGATTCGATGGTCAGCAACAGGGATTGTAACACCCTTGACGTCCAACTCGAAACGTGGGGGATCAGGCTGGTACAACCGCTCAAAGTAACTGGCCCAGCGGGCCTTCACTTCAGACTCCTCTGTCAAGAGCCTACCACACTCTGCCCTAAATTCAGTGCTCCGAGGGATGGGCTTGGATGAACGCAATGCGCGAATTCCCGTGTATGTGGGACGAGAATCACCTGTCCACAGGTGATGCTCTACCCCCTCACAAATTCCTCGCACAGAGGCCTCCTTGTCCACCCTCAGTGCATGTAGTTTTACACTTCAGCTCCCTGAACAGTTCAGCTCTGCCATTCAGCCTGGCCCTGCGACTCTGGTCAATGGTATCCAATGTCCCTTGAGAGACAAAATTCTTCTTTGCCCTGCGGTGAGTTTCAAGACATCCACCGGCAACATCAAGGTCGGTGGTCTTGAAGACACTCCACAACTCTTCAGGACCCCTCAAAGCACCCAGAACCCCCAAGTATCCACTCAGCCTGTTCGCAAACTCCTCAGCTACTCTCTCATCCCTGAGCTTGCCAACATCCAGCCTAGGCTGGAATGGTACCATTCTCCACGATTTAAGGTGCAGCTTTAGAGTTGCTACAACAAGCCTGTGGTCAGTATTGAGGAACTGTGCACTCCGGTAGACCCAGCAGTTCTGGATCATCCTCCAACGACCATCAATGAGGACATGGTCAATCTCCTTTGCCACACCGCCAGTGTTGGGATACCAAGTCCAGCGATGAGCTTGTGGGCGCTGAAACCATGAACCAGCCACCCTAAGTCCATGACTTCTTGCAAAGTCAAGGAACTTAGTGCTATTCTGGTTCATAGTTCCTGACCCATGGGGACCAACACACACCTCATAACCATCCCTATCAGTTCCAGTCGATGCATTGAAATCCCCCAATATGAGAACTGTATCTCGTCTGGGGCACTGATCAACCACAGACTCGAGCGTGGCGTAGAATGCATCATTCACGGTGAGATCACTCGACTCAGTCGGAGCATAAACAGAGACCAGGGAAATGACACCTAAGGAGTGACGAATCCTTAATCTCATGATACGCTCGTTGAGCGGTGTTACCTCAATTATCATTGGGGTCAGCTTATTGGACACAGCTACAGCAACTCCTTGCGTATGGTAACCATCCGTGCCACCAGACCAATGGTAGGTGTAACCACCCACCATTATCTCGCCGCAATCCGGTCTCCGAACCTCAGAGAGAGCTGCAATCCCGATGTCCAAACGGTTGAGCTCAGATGATAACAGAGACAGGTGATCATCCTCTCTTAGGGATAGGACATTCCAGGCACCGACCCGAAGGGTTAACCCAAGGAGACCGCCGTCTGGTGGACGACACCTAAGCACCACTCCGACACACTCTCCCGCAATCTGACCCAGGGATGTCACCCCGTGGTTTCCCTCCTATCATCAAAAATTGGGGGTCCCGAAGGCTTTGCCCCAATCCCGTCATCCGGTGAGCTGCCCTGCGAAGGGAAGCTGCACAGGAGGTACTCCCATGGACTGGGTTTTCAGATTTTTTTGCGTTTTGTGTTTTGCGGAATGAACGGTTTTACGGTGGCCGGAGTGCAAATCCTGCCACCAACCTCCTAATAAAAAAGTAACCCAACTGCAGGAGGACGTCCACAGACACAGTTGGGCACTAGATATGGATGGCCGTTGGCTCACAAGCAGCCCCTCCGCCCTTTGATGTGCTGCAAGTTTTATAATCAGGAGGTTGGAGTGATTTCATGTATTTTATGATGTTTTCCATGATGGACTGTCAGGGATTAATTCCATTCTGTAATTGAAGTAGGATTTCAGATAAACAATGGGAGGTTGTGATGGGTCCACATCGGTGGTTGTGCTTTGGTTTGTAATTCTTTATGTTGTGCTATGGTGTTTGTGTTGCATTTTGAGCCTGGAGTATCGGAGAGTGTACGGGTTGGGTGGATGGGTACTTTTTTGCCAGTCCGTGCTGCTGCTGGGTTCAATTCCTTGGTTGGAGTGTTGGATTTTGGTTTGGGTTGAGAGATACTGGGACTTTTCACATTTCAGTTGTAAAACGTGTGCTGAAATTTAAAAAACCAAGAACACTAGCATCCTTGGACGTTTATGAGCATTTCAGCTAAAAATTGATAGGCTCGAGAATCTCTTTGCCTGAGCTGGGTTTCAAGGTTTGGACCACAGGGTTGGGCTTGATGACTGGTCCGGCTGCTGGAAGAAAGTTCGTTTGTCCGGATTGTATGTTCTTTGGCACTACAGGTGTCTCCGGGTGGTGTTTTGTGTGACACCCTTGGAGCATTCCAGTCCCAGAGGGCACTCAGGTTTGCAGTCATAGATTGAGTCACATACCTCAAGGGAACCCAATGTTATCATCTCTTTAAAAATGGTACGTGGTGTTTGAATGTGATGGGTGGTTTTGCTATCTTGTTTGAACATATTGTTTTAACACACCCCAATTTCATTCAATCCTGTCCTTATGCTGGCAAAAGGGACCATCCCCCACCCCCCTTTACTCATTCCCCCGAGGAAAAGCAAATTAACCACCCCCCCCCAATCTTCCCCTCATTCCACGACCAACGCATCACCTAGAGACAGACCTCCTGTTTTAATGTTAAATTCTAACACAAGGACAGAACCACCTCTTTCAATTTATGAGATTGGTGCAATTTGACACCTTATATATGATAGAATTTTCCACAATGGCCTCTCCCTGCTCCTGACCTAAATTAAAGTATTTAATCGAAACATGATTTGGAATTTGAGGAACGGATCTC
This sequence comes from Eptatretus burgeri, assembly GCF_056783735.1. Taxonomy (NCBI): domain Eukaryota; kingdom Metazoa; phylum Chordata; class Myxini; order Myxiniformes; family Myxinidae; genus Eptatretus; species Eptatretus burgeri. Next base: position 147,077,281 of record NC_140961.1, read on the forward strand.
ATGGATTAAATAAGTGTCAATTTGGAATGAAATATGATTATTCAAATAAATAAAGATTCTTATAACTAAGCAGACATACCTATATACATTATGCAAGCAAGGATGTGGTCCCTCCTCTATAAATACACAAGTAAATGTGAAATTTCCAAAGCATTAAACTTAACTTTTTTTGCTGTTTGGAGAAATATACTGAGTGAAGAAAAGATTAAGGAATGTGCCGAAATTAACCAGCTTCATTGAGCTGGTTTCATCGAGTGCGATGGAAACAAGTCTGAAGATGACAATGGTTCACGAGCGGTATTTGACGATGTAGATCGTTTCAGAAGTCAAGGATGAGACAATGTGATAATTTTTGACCAAGTTATAATTAATCGTAGTGGCCTTCAACAAACAGCTGCAAAATGTCGAAAACCCGGTTTCGTTCAATAACTTTCAAAATTTGACCTTTGCACAACCTTTAAAGGTCACAGAACAATGTTGTGGACATTACAATAAGGAAACAGGATATGTGCTATAGCTTATTGGAGTTAGTTCGTGGAAGAAGGTCGAAAACCAGGTTTGATTCCCACATCTTTGAAAATTTGACCTTTGTGTCCTTTAAAGGTCAAACGTCAAGGATTATGACCTTTGGTGCAAAACTTCCTCTGGAACATTACAGGAACAATATAATGTAATATAGGCTATATGGCATTTCACACTCCTCGGATTATCCATACTTTGATGAAATCAGCGTAAAAACAAACTTGAAGGGGGCGCCACGGGCAAGGTGTTCGAGATAGAGCAAAATGGTTTGAAGACTTTAGGTGGGGAATGACCTCAAGATTATGTATTAAAAATATTGTCATCCTCGCTCTCAAAGTTTGGGCGGTTGTATGATTTTTACGTCAAAATTCCCAATTTTCTAAGATTTTGACCTTGTAACCTCGACCTTGGGACGAAAATGAAAAATCTGACAACGATAAGTTTTAGATTATGCATTTTGCTATTCAAATAGCGAAGAACCCATTCCATTCAGTAAATTCCCTTGGAGAAGATAGATTTTTAATCCGACTACCTCTTAAAAATGGCTTTTTTTTGGCGTTGCTTCACCCACAATGGGCGTCGCACGTCCTCATCCAGGCAAACACAACTAGACATTGATATCGAACACATAACTAAGTTTCATCAAGATCAGATCAAAGTCCACAGAGTTATGCTCTGGACAGATGGACACACATACACACAGACAGAAACACAGACAGACACACAGACATAACGAATATAGTGGTCACTCTGTCTGGCGCTCATGAACCAAAAACTTCATTATGTGCGACAAAAATAATTGTCAGTGGGATCGCCGCCTGGGCAGCTACGGCTACGTTCTTCATGGGGAATCTCTGGCGTTAGGAAGGCAAAATTAATTACATCAAAGATCAAATTAAAACGCCAAACGATTAACATAAAAGGAGGATTATTGTGAGTAAACAAACTGATTGGGGTGTGTAAATTGACTGATTGGGGTTTGTAAATCAACGGATTAGGGTGAGTAAATCAACAGATTGGGGTGAGTCGTGTGTTTGACAAAAGTAATTGTGGCTCCAGGATCTTGTGACTCATTATTGATAAGCCACCCTGAATGCAGCGCTCTCGAGGAGTGAACATGGCCCTTGTGATGAAGTTTGTTTGTGGTGATTGTACCAGCTAGAATATACATTTGGTGATTGGGATGGCTGGTTTAAAGTTGCCAGCTCCACCTCCCTTCTTTGCAGCTTTTCTGACATACTTGGAAGCTACGGACCAAGACAGTATGGATGTCACAGACATTTGTAAGCAAGCGATCTTGATTCACTGCTTGGGCACTGAGGGGCAGCGTGTGTTTGCTCAGTGAACACCCAACACTTCCACATTTGGAAATGTGGAGAGTGCACTTGAGGGCAACTTTGGGCCAAAAAGAGCATGATGATTGAGCCATATAAATTCCTTCAGCACGACCAGGGAAACAGCAAACCTGTCCCACAAAACGTTGCTTCATTTCTGGCTGCTACCTGTAATTTTTGGTTTTTAACAGAGGAATTCCTCAGGGATCAGTTCAGAGAAAAGATTTCCATTCCTAGGGTTCAGGAACAGTTGCAGATGAAGGATGATCAACCCGCATTAGAAAAGGCTACAGCCCTGGCTATCCAAATAGTCAGCCATGATGAATTATATGATGGAGTCAGGTTTAATATGAACCATTTTGCACAAGTATGCAGGTCAACAAAGAAGTGGACATCATCCATTCATCAGGTTGATGAACCAAGTACTTCTGTTGTTGAAAGATAACACATGGTGTACACCATTGCAGACAAAATGCCTTTTTGTCCTCAGCAAGGGGGCAAGTTCAAGAATTGTGACTTTGATATCACGTGGATTTCGGTATCACGACTCATTGATGAAGGAGAAAAATCTCCATTGTGAGTGATAATCTCTACCACAAGTACTTTTCATCTTATCCACTCAACACTTCATGATCTCCACTTCAAGCCTACAAAGATTCCATGATTCGGCTGTTGGGAACGATAACTGTTCCTGTGACCTCCAAGCTCCAATATATCATGCTCAACAATTTCACCTTTTATATTGCAAAAGGTTCAACCTAATGGGTGTTAATCTGTTCGACAAGTGCGGGTTCAAACTTTCCATCATGACGGTTGCACACATCCACATGATTGCAGGCAAAAACAATGCATAGAAACACATGCACCCTTCCCTGTTTATTGGGTCCGGGGAGTGTAAGTAATGTCAAAAGGGAGGGTTTGACACAGTAATGTGTCCCATTTCTCAAAGTCGCAATTGGGTGGCTGGTTTTTACATCTGACTTGGCAGTGACTGGTGGGGAGCTTGGCGCTCTGGGAGAGGGTGTCATTGGTGCCATTTTTTGGCTGACAGTGGAGCTGTTTGCAAGGACAGTGAGCTGAGCCTTTTTGAAGCAGATTTCGCATCTTTTTATCTTTCTCATGCTGGCTATATGACACAGGCTGGACAGTGTCGTCTGGAATCTCTCAACCAGGTCGTGCCAGATCCAAGTCTCCGAGTTCCCTGTCCCACGGAGGAGGAGCAGGGAACACTGTGGTCAGGAGCAGGGAACGCAAATGAGGACATCTGCACTGACTGAGCATGTGAGTCCAGTTATGGTGATTCCAAGTAAAGAAGAGTCAGATCTTGAACTGGAACCAGAACCACAGCCTTTGCTGATTCTACAACCACAGCCTTTGCTGATGTGAGAACCACAGCCTTTACTGATTCCAGAACCCAGCATTATAGAAACACTCAATCTGTTGATAGAGAGCTCATGCCTGGAGAACAGAGCATTGAGTACTGAACTGCAGTCATTCAAGAACTAAGCCCAAAATGTGATGCAATGCAAACAGAAAGAAAAGGAACAGGGAATTTGAGCAGGGAAGCGAGAGCAAGAGCTGCATGAGGCCAAAACACAACTCAACTCACTCCAACTCTCATCGCAGGCAGCTGAGCAGATGAGCGTAACAGCACAAGGTCAGGTGTTGGCGTTCATGTTAAACATAGTGGCTGTTTGTATGGCTTTTGTATATCGTGGATGGAGAAGTGCGGTTGCCAGTGTCCATGCATGCCTGGGAATTGACCTCATGCTGGTTATGGTTCGGCCAGTCATGGCCTTGTTCCGCCCTCAGCCTGGCACGCCCAGGAGATGCAGTTTTGGCTGGGTCCACTGGGCTGTGGCATGTCTGCCTGTATTATGGCTGTGGCCACGGTTATCCTGCAGGGGAATATAGGCATCGATTGGGACAGGATGAGAGAACTCCAGGTTACCAGATCCTGAAGGAGAATGCAGGTTTGTGGAAGTAGATGAGTTAAATGTGGATTTACCAGATCCCAGAGGATGATGTAGGCATCGATCGGAGGTTGATGAGAGAAATCTCTATGTAACAGATCCCGGAGGAGGATGTTGGCTTCTGGCAGTGAATGAGAGAAATTTGGGTCTGTCAGACATTGGAGGAGGTTGTAGGCTTCTGGGAGTGGATGAGAGAAATTTGAGTCTACCGGATCCTGAAGGGGGGTGCAGACAGAGATCCTGATGCCTCTCGCAAGAATGTGAGTCATTACAGTTCTTGTGGCTGATCTGATTCTCTGACATCTCCTCATCGAGGGGTCTGCTTGAAGTCTACGACTGCAACTAATCATTCGTAAAATTTTGGAATAATCGGCAAATTTCGAAGAAAAAACAAGAGTTTGGAATCCAGGGAGATTGAAAGCAACGAATCCACAGGGGTGAATTAGAAGGTGTGAAGTAAACTAGAAAGGGGTTGGAGTAGTATCAAAAGGGAGGCTTTGATGCAGTAATGTGTGCCATTTCTCAGTCGCAAAATTTGCTCGCTTACGCTCACTCAAATTTTTCCTTTTCAAACTGGAATACTTTACTTCAATAAACACATCCCTTTTGACACTACCTCCATGCCGGGGGCTGTGGCATTGTCTTCATTTCACATTATCATTTCCTCAATCAAATTGAGTAGTCAAATAGACATCCTATCAATATTTGTTTAATTTTGGGGAATAACTTAACTATTTCATCAATTAAAAAAATGTGGTGGCCATCCATCAATGCACCCAACCCCTTTTTTATTATCCCTTGTGTTGGATTAATGGTTCGGGTGGTGGGCTTGGGATCCGAGGGTCTTGAGTTCAAATCCCGCTAAGCTGTTGAATTAATACCAGGTGGGGTTAACTCGGCCTGTCATCCTTCCGAGGTCAGCAAAATGTGTGCCAGCACACGAGATTTCTCAATATCTTCCGAAAATCAAACTAAAGCAAGAATGTTATCAACATACCGATTGTTCACAATGGGGGAATCGACCCCTTTCTGACCAGTCAGTTTCTGCATTTCATGATAGCATACAAATATATCTACAAACGCTGGGCCTAATGGAGAACCCATGGCCACACCATCCGTTTGAACATACATCATGTTGTTAAAGCTGAATTCCACCTCCCTTGTTGCTGTGTTCATTAATTTCACGAAGACATGTTCCGAGATCATCAGTTGTTCCAGATCGGTGTGATACAGCAAATATGCGCATATCTCAATCGTCTCCATCAATGGTGCATTCGTGAACAAGCTTTTAATATCAAAGGATGCCATTATGTTGTCCTTACTTGTCGGTGTTGTAGCGCGAATTTATTCTCCAAGTCTGAAGGAATCCTCAATCAAGAAATGAAATAGTGAATCCAATACTGGTTGCAGTACCTCGACCAACCACTTGGGAAGTTCATGTTGTGCCAATCGCACCATGGACAGTGTCACTCTAAGAGGGATTTTCTCATTGTGAATCTTCTGCAGGCCCTACATTCTTGGACGTTGGGCTCCAACAGCTTTAATTCTGTTATACGCCTCCTTTGATAGTTCTCCACATTTGAGAAGCTGTAACAGTCCTTTGACGATCTGACCTTCCACCTGTGGTGTGCGATAATGTTCCGTGACACTGCCAAGATATTTAAATTTGTTTTCATCTTTCAGGATGTCCATCATCTTGTCGATGCAATCAATCTTATTCATGATTACAACTCCAGTGCATTTATTTGGTTTTCAGATGTGAATGGCAGCATTCCTCCTCAATCCTTGTATTGCCAAGAGAGTATCCCATGTGAAAATCTGCGACGTCATTCGGGATTCCACAGTACGCATGTGCACCCAATCTCATCCAGAGTAAACATCCACTCCACTTTAGTGCTCTGCTTCATTTTAGATCTTACAATGCGCTTTGTGATAAAGCCTGGGACCACGTTGTGCTGCAGACAAGCCCGGAGAAAACTCTCGGATAACTTGCCCTTTATGACACTTACCATTAAACCGAACCAAGCCATTAAGCTGCTCAACTTGACATTGTGAGTACCGTTATTTTAGATAAATAAACAGATGTTTGGTACCACAGAACTTCAATGTGGATACAAAATATGGATGCTCCAGCCAATGGGAGCTCGAGGTGAAGATGATGAGATGACCAATGGACGTTCGGATTAACTCTGACGTCATTACGGTTTAACCTATCAGTGTCTACCATATAGAGACTTGCGTATTTCAGCACACGCCTTCACTTCCTCCTTCACTTTCTGCAATCTTACCCTGAAGAGTGCAGCACGAAAAGCTTCAGTCACTATTATGTCGTGTTTGTTTGTATCCATATTGAAGTTCTGTAGTACCAAACATCTTTTGATTTGGTTCTGTATAAAACAACAAATAATGAATCGGTTTAAACACAACTCACCTTTCTTCTTGTGAAAAACATTCATCTGCAAGGTCAGAATACTCCTCAATTGACATCCTCTGAATAAAACAAGCCAAACTTTGTGTTCTAAAATAAATAAGAGGAGAGGAGGATATTGAGACCATACTCTTTGCAGAGCATAAGTGCCTCGAAGCAGTCTCCTTGGCTGTTGGGCACAAGCTAAGCAGTCTCACCACTCCAACACAGTATACCAGCATGTCAGCACTCATTTTGCTGATTTTGGAAGGATGACAGGTCGAGTTAACCCCACCTGGTATTAATGCAACAGGTGAGCGGGATTTGTACTCAGTACCCTATGATCCACAGCCCACCACCCTAACCATTGAGCCAACACCAGGCATAATAAATTTGACAAGTTCATGAAATTACAGAAATGAAAAAAAACAATGTTTTTTTTGGGGGGCGTGTCTCTCTCTCTCTCTCAAAAGAAGGAATGTGCATTTCCATCTCCTGACCAGCATTTTTGTCTCATGCAAGACAAAGCTGACCTACAAAGCTGACCAAGACAAAGACCTATTCTGTAAAACTCGTTTCTCGAGCAGGCTGGCTGATTTTAACAGAGAAAAGATAACAAAACCAAGTTTTCAAAGAGTTTCAAAAAAATGAATACAATAATATGTTATATACAGAGGAAGTAAATAAAAAGGCATTTGTGGCTTTTGATGATAAGAGGTTATTTTTGAAAATGGGATTGGCAGCCTCCCTTACGGATATATATATATATATATATATATATATATATATATATATATATATATATATATATATATATATATATATATATATATATATATATATATATATATATTGGAAGAATAAATTAGTTGTTGGGGGGTTTTAGTAGGCTTCCACTGCCTTTTTTTAATTGATGAATGAATTAAGTCATTCCCCAAAATAAAACAAATATTGATAGAATCTCTATTTGATGACTCAATTTGGTGAAAGAAACATGAAAGGAAGGAGAAGCCGCAGCCCGTGCCATGTGAATAGTGTCAAGAGGGAGGTATTCAATGCAGTAATGTGTTCCAGTTTGAAAAGGAGAAAAGTGAGTGAGCGTAAGCGAGTGAATATTGTGACTTTTAGAAATGGGGCACATTACTGCATCAATTCCTCCCTTTGGACACTACTGAGATGTGCACTAATAAATATAGCATGAATCTTTATAAAACAGCTGCGTGAGATGGGGGTGGAAAAATATTTGGCTCTCTAATTTAGAAAGCACGTTGGTGCAGCAAACGCTTCAGACATCGGGTGTTATCAAATATATTTTACTTTGAAACTCACAAGGAGAAAAATGTAACCTTTGTAAAGCAAATTGGAAACCCAAATGCTTTAGAAACAGTCGTGAGGACAAAGGAAAACCTGATAAAACCTCCTTGAGATATAGGATGAAACATTGCCACCATGGCACCCGTAACAGGCTTTGCATGCCCACACACCTACAAAGAGTCCCTCCAGATCCCAATCTACCCGTATGCACCTAGTACGTGTGCGCTGTATAAGTCTCTCTACCTGGGAGTAATGGTCAAATGTACATCCCAAACGGGACAACAACTGTGCAACTATGGACTGGTGGGCACTCGGTAACTGGCTGAAGCAGACAAGAAAGCACTGCAACGGAAAGCTTGCTTTCACAAGTGATTTCCAATTGCCATCGATAAAACTATGCACTCGGAAATGCCCAAGCAATGTCAAAATTGGACAAATGAACACTTTTCTAGGAGTCGGAGCTGCTTCTAATTTCGATTCTGGAGCTTAAATTTTGTAATTCAGCTTAGTACATGAGATTCCCGAGGTTATCACATGTGCAGAAATGAAATATAGCCAAGAACGCTGGTGTATAAGAGCATTGCAATATACCCAGTGATTTATGGCTATGATGAACAGGCATTTAATGAAATGAGTGACTAAAGTGAAAATAAATAATTATCAGGAAGAAATTGTTGTGGCCTGTTCCAGGTCAAGGCTTGCTTGAGCAGGCCAAAAAAACATGGCGGCTTCAGATCCTATCGAGGTTACCCAGGGAACTCATTAAGACACCATCGAGAGTGTTGACCAAGGATGTGCATGATAAAGGATATAATTAATGATGGCTGTTAATTATCTTCAAAAGGGGTGCTTTAATTAACCCAAACACCCAATTGTCAGTCATGCACTTCCTTGGATTTTCTTCAAATGGAAGCAAAGTTTCAGGCTTCTAAGTTTCATGGTTTTGGAGTTATGGAGGACACAAACAAACACACACACACACACACACACACACACACATACACACACACACGCTGACATTTATTAGTATAGAGGTCCCTTGCTTGTTTCAGGAAAATACCCTGTCATCAATCCATGTATCACACATTTATTGTTTTCATGAAAAGTATCTCTGTGTGAATGCTTTTTGTTGTTTTCTCAATTCTGTGACATCTGCGTACGTTTACATGCTTATTATTATTTCTCTTCTTTCTCCACAGTTGGCACATTGTTAAAGTTTAAGTTACTTGATGATCAGTTCATGGTGATAATTTGCCTGATACCACAAATAACATTTTGCCTTCTGTGGGCTTTTGTTGGGAAACCAAGGCTCGTACGTAACACAGAGATCCGTCCCAATATGGTAACGTTAGAATGTGGAGGGACATCAACGGCATGGCCAGTCGGTTCACTTTCATATCTCGTTTTTCTTGCCATTTCCTGCTACGCTCTTGCTTTCAAGGCACAAAAGTTGGAGTTTGTTCATGAGGAACCGAAGTTCATGACTTTCAGCATGACTGTTTGCCTCCTCGTGTGCCTGGCCTTTGTTCCAGCTTACAACAGCACAGAAGGAACATTCAATGTCAAAACAAAAATATTTGCAGTCGTCGTTACGTCGTTTGGACTGTTGGGATGTATCATGTTTCCAAAATGCTACATGGTCTTCATTAAAAGTGATGATCAGATTGTGGGACTTTTTATCATATGTGTTCTTTTTTACATCTATAGGGAGAAAAATATTTTTGACGAAAAGCAATGAATTCATTCATTGTTGTTTTTCTCACTTTTTGACTTGTCAAAATCAGAAGTCCGAAATTACTGAATATTATCATTTCTGTTATTCAAAACAATAAATTAGTTTCTTCACTGATCATTCAATCTTTCTGTTTTAGTTATTGCTTATATCTCAATTAAACTTAAAAGATAAATAATCCTTGATATGAATTATTTGAATGTGGAAATTTTCCTCATATTTAGTGTTGCCTTATTACCCCTCAAATGCGAAGCAAAAATTGGGGTTAAGCAATTGGACCTTTTACGACCTTTTATACCCTTTGGGACTTTTAAGACCATGGAAACCCGCCTTAGATTTATACCCTCTTAACCCCGTCAGACATTTAGACCAAGTAGATCCTGTCTGGACTCCTTCGACTTTGAAAGCCCCGATATATTATAAACCCATTAGATCTGTAACTACTGTTGAAACATACCCTTTAGACCTTTAGACCCTTTAAAGAATTTTGCAACCTCTTCGACCACTTCAATCCATTGACCTTATGGACATGCTCATAGACCCCTTGATCCTCTGGTGTGCCATCTGTGCACCCGATGTGTGCTTTCTCTCCACAGAGTTTCAGAGCTTCTTTGCACTTCGTGTTCTGCTGTGTCCTTCTTTTCAGCTCCTCTTTTTATATCATGCCTTTTGTCCATCATTCACTGTGCCGTGTTTCAAACATTGCGCTTCTGTTCTGCTAATCCCATCATTATTTGAGTTAGAATGGAATATAAACATGAGTTCAACATGAAAAATAAAAAATTGTCAGCGTTAACTCTTCGGCTACGAAATACGCATTGTGAAAATCTCTCACTAAATCACAAAAAGAGTCAAATCTAAAAATTTAATAAAAATTGTAAAACCAATTTATTGATTGCACATTGTAAAACCAATTAATTAATAAAAATTGCACGTTGTAAAACCAATTTATTGAGGCGAGGTAAAAGTTCTTCTTGAAAATAATAATGACAGCATGCTGTCCAAACATCGAACAACTCTCCAAAGAAACTACAGAGGAGAAATCGAGCCAAACTATAAGGGCACTCGGGAGAGTGCATACATAAGCCAAACAATGCCTGATCCAGTGGAACATATCAGACCAAAAAAAAATTTGAATTATCATATATGCCATGTATCGTTTTTGGTCCCATCTCTTCATGATGAAGAATCACTTTAAAAATTGAAAAAGTCTGTGATCTGGATATGGATTTGGAAATTCACCAACACTGAATACATTCTTCCTTGTCACATAACCAACCTGTCCACAAAGTTTCTGCGGAATCCGTCCAAAACTTTTTGAGATATTGTGCTACATATTATTTTTGGCCCAATCTCTCAATGTTGAACAATCACTGAAAAATTATAGTTGTCGGATCCATATCTGGATCTTAATCAAAATCAATAAGTTTCTCATTGTCAAACACCAAACCTGATCACCAATTTTCATTTGAATCCATCCACAACTTTTTGAGATATGCTGTACACAAAGAAACAAACATATACACAGGGTTGAAAACACAACCTCCTTCCACGTTCTGTGGCAAAGGTAAATATGGGTAAGCTGACTCAATGTATTGAGGAAAATTTAATGGACCCTTTCATTGATACCAACTTAATAAACATCTGTTGCATCAGTCAATCAGCATTCCTGGCCCTGTTCATTTTCTAGTTTTCAGCTATGATCTCTCTGACTCTGGAAAATCCTCATTATCTCTTTGCTGATGACTCTACCCTCTGTCCTACCATCTGCCATCCCTCAGATTGGCAAAAGGCCGCTTCTTCGCTCTCTGCAGATCTGGATAAAATCACAAACTGGTCCAACACGTGGAACATGTCTTTCAATCCTGACAAATCTCACAATCTCATGATGTCTCTCAAAAAGGACCATTTAGAAAACCACCCCATCTACTTTCACAACAATCCTCCGGAAGAAGTCCTTTCATTCAAGCTTCTCGGTCTCACTATCTGCCATTATCTTTCCTGTGAAAGCCACATTTCCAACCTGGCCTCCAAAGCCAGTCCCCACTGGGAATCCTCCGTCATGCAAAGTCCTTCCTTGGCCCACCTGAGCAACTGACCATTCCCTGGTCCATTTGAACTGACCTTTATGCAACAACAAGGAGATGGATGTATGGGCTGCGCAAATGCAGTCCCTGATAATGCGGATGCCTGCAGGGCAGTCCTTGCACACCCTTTCAGAGAGAGTCCTGGAGCACATGGTGAGGTTGGTATGACATGGGAATGCAAACAACGGCATGGGCAGTTATGACAAACGGAGTCAAGGCAAAGGCAGAAAAAGCATGGCTTGGCAAGTGCAGACCAGGTAAGGTCAGGTCAGTAATGGGAGCATGTGCCAGAACAGCGCGTCGCTGCGTCCACTTTCCGCCGGTACTCCAGGGGCCTCCGTCTGGCCATCCCCCAGGCAGACGCCAGGCCCATCCCCATCTCCTTGAGATGTTGGTCAACCTGCTGCAACCATGAGGCACATGGTCGGCCCACTGGCCTCCTCCACTCATGAGACTCCCTCGCTGAGAGAATCTGGTAAGCAGGATCAGCGTCAGGAAAACGAGCCACATGTCCATACAGCCGCAACTGACGCTCACGGACTATGCAGGTAACAAATCTCATCCGAGTCTCTCTCAGCAACCGCTCGTTGGATACAAAATCCGACCAGCGATAGCCAAGGATTCTCCGAAGAGACCTGGTACCAAAGGAATTAAGTCAACGTCTCAGATCCTTGGTCAGAGTCCAAGTCTCGCACCCATAGAGCAAGACTGGAAGTACCAAGGACCTGAAGACTCGGACTTTCGTCCTCCAGCACAGGTACCGGCAGCGCCACACCCCATGATCCAGTGAATCCATGACTCCCCAGGCCCGACCCAGACGTCTATTGACCTCTGATTCGCAGCCAGCAGAGACATGAATATCACTGCCAAGGTAATTGAAACTCTCCACGACCTCAGCATCCTCACCACAAACAGACACAGACAGGACAGCAGCATCCAATATGTCACCGAAAGCCTGGATCTTAGTTTTGACCCAAGAAACCTGTAATCCCAGTGGCTCCGACTCCTCATTCAGCACCTCGAGGGCCCCCAAAAGGATGTCTAAAGTCTCCGCAAAGATGACTGCATCATCTGCAAAATAAAGATCCGAGATCTTGACATTCCCAAACGATGCACCGCAACTTGATCTCTCCGACATCCTCCCTAAAATCCAGTCCATACAAGTGCTGAAAAGTGTGGGGGCCAGTACACATCCCTGACGAACTCCAGTAACAACTGGAAATAAGTCAGAGGTAGTACCACCACACTTCACAGCACTCTCAGTACCAGAGTAGAGTTCAGACATCAGATCGATCAGTTTTGGTGGCACCCCATGAAGACCAAGAATTCTCCAGAGGACATCCCGTTTCACTGAATCGAACGCTTTACAGAGATCAACATAGGCTGCAAGCAGCCCCTGCCGAAACTCTCGTCTGCGTTCGGTGAGGACACGAAGTGCAAGGATACGGTCAATCGTCGACCTCTTTGGTGTAAAGCCTGACTGCTCTGGACGCTGGTGCTCAAGCAGATGGTGGCTCACCCTATCAAGAATTATCCGAGCAAAGACCTTGCCCGGCACTGAGAGCAGCGTCACCCCTCGGTAGTTGTTGCAGTCTTGGCGATCACCCTTCCCTTTCCAGAGAGGGACAACAAGGCCCCTCTTCAATGTCAGTTGGGATGATGCCTGTGTTCCAGGCAGAGCACAAAACTGCATGCAACGACATGATTGCAGCATGTCCACCAGCCTTGAGATGTTCGGCATGGATGCCACAGATCCCTGGAGCTTTGCCCCGTTTCAACTGGTTCACCGCAGCCCGTGTTTCCACAAGCGAAGGTGGACCACAGTTGATTTGAGGGTCAGCAACAGGGATTGTAACACCCTTGACGTCCAACTCGACAGCTGGGGGATCAGCCTGGTACAACCGCTCAAAGTAACCGGCCCAGCGGGCCTTCACTTCAGACTCCTCTGTCAAGAGCCTACCACTCTCTGCTCGAACTGCAGTGCTCCGAGGGATGGGCTTGGATGAACATAATGCGCGAATTCCCCTGTAAGCGGGACGAGAATCACCTGTCCACAGGTGATACTCTACCCCCTCACAGATTCCTCGCACATTGGCCTCCTTGTCCACCCTCAGTGCACGTACAGTTTTACGCCTCAGCTCCCTGAACAGCTCAGCTCTGCCATTCAGCCTGGCCCTGCGACTCTGATCAATGGTATCCAGTGTCCCTCGAGAGACAAAATTCTTCTTTGCCCTGCGGTGAGTTCCAAGACATCCACCGGCAACATCAAGGACGGTGGTCTTGAAGGCGCTCCACAACTCTTCAGGACCCCCCAAAGCACCCAGACCCCCAAGTGTCCACTCAGCCTGTTCGCAAACTCCTCAGCTACTCTCTCATCCCTGAGCTTGGCAACATCCAGCCTAGGCTGGGATGGTACCATTCTCCAGGATTTAAGGTGCAGCTTTAGAGTTGCTACAACAAGCCTGTGGTCAGTATTGAGGAACTGAGCACTCCGGTAGACCCTGCAGTTCTGGATCATCCTCCAACGACCGTCAATGAGGACATGGTCAATCTCCTTTGCCACACCGCCAGCGTTGGAATACCAAGTCCAGCGATGAGCTTGTGGGCGCTGAAACCATGAACCAGCCACCCTAAGTCCATGACTTCTTGCAAAGTCAAGGAACTTAGTGCTATTCTGGTTCATAGTTCCTGACCCATGGGGACCAACACACACACCTCATAACCATCCCTATCAGTTCCAGTCGATGCATTGAAATCCACCAAGACTAGAAGTGTATCTCGTCTGGGGCACTGATCAACCACAGACTCGAGTGTGGCGTAGAATGCATCCTTCACGGTGAGATCACTCGCCTCAGTCGGAGCATAAACAGAGACCAGGGAAATGACACCTAAGGAGTGACGAATCCTTAATCTCATAATACACTCGTTGACCGGTGTTACCTCAATTATCATTGGGGTCAGCTTATTGGACACAGCTACAGCAACTCCTTGGGTATGGTAACCATCAGAGCGACCAGACCAATAGTAGGTGTAACCACCCACCATTATCTCGCCGCAATCCGGTCTCCGAACCTCAGAGAGAGCTGCAATCCCGATGTCCAAACGCTTGAGCTCAGATGATAACAGAGACAGGTGATCATCCTATCTTAGGGATAGGACATTCCAGGCACCCACCCGAAGGGACCGCCTCAGGTTAACCCAAGGAGACCGCCGTCTGGTGGACGACACCTCAGCACCACTCCGACAGACTCTCCCACAATCTGACCCAGGGATGTTACCCCGTGGTTTCCCTCCGATCAAAGATTGGGGGTCCCGAAGGCTTTGCCCCAATCCCGTCATCCGGTGAGCTGCCCTGCGAAGGGAAGCTGCACAGGAGGTACTCCGACGGAGTGGGTTTTCAGATTTTTTTGCGTTTTTACATTTTGCGGAATGAAGGGTTTTACGGTGGCTGGAGTGCAAATCCTGCCACCAACCTCCTAATAAGAAGTAACCCAACTGCAGGAGGATGTATGCAGACACAGTTTGGCACTAGATATGGATGGCCGTTGGCTCACAAGGAGCTCCTCTGCCCTTTGACAGGTTTTGTTTTTAATCCTGCTGGGTGTCCATATCCAAACACCCCCCTCACCACAAAACGTGGTGGGGGAGACGGTTTAGTCGCCGACAACCCGACCATGGAACAGGTTAGTACAGGTTTACATGGTACCTGTAGCAGGTCACAGATCGAACCTGACTTGACCAGGTAAGGTGCAGTGCAACAGATCGGCACATGAAGCTGGCCGGCCTCGGAGTGATCTCGTGAGGTGGTGGAGTGAGTGTGTTGGCATTGGCCGGTCCGAAGATGGGCTCGTACCTCCCCTACGGTCTCCCCGCCACCAATCGCCTATGCCTGTCATTATCCATACCCACCCCCATTAGCTTGAAACAAACTCAACAAAATTTAGACTTTTTATTCTTTTTATTTTTACTTTTTATTTATTTAAAATTTTTTAATTATGAGTGTCCCTAACCCCCTTATCATCTTTCTTCGGCTAATCTGTCCAAACTATCTACTCCCAATACCTAAAATTCCTTTTTAGGAGATTGAGGAAGAGACAAGTGAATCTATCTCAAGGCCCAAAGCAACCTCAGAATAGCTCCCACAGATTTCAGCAATTTTCTAAGGTGAGTCCAGTGGCCTATGAACAGCGAAGGGATGGATGGTGCAAAGGGGCACACGTTTCCTATCTATCCTAGCATTTATTAATCTTTAATCTATCCCCGGGGCTTTTCAACATGCCTGTCACTTTAAACTATCGGTTATAGCAACCACGATTCCCGTCACCTCTGTTGGTGTTCGTTATTCAATTTGGGCCTGGCCCTCAAATTTTATCTCGTGCTTTTGCACAATTTCGTGGCTGGGCAGCGTGGCTCCATTGTCAGGGATACCCATCTGCCGAACTCGAACTTTGGCACCCCGGGTCGCTGAGGCTGTCTCCGAGCCTACGTACTCCTTACAAACGTGGGGAATGCCCTCTCTGGCATCTTCCCCGTCGATGCCCACGTGGCCTTCGTGCTGAGCAATCTCCGCCGACGTCACTCGCACACAAACCGCCCTGTGAAGCTTGCCACGCAGACGGAACTGGCTGTGTCATCCCCGAGACTCACTCCATGCGTCACGTCGGCCTATGTGCACATGGTCGCATGGGGCCACGTGCTTTCCAAATTCACACCATTCTCATCATCGCCATTTTAACCATCCACGTGATGGTCTCATTCCAAATATATTATTTTTTCGTCACAAATCTTCCTGGAGAGGAGGAGATTGGTCCATAGTCTGTGCAGAGTGTTGGTCCTGCCGAAGCAGTCTCCTTGGAGAGTGGGTACAATCCTGGATTGGTCGCCACTCCAACACAGGATACCAGCAAACTGGCACTCATTTTGCTGACCTCGGAAGGATGACAGGCAGAGTCAACCACACCTGGTAATAATTCAACAGCTGAGGAGGATTTCAACTCAGGATCCTTGAATCCCAAGCCCGCCACCCCAACCATTATGCCAACACCAGGCATGTGGAGCCAATACTTGGCAAAAAGAAGTACCTTCATTGTGTTGTTGTTCAGGAAAAGTAAAATTGAAGCCACATTTGGAGCTATGACCACCATTGAAAGGTTTGCTGGGTGGACACTACAATGATTCACAACACTTCATCTCAATTTTTTTTTTTTAAAACGACAACTCCTGCTTCAAAATGACTTCATTTGGTGCTAACCAAATGAGAGAATTTGCCAATGCAGGCCATCATTCAAAGTGCAAGGTGAGGTACACCACCTTGCAGGATCATTTCAGCTTTTTCCATATGACCCTCCAAAATTCCTTCAGATTTATTTCATGTCAAATCTTCAAGAACATGCAAGGCAACATTACACAAACTTTCCTAACATTAAGGAAAAATCTAATTTCTCAATTACAACATATCCTGCTTGAAAATAATGCCCACATCAAAAGCTTCAGGAAATGGGTTTGGGACAGGTCTCACCTATGAACAAGGTGAGAAAACCTGAATACAAATTTGTAATGCATGCTGATAAGACTCCTTCTGGACTGCATCAAAGCGGATTCAATACACCAACAACAAATGAGTTGACATCCTCATGGTTGGTCATGAAAGGGGCACAAGGGACATTGTTCTAGATAAGAGCAATGTAACACTCGGCTTAAACAAATCAGTGATACCAATTGGGCAGATGATGCACTCCAATACCCACTGTTGTTCTCAGATGGGGAATGTGGCTGCTACTTCCAGATATTGCAGCACAATATTCACATTGGCAAGTCAATACTTGGGATAAAAAAGTGTCTGCTCTGCAGCTACATGCATACAGAATGATGCATACATAACATGACGACAATATAATTTTACGGTCCAAACAAACACCTTGCCTATCAGTGTTTTTGTGGATATGCATGCCAAGATTGAATCAGAGAAACTGCTCTTCCTTTGAAACAACCAAAATAAACTTGGATCAGAGGAATATGTTCAACTGTGATATGAATGACGGCAACGCCAGCATTTTAGGATAATTGCTCATCTTGTCTTCCAGCTTCACAGGGGGCCCACGATACATGCATGGACGAACACAAGATACTATATGCTATGTGATGACATGCTGACGTCCTGATCTCATCACATTTACCTTCAACCCAAACTGGGATGAGATTGTGCAAGAACTTGTGCCACAACAGAAACCACATGATGCCCTGACCTTATTTTTTAGGTATTCCACCTCAAGCTGCAAAAGCTGATGATGCTCATAGACATCTGGTCTTTGGCTCATTGTGTTACCACATGTTCACCACTGAATGGCAAAAGCCAGACTTATCTCCCGCACCTATCCTCCTTTGGCTCTTCCACAAAATACAGCCACATCAAATTGACAACATCATATCTGCAGAATGATTAAATCCAAATGAAGATCCTGAACTTTTTGAAGTGAAAAAACACATGATGCATGGTCCATGTGGACAAATGAACATATTATCAGCTTGCATGAGGAAACTATTTGCACCAAAAAGTATCCAAGGATGCTCATCAATGATACCAAGACTGGTCACGATGGATACTCATGTCGAGGAGAAGGTCAACGGAAGATGGCAGCTTCAAAGTTATTCTGACTATCAAGAACGAGCAGGTCACAGTGGACAACAAATGGGTTGTCAGACATAATCAATACCTTTGTCAGATTTTCAATTCCCCATAAATGTGGAGTTTTGCAACTCCATCAGAATCATCAAATACAGTATGTATGTACGTCCATCAACAAAGTGCTGTCTTTCAAAACCAGAAAGAAATGCCCACACAGACAAACTCCAGTGCTACAAGATGAGCCACTATGTCAGCATAAATGAAGGAGTTTGGAGAATACTGGAACTCACAACACTATACTGCCATCCATATGTTGACCATCTTCAAGTTCATCTCCAGAATGATCAAAGAGTATTCATCACAGAGGAAAATGTACACCAGCATGCAGTTGAATCCCCTACAACAACATTGACTGCATTCTTTCAGTTGTGTGAAAGACTCAACTTTGAGAAGACACTCCTTTACAAGTTGATCCCAAAATACTGCACATGAAATTCACAACAGAAGAAGTGGAAACAAAGATGTAAGGGAGCTCCCCTCGAGGTACATCCTGGCATCAAGGGGAATGATGCAATAGGCAGGGTTTCCACTCGACTTCCAGACAATGCTGAGTGCTATTTCCTCAGGTTGCTACTCCACACAGTCAAATGCTAAACCAGCCATGATTATCTCAAAACATTGGATGATCAAGTCGGCGACATTTTCCGATGATCAAGTAACTTCCAGTGTCTTCTCGGGATGTCATGCACTGGCATGAGACCTTGGAGGAAGCAGCATTGTCAGATTCTGCATCAAGATTGAGAGAGATTTTCACACTCCTGTTGCAATTGTGTCATCTATCCAATCGAGAAAAAACATGGGAGGAACGGAAATCAAATATTTCGGAGCATTTCCGTCACCAAGTGCAATCAGGCAGTCATGACAGTCACATTGGGTTCACTGATGGTATCTTCAACAAGGCTCACAATGCCATTGAACACAAGCTGATGTCTTTCCCAGGTAGCAAATCACTCCACATCCATGGTCTACCCCTTGAAGACAGAACTACTGAGATCCAATGAGCCAGAAACCTATCATGGGAAATGCGTTATGAGCAGGATGATGTGGCCAAAGTTGAGTGAACAGAGTCAAGTTTGACTTACGATCAAGCTTCTGCATATGATATCATCATGCAAGTCTTTGACAGCAGTGATGGCTGAATGCTATTTTTGGATGCACCTGGTGGCACTGGAAAACATTCCTGATTAATCTTCCTTTAGCAAAGATCATCATCATCAGCATCATCTTCCTTTCTTTCTTGGGTTTTGCATGAAAGTCCGTGGCGCCTTGTCCGTAAGTAACAAACTGATTAAGTGCATGTACATAATAAATCGGCTGTAGGTTTTTGCTCGTGTCTTGTCCCCATCCCCCCATTCATTGCATATGTGCATTGAAAATAAATACCCCTATTGTTTGAATGTTCACCTGCTCTTTGCGTCCCTTCCTCCATTGACTGCCATAATTGCGTTTGGGATATTAGCTGGCTGATTAATTATAAGCCGATAAAGCGTACATCTGGTCCGACGGGGCTTGGCGATATAAAACCGCTCAGCAATCGCAAACGGAACGAGCTGCTTAAGCGGCTCGTTTTCATGCAGGTCCCGTTGAGGTATAAACTCCCGGCATTTTTGTCCGAGCAAATAATTAGGTACATCGACAATTCGGCGATTGACCCTGTAGCGCGTGGACAGAAGAGTTGGCTGGTTTATGGTGTGTTAAACACACCCGGAGCTGGGTTTCGGCGTTGCTCCGGAAGCTGCGACTAGATTGCTTGTTTGGTGGGTGCGCACGGCCACAATTGAGCTAAAGGCAGTCGCGCGCACGCCGGATGGGCGAAAATCCACAAATATATATATATATATATATATATATATATATACATATATATATATATATATATATATATATATATATATATATATATATATATATATATATATATATATATATATATATATATACGGTGCAGTGACAGAACACCTGGTATGTTTACATGAGGCACTGTGGACTTGCTTCGGTCCAGGGTATGGTGGAGTGGAATGATGCTTGGTGCTTCTGGTGCTCTTTGTGCTTGTAGACTTCCTTCATTCCACTGTGTGGTGGGGTGGATCAATGGTTGGTGCTACTGATGCTGTTTGTCCTTGTTGACTTGCTTCAGCATTTGATGCTGTGGAGTGGATCGACATATGGTGCTGTGGGTGCTCTTTGTGCCTTTGGACTCGGTGATTGAGATGAGGGTCAAAGTGAGTGACATTTGAACTTTGATTTTTATGATTTTGTGTTGTTTGAGATAATTAATTGACTTTTGTGAAAATAATTTACTTGGTGTGAACCGAATAATCACAAATTTAGTGGATTAAGGACAGTAGGGAGAGCTGGACAAAAGGAAGGGGAGGGGTGGTGGGAGAAAGAAGAGAGGGAGTGAGTGGGGTGGGGTTTGGGATGAGAGCCTCAAGGTTAGAGGTGAAGAATCAAGTGTGGAGGGTAAACCAAGCTGTGGGAAGGGGGGTAGGTGAGGAGCAAATTGAGAAAAAGCGGTGTGTGTGTGCACACACAATATTATGATAAAGGCTTTTGTCGTGGGTCAAGCAAGTCAGCCCGGCCATCGCTGATGATTGATGACCAGAACATCCCAAACTGATGAAGACGCACTGGCAGGTGGGCAGCGGTTCAGAAGCAAAGTCAGGCTAAATAGTTTGAATGTGGGATCAATGGAGGGGAGACGATTTGAAGTGGTGGAGATGGTGACGAGGAAGAGGTTGGATGTGTTGTGTGTGCAGAAGTTTGTGCAGAAGTAAAATTTTGAATCTCATCCTGTGGAATGTGTTATACCAACAATTCATGGAGACATATGGTGATAGCAGGCTCTGAGGATCACATGAATATTGCAAAGCATTTGTTGTCTGTGTTGATGATGCTGAAACCAATTTTTTCATTTTGGGATAAGTGCTCTTCGTCCACAAATTACTGACTCATTTCTCTTTAAATGCTTTTAAACAATCTGAAGGTATGAAATCTGTTGTACAACATTTGCTGAAGTCATTTTGTCACCATATAAGGAATAGTCAACCTCAAAGCATCATGGGTAAAGGCACTGACACAGAGTTATGCTTAAGATTTAAAATGCCTGAAGCATAAAACATACTTCTTTGGTCTCTGACAATGAGAAAGTCAGAACTCATTAAGTTTGCAGAGTTCACTGCCCACCGTTTGTGAGTTTATTTGTTTTACTCATGCAATGTTTGCCTGACGGGCCATGAGTGAATGGAATATAATCTCTGTTCAAATATAGTGTGGTCTTGTTAGTTCCATAAAACTGTAACAAATCTCTTGAAAAGTTAGGATCATTGATTGATATATTGTTTGCCTTTCTCAATGTTGAGAAAGTGCTCTGATGAATCCACTTGCAAATGCTCAACACCAGCACTGTACCACTCAACGTGAACATTCCAAACCAGATGACTTTTAAACCATATGGCAATAATAATTACGAATGTCTCATCCCTGTCCTGGCACAAGCACATCTGGGCCTGGTGAAAGATCTGTTTATTCATCCATGCTTAGCTTAAATATATGTGAACCCATCTCTTGTGTTTGCTGCTCTGATACTTTAAAATATACTTGATAATGGATCATCGCATACTGATGGTTGTTTTATAATGAATAGATATTGTGTGTTCTTTAACTGTGTAACAATACAATCATTTATTTATTCCACTTGGTTGGTAAGTTAAGTTTAATGAAAGCTGCCTTTGTTCGGGCACCAGTGAGTCAGGCACCAGTGAGACACAGGAATGCTTAATTCTAATTAAGGAAAAACAAATTTGCTGTGCAGTAAATCTCTTGGAATCACATGAACACAGGGCATTGTTATGTTTGAATGAAGTATACATTATGCAAAGTTGTGAAGTGGGAGGACAGCGAAGCAATGCAAATATCTGATGGAGCTTGAAAGTGGTCAAGGATATACCATAGGAATTTGCATTTGAAATAGTCATGACCACGTCCTTGAAAACGTTCTGTTTGTCTCATCAGAATGTGATTGGTCAATTCTCTTCACCCTTTCATTTCTGTTCCCCAGATAAAAAAACTCTGTTTGGAGCATCAATCCAGAAAGCAATCATGTTTCATTGATTGTCTTTCTCCTTTGTCATGTATTAAATAAAATATTCAACCTGCAATATGACTGAAGTTACTTGAGTAAGGTTTTGAGTTTTCCACAAAAAGTGGTACAGAGATAAATAGTTTGTGTTACGTGGTATATGCGTCACAAACTGGAATGACTGGGGCAGAGAATCAGGAATTCTAGGATGCACTGGAGAGGATGATGGGAGTGGTTGAGCTTGATGTGATGCTGTGCATTGCAGGGGAATTTAATGTGAATGTGGAAGTCGCAAAACCAGGGGAAGAGGAATGTCTTGGTAAATTTGGTTGGGGAGTGAGGAATAGAGAGTCAAGAGCTCGTGGTGAAGAATAGCATGGTCATAGCCGGTTCATTCTTTCAAAAGCAGGAAAGCCAAAAGACTACCTAAAGTAAGGGATATCATAGAGCAGAACTGCATTTGGTGGTGATAAGGCAGCAACAGTTGTGGAGGGTTCAGGATTGGAAGGCAGTGGTGGGAGAGCATGTTACAATCCAGCACAAGCCTGTGATTTTTGTTGTGTGGATGGAAAAACGGAGGGAGTTTAAGAGCAGGGGTCAGATGATTATTAGGTGGGGCAGTATTTAATGTATCAGAAGGATATTTCAAAGAGCTGTTGAACCGGAACGGAAGCAACGGCAAACTGGAGCTTCCATGTTCGGTAAAGTGGAGTTGGTGGAGATCACAGCGGAGGAATTGCGGACGGCATTGAAGGGGATGAAGGAAGAGTTCCAGGCATTGATATGGTGTGTACAGAGATGGTAATTGCAGTGAAAGTCAGATTCAGTTGGATAAAGAGGCTATTGAATATATTGTGGCATTGACAGCTCAACTAACGTCAAGCTTGTTACAGCGGAAGGTTAAAATCCCACAAAGTCTCAGCGACTTAACTCAGAGGAGATGTTCCTTTCCAAATTATGTACGCGGGGGCCATGAGGAGAGACCTGAGAAACCTGAAAACTTTTAAACCCGACGGGTTTATTTCCCAAACCACAATATTAAATATAGAATCAGGAATATTGGGCATGATGGAGGAGACATCGGAGGGTTATGGTGTTGAAGAAAATTGGGCACCACACACGAGACGCAGTCACTCACAGGAGGGGACAAAAAAATGGGGGACTCAACTTTTGTGGTTGTGGGTACGAGCAAGTGAGAAGGAGGGATGATGAGCAGGATGATGAGGCGAGCAGAAGACGAGGAGACTATGCACATTGGCAGAAGAAACAGGCACAGGGCGAAGACAAACAGGCGGAGGCAGGAAGTACGACCTCCTCAACTTTTTTTCCTCATTCTCGCACACACCAAAAACTCCAAGCCGCATTCTCCTCTGACTTCTCCATGTTATCTGCAGACCAACTCTCTCTCCTACTGTCATCTTCACCTTGGCCTACCAACTGCCAAATAGGCTCCTCCCTCTGTTCAACCTGGGCAAAGTTCTGCCCCTTTTTTGGGGAGGCGGCTATAATTCCACCACTTTGGGAGGCATCTATAACTCCGCCCCCTCGCTTGAGGCCTACCAAGCTCTGCCTCCCCTCTTTTGTGCCAACTCGCCCCCTGGCGCTCCCTGATGGAGGTTGACATTGAGGTTATCCACACAATTTCCTTTACCATAATCTCTGATGAACTATGACCAAGCACCACCCTCTGCATGGCAAGCAAACAAGATAATTATTAAGCTGACTTTTCCCTACTTGTACATTGAGGTGGTTATCCACTCGCACATGGACGATGTTACTCTTTGTATTCCGATCTACCATCTGGGAATATCTACCTCCCTCCCCTCCCCCCACAAAGTTAACAATATGTATGAGAGAGGGTTCAATTCTGAACGAGTGTAGGACAGGGTTAATTGTGCCGATATGGAAGGGGAGGGCGATGTTTAAGATCTGGGAAAGTACAGGAGCATAATGCCCCTTGCACAGGTGTGCTGTGATGTGATGTGATGAAGATGCTGGTGAGGATTTTTGATGGGAGGATAAGGAAGAGGGTGGAGAAATAGATTGGAGAAGAGCAGCAGGGGTTTTGGAAAAAGTAGCAGGACAACAGGTGCGATGTTTGCGCTCTTTTGGAGAAGAGGTTGAAGGTGCAAGGTGAGATGGTGTTGGGATTTGTGGAGCTGGGGAAGGTCAATAATACTGTTGCGAATTCGCGCCCACCGGCATGCGAATGGCCACGTGACTCGAATCGCGGCACGTCGCCCACCGGACGGACAATTCAGTCGTGACCCTCCGGGAACTATCGCCCGGAGCTAGTCATGGGTGGACCTTTCGGCCTCACCACGATCGTGCCAATCGGCCACCCGCGTGGGATAGGGTTGTTCGCCAAACTCGACCTACCTAAGTACCCACGCGGATGGTAGACCGGGCGATCGCACCTCACCGCAGGTCGACTCCGGACACGGGCCGCTTAAGCGGTCCGTTCCGTGCTATTGGGATAACCAAGTGGTGTTATCGTCGGCCTCGACAGTTACGATTAATTATCGGGCATATTAAGCCCACTACAAACCCTTTATGTGAAGCAAGATGGAGATTCAAACGAAGGAAAGGACGCAGCAAAACGGGGAACAATTCAACATAATGCACTTTATTTACACGACACACGAAGAGCACACATATATCAATTTAAAACAAAAACAACAATGCAGAGCTAACCAAATACACGAACACACGGCAACACTTATACAGTTTTACTTTACAAGAAACGGCGCCACAAGATCCATACAAAAAAAAACAAAAGAAAAGGCCACCCTCAAAGACAAGGGGGCAGACGGGGCCCGGGGGCCTTTATGGCGTGGGACTTGGCAGACCGAACGAGTCCCACGAGACCGTTGCAGGTTACCTGCACTCACGCGGTGCGATGGTGGGCGAGCTCTCTCCGGCGCTCCTTGTACGAACGCGCAGGTCCATGCGACACAGCTGGCAGAGCGGCACCTCCAGTCCGTGTCCCCTCCGCGACGTCTGGACTCTCCACTGACTGCAAGCTCCAACGAGCGGGTCGCTCTACGGACCGCTTCTCCAAGACCCAGATGGCAAGAAGACCACAAACTGCCGACTGATACTGACACTCTCACCGACCGCCCTGACCTGACCTCCTCTGACCTGACTTCCTCTGGTGTGACTTCCTCTGGTGTAACTTTCCCCGACCTAACTTCCTCTTAGCGGCGCCTCCGTGCACCCTTTTATTTCCCCGGCACCCCACCCCCCCTTTGCGGAACACGGTGGGGGGGGGGAACATTCCACCAGAGAAATCGGGGCGGGAGTTCAGTTTCAACCGTCATTCTTGTTTTCCAGAGAAATCGGGATGGGAGTTGAGTTTCTACCGTCATTCTTGTTTACCAGAGAAACCGGGGTGGGAGTTGAGTTTCAACCGTCATTCTTGTTTACCAGAGAAACCGGGGTGGGAGTTGTTGTTGTTTCCCTTTTGTGTTCGTGGAGATTTTGATGGTTGCTGGCAGAGTGGTGAGGATGGCGTGGTTGTTGAGAGGCAGGTGTGGTTGTGGTTGTGAAGCGGCGTTGTGGTTGGTGGTTGTGACGTGGTTGGTTCAAAATAAAGATAGAACAGAAAAACGGCTATCTCCAAGCATTGCAGCCCGAATGGATCATATCAAAAATTTCCTCAAAACAACGGGTTTGGGGCGAACTACACATTTACTTAGAGATATCTCTCCTACGGGCCCTTCATGGTGTAATGCGAATTTCCACAGCCGTAACAATACTTTCCTGAGAGAGATGCTGTTGGCGTCACTGAGATGGATGGGAGCACTGGAACCAGAAGTTAAGTTGGTGAAAGGGAACAAAGGAAGAGTTTTCGTTGGTCCAGGGATATCTGAGGAGTGCAGCGTGAACATTTGTTTGAAGCAGTGAAGTGCTCTCAACCCACTGATGTTTATCAGGGTGATGGAGCTGGAAGGCAGGAAGGTGAGCTTGAGGGGCAGTAAGGGGAGGGAGCTGTATGCAGATGATCTGGCTGTTGTGGTTAAAAATGGGCTGGAGATTCAGGAAGTACTGGGGGAGTGGAAGGAAGTAATTTTGGGAGCATGGGCTGAAGATGAGTATGGAGAAGACTGAAGTGAAATGTGTCAGGCAGCAGAGAAAATAAATTGATATCAAATTGAAGGGTAAGCAGATCAGGAAGAGAAATAGGTTTGATTATCTGGTAGAAACAGTGACCAGGGATGGTAAGTCTGAGGCAGAGGTGCAGAGGAGGATTCAGGTGGGTCTGAATGTGTGGAGGGAGTAATGCCAGACAGGACGATATCAACAAAATTGAAAGTGAAGGTTCTGACGATGTGTGTAACAATGGCCTCCCTTTACCGCCTGGAGACAATGGCACTCACAGCGAGACAACAGAAAATGCAGGTTTGCGAGAACAACTGGGTCAGGAGGATTTCAGGTGTGAAGACGGAGGATAGAAGGCTGGTGGAAGAAGTGAGGGAGGATGGTCTGCAGAAGGATTAAAAGGGGAGAATGGTGACATGCCAGCTGAGATGGGCTGCATCTTGGTGTGGATGGGAGAAGAGAGAATAGCAAAGAAAGTGGATAGGTTGAGAAAGCAAAGTCTGAAGGAAAGAGGTAGACTGCAGTTGAGATGGGAGGAATGTGTTAGGAGGGATATCCATGAGGTCGGGGTGGTTCGTGATTGGAGAGGGTTGGCTGAGTACACAAGGAGGTGGAGAAGTATTGTGGTCAAGGCAGGGCAGAAGTGTGGTACCATCAGACCTCATCGATTAAAAAATCAAGAGGAGGAGAAGAAGAAGGTCCTGGGATGTTTGTGGAGTTTTGTTGTTACCAAAAGAAGAAGCACATGAGGCAAATAATTTAACACATCAAATCCTCGCTGAATGTCTGCAATTCCACTGAGAATGATATTTATTTTCATATCAGTGCACCATTAAAAGCGAAATAGCAGTTAATGATATCTCAAAAAGCCAAAACTGGAATAATATTAAACATGATTGATGTAATGAACAAACAGGTAAATGTAAATTTAGTTTATGATTTAGTACTTCTGGGATCTAGTATTTCAGTTGATAATTTACAATTTTTTAAGAAACATTTGCTTGAATATTGAATTGGGAATTAAATTACCTTTAAAATGTTATGGAAAGCAGAGCAGTTGATTACAGTTGAGTGAGTGTTTCACTCGCTTCATAAATAGTTGCAAGCTTTGCTTTGTGCAAAGAGCAGCTGTTTTCATTTTCTCAGGATGTATATACTTGAACAAACGATACACGTTGTGCTCAGTTTAACATTTGTGCTGTTTCTGTTCTTACCATCCGTGAGTGGAAGGACATGCATGCCTCAAACTCGTGTTGAACATTATGGAATCGCACAACATGGAGATATCATGCTTGGTGGACTTTTTCCAATTCACGGAACGATGGCAACACCTCAACATTCCTTCAGAGAACCTCCAGGAGTCGCTCAGTGCTTACAGTAAGTTCTTCATTTTGTTTGTTTCAAGCATTCTGGATAGTTTTACAAATAATCCACTAAAATGAGAATAAGACGTGGAACATTGTTGCATTCTTAAATAAAATACGCCACAAAATTTTATGCCAATGTGGAGGCCTGAAAGGCATTTGATTATAACTTTCAGAATCAAAAGGTTTTTGCAACTTTTACAGTCGACTTGACTTCATGATCTGTTTTGGATGAAGATTACCTAGATGACCATTCTTTTATATTTTCTTTGATTATATTTCCAGTTTGATTCTTGTTCTACAATCATTTTGTTCTTGTTGCTTTGTGTTCAGCTCAGTTCCCTGACAGTTTTATTTTGTGGTCATGATGCAATTCATTTGGTTTCCGTCTGATACACAATTGTCGTTTCTTCTTCTCTCTGTAATACAAAGGCAGGATCTTTCTTCAGTTATTTCTTGTGATTTAATTTTTTTCGTGCAGTCTGTGCTTGTGACCACTTTCATTGTTTTTCGGTAATTACATTATGATTTACGTTATTTCCAGATGCAAAGACAATTCATTTTCAGAAATGTTTTACTTGTTAAATTCAGTAATGTTTCAAACTCATCCTGGTTTTCGTACATATATTCACTTAATCTGAATGATCTGTATTCATTTTTGTGAGTTGCCTTAGCCATTGAATCTCTTCTTTCCTCAACGTTTGCAAGTGTGAATTTCCATCAATGTAAGTATCCGACTTGGCCACGTTGTTTTTTACGTTTTGTTGAGGCTCGTATAAGAGCTATCACAAAGACCATAACGCAAAGGGAGCAGGAGACAAGAGGGGGTGGGAGAGGGATGCACAAAATAAGAAGGAACAGAGCATGAAGAGATCTGTGGAAAGGAGAGGGATGAGGTGGGGTACACAGCGTTAAAAGTATGGACACTTAAGTGATTTTCAGGAAGAAAGGCTGCAAATTTGAAGGAGATGCGTTTGGGGTGGATTAACGGGGGTATAAGAAAAGATCATGTTTGTGAATGGGGGAAGATATGAGATTGTGGTGAACAGCTGTTTTGAAGACCTGGAGGGAAGAGTGGGATTGAAGAAACAGATCCCTCAAGGATAGCTCTCTTCCACATTACCTCCATTTCTGTCCTATTTTTTTGCCAATCCTGTGAACCTGAATTATGGTAAGTGCATGGGAAGTTAGACTAAGACAGGTCAAGAGTCCATTTTCTTGTGGGTTATGTGCATCTTGCAAATCTGGTTGTGTCCCTGTTTCTTTTCATTGCATTGATCTATTGTGAGTTCCCAATCTCCGGTGTTATTTTTTTTAAACTTGTATTCTTTAAAATAATTATTGCTGTGGATTTTGAGCCTGGGAATTGCTTCCACATAACCAAATTCCCCTAAAAACCGAAAGTGCTTGTCAAACCAACCGCCCAGCCAAATTTATTTATCTTTACCGAATCTCAACGCAGGATCGCCATGTGTGTGTGCACAGAAAGCCTTCGCTTGACATCTTGGGCGTTAACAATTGTGGACTCGCATCTCCCAATTTGGAAAGTGAGTCTGTTGTTATTTGAGCCTTTTGCATATACAGGTAATGTACAAAAAATGGAAACACTTGGGTAAATGAGGAACACCAAGTCTATTGAAAGCAACAGCTTCCACACAGGTGTGGCCCACGTTTTAATTCAGCAAACAACTTCGCAGGATGCTTTGCTTCATGTATAAAAATGCTGCACAGGCCTGGTTGCCTATAATTATGGCTTCCTTGGCTGCAAGAGACCTCAGTGACTTTGAAAGAGGGATGATTGTTGGGGCGTATTTCGCAGGAGCTTCATTGATAAAGACAACTCAACTTGCTGATGTTTCATGGATAATGGTGTCTCAGGTAATGCTGGCATGGAACTCTGAGGAAAGGACATCATCAAGAAAGGGCAACAGTGTGTGAAGTACAAGGCAAAGCAGGTAAGCAACTGCAGAACAAATGACTGTAAATTTTAACTTTATGTGCAAGCAACCATTTTCATCAAAAATGGTCCACACAGAACGACACAGAGCAGGATAGCATCATCCATTTGCACTGCACAAGCCACTCACCACACCTGGCAATCCATGTTTGCAAGGACAGTGGTACAAAGGCAATGGATCACCGAGCAGTGGACAAATGTGATTATTGTCAGATGAGTCATCCTTCACCATGTTCTTGACAAATGTTCTGTGTGGCGCCAACCTGGAAAACTCCACAACCCGACAACACAGTGCTTGGTTACAACAGTGAATGGTCTGTTGATTCTGTATTATTGTGTGGTGCATTTTGCTGGCATGGTTTGGGTGCAATCATTCCCTTGGAAGGCAAAGTCAATGCCAGTCTCTCCTTATTGTTGCTGAGTGATCATCTTAATCCCATGTTACAGCAATTCTTTCCTGCTGGGAGGGATGTCTTCCAAAATGGCAATGCCGGCATGCACAGAGCACTTGTTGTTGCCCACGTTGCAGCAATTCTTTCCTGCTGGGAGGGATGTCTTCCAAAATGGCAATGCCACCATCCACACAGCACTTGTGGTCACCCAAAGGTTTACTGAGAACGACACTGATGTTATCCATCTGTCATAGGCATCACATTCACCAGATCTGAACCCAACCGAGCATTTATGGGATATTGTAGAATGACTCCTGAGTCAGTGCATTCCACCTCCATCAAACAGGTGTAAATTGATCGACTTACTCATTGAAGAATGGTGTCACATTTTTCCTGTAAAATTCCAGACACAGGTGGACTCCATGTCATGCCGCATACAGGTCATTCTGGCCGCATTTGGTGGCCTAACGCCATATTAAGTGACTTCACAATAGTGTTTCCATTTTTTGTCGACTATCTGTATGTTACAGTGATGTGTGAAGTGTGAAAACAATTTTCCTTTCTCAAAAAACACCAAAGTATGTTTCATGCATTCTTGTGTTTCTTGTTTGTCAAACCTTTTCAACTTTCATGCCATGTGTTGCCAAATGGTTGCACTGTGACACACAATTTATGCATTTATTTTTGGTTTAATGTAAAATATTTATACCATTCCTGCAAAAATATACCTGAAGAGCTGGATCACTGCAGGTGAAGATGAAACAAAAAATCATGTTTAAAGCTATATTAGCTTAAAGAGGACACCTCTTCGTTTGAATGCAGCACAAGGCTGTGTGTTAGCATTATTGACTGAGGGCACAGCTGTGTCACTGATGCAATGCCCTCTACCAGTTAGGGCAGGAATTTTGAATTTTCCCATGGTGCCGACCACATCTTGTCTAACCTTCACGAAGGACACCATCATATCTTTATCATCCAACAACGAATGCTGACAGATGGGACACCTGTTTAATATCCATCTTAGGGATGGCACACACATTGATTATCACCCTATCTGTGAAATGGTGGGATGAGAGTTTATCACTGGGTCAGCATTCACATCAAATCCAGACAAATTTGAGTTCAGTGTGCATACCTCAAAGCCATCCCATCAATCCCGAAGATTGTGAGTGCCCTGAAAAGAGTATCATGATACTTCACTTGTCTTTTAGGTTTGATCAAGGAGGTTTGCAAAACGTCATGGCCATGATTTTTGCCATAAATGAGATAAATAATAATAAAAACTTATT